>NC_133896.1:2482979-2804229 GCF_964199755.1 Larus michahellis | reverse complement strand
GGAACCCAGCACCCAGAGAGGTGGTGGAGTCTCCAACTCTGGAGACATTCCAAACCCGCCTGGACGTGCTCCTGTGTCACCTGCTCTGGGTGACCCTGCTCTGGCAGGGGGTTGGACTAGATGATCTCCAGAGGTCCCTTCCAACCCCGACCATTCTGTGATTTCTATGATTTCTATGAAGAAAGGAGATGTGTAGGTCTTTCCACTCACCTGGACAGGACAGTTATTAAGCTTTATACAAAGCCTAAATGGAGGAGAGTGGCTTTTCTTCCACACTGGACTTTCCCATATTGAAAATGTAATGCTGTTAATATTGAGAACGGCCGTCTCTTCCGATGCTGTCTTTATCGTCATGTCCCATGTATTTCTCTTTATCTCCTGCCAGTGTCTTATTTAAATTCGTAAAGACCTGTAAGAAAGCAGTGTTTTCTCTCTTAATACCAACAACGCTTTTCTTTAGGTGTTTGTTGGTCTTCTTAAATATGAAGAAAATTGATACACACACCACTTTCTTTTGGATTGCTTAAATACGTGCCTTAGTTCCATAGTCACTTAAGGTATGGCACTCACAATGTCCCTGTGTTTCTTATGTGTACCCTAAGATGTACATACAGTACCATATACATATACAAGATGTAAACATAGTACCTTACAGATGTACATACACATGAAACATAAAAAGGAGGCTGAGGGGAGACCTTCTCGCTCTCTACAACTCCCTGAAAGGAGGTTGTAGCGAGGTGGGGGTCGGTCCCTTCTCCCAAGTAACAAAAGATAGGACAAGAGGAAACAGCCCCAAGTTGCACTGGGGGAGGTTTAGATTAGGAAATATTTCTTCACTCAAAGGGTTGTCAAGCACTGGAACAGGCTTGGTGGAGTCACCATCCCTGGAAGTACTTAAAAGACGTGTAGACGTGGTGCTGAGGGACCTGGTTTAGTGGCGGCCTTGGCAGTGTTAGGTTGATGATTGGACTTGATCTTAAAGGTCTCTTCCAACCTAGACGATTCTATGATTCCGTGACTCCTAAACACATCTTTATTTTTAGTATGACATACATCTGACCACTTGACCCGCTATGCCTCACTGTACCCTCCCAGACTTATCCAACGGCTCTTGCTATTGAATCAAGGTGCTCTTCTGCTTAACCATTTGAGTGGTGTGGTTGACATCACTGGGAGGTGAATGAATGGCCCATGTGAGATCCCCAAGAGATTGCTGTGTAATGCTGTGCATGTCTATATATGTCAATATATAGATATGCTGTGTATATATACGTAAAAGTCCAGTATATGAATGAAATAGAGTAAACTGATAGTATGTGTTTTTAAACAATAGCCAGCTTCTGTCCCTTGCAGACTGGAAGTTCTGTCTAGGATTGCTGCAGGCTAGTAGTAGGTGGCTTTAACCACAATGTCATGCCAGGGCACTCACTGTCTGCTGATAACAGCAGCAAATGTCCTACAGCTTCTTAATTACTCCAGTTAACTAACTGCTGGCTTAAACAGCTGATGGAAGTGGATATTTGCAGATATTCAACACTCTGAAATGAAGTGGCTGAGGCATGAAGACACACCTCATTAGTGATTGTTAACTAACGCAGAAGACTGTAATGTGGTGGTTAAGGAGCGGGTGCAGCCCCGATCGTGCCACAGATCTCCTGTCCTGCCCTGGGGGTAGCACCTTCTGGTGGGGAGACACAGCAAATGTGTGGGAACTCCTAAGCTGCTGCAGTGAAATGTGATGGAGCCTGTCTGTCAGAGCTAGAAGTGCCTAACATATGGATTTGGGAAGTGTTATTGTCACATTTTGTTGGGGTTGCATGTGTACTTGAGTTGCTCATTAAACGGCAGTGAACTCGATCAGAATTTTTCTTTTCTCAAATAATACAAGATGCGATGAGTTATTGCCTTATCACAAAATATTTAGGACTTTGCAAAGGTACATTAATGGCTATAATTGGGCAGTAAGGAAGCCGTAGGAGCAGGTAAAGTGTGGTAATTTAGATGAGGTTATGCTGTAGCACCTTCCAGAGAGCAGTAAAATCTTGATAACTGATGCAATTGATGAGGCTTGGTTTCTGATCTTTCATGTTGTTTAAAACCTGCCGTAATACTCATTTCATCATTCAAAATGAGTGTCTTGTGTTCTGTTTGTATGGGTAAGTCAATTTTTATTGACTTGAGATGCTTACTGTCTTCTGGGGGAAAAGCAGGTTGTCTCCCTCCCTGTCTGCAGCTCTGTCTGGGAACTTAAAATGGTCTCTGATACCATGGTACCGAAGTGTGGTTACTGGGTAGTTACTCATGCGTTTGTCTTTCCTGTAGCCCCAAGTAGAACACGTTAAAACTCAGCAGCTCCGCTATAGAGGCGGGAGTGAGAAGGAAGATCCTCAGAAGTATTTAGATACCAAACCCGAGCTGCAGACAGCTGACGTTGGTCACCTGAAGCCCCCAGAGAGGGTTTGAAGCTGGGTGACCTCCCTGCTTGCAAGCAGCATCTGTCACAAAACAGGGTCTATGAAGTCATGGTCTTCTGGCTCCTGGTCACTGCTCTGATGTCCTGCGTGACACTGTGCCTGTGGTGTCTTCTGGAAACTGAGTGGAAGTTGTCTTGATGGTTTGCAGGTTGCTGCTGGAACTGCTAGAGCTTCTCTTTGACAAGTTCAACGCTGTGGCGGCTGCGCACTCTGTTGTCCTTGGACACCTTCAGCAAACAGTGGCCTCTCCTTGCAGCCAGTATGATGGTGATATCAAGCTCTATGACATGGTTGATGTGTGGGTGAAGATCCAAGATGTCTTGCAGGTAAGAATGCTTCAGGTGGGCACATTTTCAGCTTGAAACAGTTTTTTATAACCAGAATACCAGAGAATACCTGTCAGCCTCAAGAGAGAGCTGTGCTGGAATTTGTCTTGATTTTTGGTAAGTGGCCACACTTATAACAGACTGTTTAACTCCAGAGAGCTTAAATATCAGCAAAAAAATGTCTGTGGATTCATCCTTATGGTGTATGGGAAGGCTGATTCTTTTTGCTTACCAAGTGATTTATTGGAAGCTTTCAAACAGTGGCATTTTTGTTCTATGTTACCATGTCATGCCTGTCTTATAAAGTGTCACAGCTCTAATCGCTTGTCTTCTCTTGTCATTATGGCTTGGTTATAGTCAGCTGAGACACTTGCTGCCAGCACGTTTTCAGGGAATTCTTATTTTATTCTTATTCTTGACTGTAGTGTACTAAAGCTGTACCTTGCTTAGGCTTTATTCTGCCGGCGTGCCTGTCACCTTGGTATCTGAGACTCACAGGCAGCAGACCCATCATCTGTCACATGTCTGCGCTCTCAGTTTTGCTGTGAGGCTAACACATGCACATTAGAGGGTTTTATTTATTTATTTTGGAATTGCCTTTATATATAGTACACAGATGTACACCTCACCCGGTATTTGATAGAGGAGGTCAAAAAAAATGAGCCCAGAATTATTTACAAGAGGTGGCAAGATTTATGGTGGTCATTCCACCTCTGGCCTGTTCTTGAAAAATGCTCTTTGCCTCCTACGCTAACACGCTCTTTCACTGTAGGGCACAGGTCTATTTAGCTGTTGCTCTAAAGGCTTGTTTGACTGTGTGGTGATGCACACAGGTTTTTTTGCTTACACAAATAGGGCCAACTGTGTGCATGGTGTGAATTTAGATACTTCTTGGACACGGTAAATGTAAGGTATGGACCTTTGACCATGTCCACTGTCTCCTTACCTTATTTGTATTTATAGTGAAGTTAGTATTTTTATTAAAGAAATCCTGATCAATATTCTCCATGATACAAATTTTTACCTTCCTTCAATATTGTTCTTGCAAAAATTAGATTGGGAATGTCCAGCCAGAAGTTAATGATGAGTTTTTCTAAACAAAAGAATGTCATAGAGCTGAAGCTGTCTGGCCACATTTAAAGGGAAGAATTAAACTTAAGGACATGAGGAGTGGCTTGGCATGGGATACCTCCAGCCATCGGACTGTCATCCATGAGGTCCAGAAAAACATAGAGCGTCGAGTTCTGCAGACTTTGCTCTGGGAGGAGAAAGCCTTGGGAGTAAGGGTCACCCAAGATTTTATCTTGAGTGAAGCAGAATGACAAGGCTGATAATTCCCCATTATCAGTGGGGGTTTGTGGTGGTTTCATTCCACCTGAGCGGTGAAATTGGGAGTGAGTTGTGCTGGCGATTCCAAAGCAACATTGATAAGACTTGTGTAGGGAAGCATTCGTAGGTGCGCACGTACAGAGAGTGAGTGTGCTTTCTGTGTTGGGGAGAAAATATTTGATCAAGGTTTCTATAAAATATGTACCAGGAAAAATATAACAACCCACTTGTAAAGGTTTCGTTGTTACCGGCCTGACAACATGGGTGTCGGGGGGAGTCGGAAAAGCTTCCAAAAGAGCTTTTTCAATGCATAAAAG
Organism: Larus michahellis; assembly: GCF_964199755.1. Classification (NCBI taxonomy): domain Eukaryota; kingdom Metazoa; phylum Chordata; class Aves; order Charadriiformes; family Laridae; genus Larus; species Larus michahellis. The sequence goes on along the minus strand of NC_133896.1, from coordinate 2,799,780 downwards.
CAGCACTTTAAGATCCATAATCTCTTGCTGGTTTAGGGTAAGAGATGAACATTGACTGACTTGGAAAGGAGGAAATCTTCTTGTTCTTCGTTCAAAATCTCATGGGGTTTTGGTACGTTAGTTTCAAAAGAGTGGATTAGGTTTTTTTTACCTTACAGTATAAGAAAACCTTTTAGCCTACAACTAAATTATTTCTTTCCTATTTTTCCAAATAAGGATAATTTGTTGAGAGATCTTACATTTGTGGCAGGGAGAGCAGAACAAAAAGTGTTTGTTTAAATGTGCCTGCTGTTGGGGGAGGATGAAAATTTGGAGTAAGTGGGGTCATGGTGGGGTGCATCAGGGAAACGATGCAATTCCTGCAGATCATCATGAATAAAGTTTATTCATCGTGCTAGAACAATATCGCATGAGTCTGCATTTCACACGGATAGTCTTTTGCACATGTACATTGTGCATCTCTGCATGTGAAATACGTTACAGCAAGGTTATCTCTTTATAGTTCTGTACAAAAGTAATAACGTTGCGCTCACAGTGGGCTGGAAATTGTCCTTTGTGGGAAATGAGAGAGTTGTTTTCAGCAGCTTGTTTTTTGTAGATGGATTTCTGAATGCTTCCTAATAATGGCACGGAGCACCGTGGTGTAGTATTAAATAGGTGGCACAATGTTGTGCGGTGTCTCGCTGCTGAACATGCAGATATTATATATTTTTAGCCTTCTCTGAGAGTGGAAGAATAATACTGAACTTGTCCAGAGGAAGACAGAGTGACCTTTTAGAGCTGGGTACTAGAGTGCTAGAAAACAAACAAATCAGTTTGTCAAAATATTAGAGCAGCCTTGTTCAGGAAAACACAGTTTGAAGTTATTTACTTGTACCGGAGCCAGCTTAGCCTGCAGTCGTATTGTCGTACCAACAGGAGAGGTGTGAAACTTGTTTAAATTTTAACTTGGCATTTTGTGCATGGAGCTAGTTTAGCTCTTCAGTGTAGGAGCGGGTGGAATATCCTTCTGAAGAGCGTAATTACTGTAGGACCAAGTACTCGGCTGGAGAGAGCTGAGCTGTGTTACAACGGCACTTAGTGATGTACGGGCATGAGAAGTTGCTTCAGGACAATGCAGTGAAGGAATTCTGAATTCTGATGTATGTGCTGCATCATCCCAAATTATGAAGGCTGTGTTGTGTGAAAGGTGTACGTACTTGGGTAAAAGGCAGAAGGTTTTGGGTGCAGAGTAGTCTTTCTGTGTCGTTTTGGTTTTTCAGTCTAGGCCAAATCTCCTTTGCCCAGATAAGGGGTTTTCTGTCCTGTTTTATTAGTGTTGGGGCACCGACAGCTGGCGGATGCTCTACAGCAGCTGCTCATACTCGGTGTGATGGTTCTTCCTCACTGTTATCTACAGCACAGAACTTTTAGGAGTTCATTCACCTTTTTTTAGCGTTGTCTTTTGATACCTTGATGAGAGAGAAGCATCTGTCCCTGCTGAGTAATACCAGTGTTCATTCAGCTTCTTCAGAACTGTCACCTTCCCAGTGATGGGATGATCACCCTGTCAGCTGTTTTGTCTCAGTGCAGTACCTCGCTGCTGGAGAAAATCCCAAAGACGTCTCCGTGTGTGCTCAGAATCCTGTTATCAGCTTGGGCTGGTGCTATTTGCCTCCAAGGAAGGCATCTGCACTCCTTTTGTAGTGGTAATATTTGTAGTTGACAGATCTCAATTTTTTTGAGTCGTCTATATCTATTTTCTTGCTTCTTTGGAAGAGAGGGAAAATCACATAGATGCTTTGGGACATATATCGGTTTTTTAGCAGGGTGTCTGGTGGTCTGTCTATTGAGAAGACACTGACAATTGTTACTTTCCTTTTTTGGGGTCTTCTGTCTAATGCTTTCGGGTGTTTTCCAAAAATTGTGTGATTTAGCAGCCTAAACATTGCTGAAACACCATAAGGAAACTGGGGCAAGAGGAACTGAAGCCTACTCTCTGCCCACACGCTACTGTTCTGCTCCTGCAGAGCTATCAGAAACACTTGATTGAGAATGCCTCTCTCTTCGCTTGTGATGCTCCTCCGTCCGGAGGCTGTGTGACATTTCCTTCCTTATAAAGAGGAATGACACGCACACGTGGGGTTTGAGCGGGGAGATGGAGTGGTTCTGTGGTGTACAGCCAGGTCTGGTGGCCAGCAACGTGAGTGATCTCGCTGAAAAGCTGCACTTAAATTGTATTTGCTATGCCGTGCTTCTCCGGGGGTACTGCTGGAGCACTTGGAGATGTGTTTCACGGCTGCGCTGCTGCAAGCTCAGCCACTCTGTGCTTTTGTAAGTGAATTAATGGCAAAAAGTATTGGTCCTCTTAGGCACCTAGGTGAGCAGGGGAAAGACGTTGGAGTTTGGCACTCTTAGTACGCAATTTACCCCACTACATGCCTGTGGAAAAGGTGTAGAGGGTTCAGTCCATGAACCAGCAATGTGGCTGAGAAGGCCAATGGTCTCCTGGGGTGCATTAAAAAGAGTGTGGCCAGCAGATCGATGGAGGTCATCCTCCCCCTCTACTCTGCTCTGGTGGGGCCACAGCTGGAGTCCTGTATCCAGTTCTGGCCTCCCCGGTTCAAAAAGGACAGGGAACTGCTGGAGAGAGTCCAGCAGAGGGCTACGAAGATGGTGAGGGGACTGGAGCATCTCTGTGCTGAGGGAAGGCTGAGAGCCCTGGGGCTGTTCAGCCTGGAGAAGAGCAGACTGAGAGGGGATCTCATCAATGCTCATCAATGGCTAAAGGGTGGGTGTCCAGAGGATGGGGCCAGACTCTTCTCAGTGGTGCCCAGCGACAGGACATGGGGCAATGGGCACAAACTGGAACACGGGAAATTCCACCTCAACATGAGGAAAAGCTTCCTTCCTGTGAGGGTGATGGTGGAGTATCCTTCTCTGGAGACATCCAAACCCTCCTGGACACGTTCCTGTGCCACCTGCTGTGGGTGACCCTGCTCTGGCAGGGGGTTGGACTGGATGATCTCTGAAGGTCCTTTCCAACCCCCACCTTTCTGTGTGATGCTGTGTAACTCCATGTCAGTCAGTGCAGATCTAAGCCAGCCGTGCTGTGATCCCATTTCTTCCTCCTCGGCAGGCCAGGATGCTTTTCCTTGCTCTGTCAGCGTTGCTTGTTTTCCCAACAGTAATCTAATTTGAGGGAGTTGATTTGGCCAAGTGTTTTCTGCTGGCTGCGGTTTCTGCTTGCTCAGGTCCTTGAACTGGGTTGGTGTTGGCACAGGAGCGAGTGAGAGGGAATGCACCACGAAAAAAGAAAGCAAAGGGTTTATCCTGGCAACTGCAGCGTTCATCGGCCTCTGCTCCTGTGTGGAGCAGCACCTCAAGGTACCCACTCCTGCAAAAACAAGGTGGTTTTTGCTCTTGCCCTGGGTGGCTCAGCACAGGTCTGTCAGCCGTGCAAAATACTTAATAAAATTGCTTGAGATATTAAGAGCAGGAGCTTAGGAATGGTGTCGTTGTGAGCTCTGAACCTCTCCGCAGTTGTGGTGCTGACTCTTCAGTTAAATCAGTGTGTTCTCGAATAGGTAACCAAATCTCTTTTTGCTGAACTTTTGCATGTAAAGGATGAATGGACTATTTGTGACACAGTTAATACTTGTAAAGTTAAATAAGTTTCTTGGATGAGAGGCGTTGGCGTTAATACGCCACAAGTACTGGTTGAAATGTCAGAGCAATATTCAAAATTGCTGTTGCCTTTGGGGAGTTCACCAGGTAATATTTTGAACCTAAAGTAGCATTATTTTTCAGAAAGTCTCTTCACAGAAATTTAATGGTTTCGTCGTTGTCCTCAAAATAATGTGCCTCACAGTCTTTCTAGTTCCTCTAAAATGGATTTAAGCGTGTGGAACTGATGCCCTTGGACTCCTGGCTGGTTTGGCGCATTAATGCTCGTCTCTCACTTAGCCGAGAGGACGATGGCCATGAAAGAGATTTGTCTGCAGCTTTTGAAAAAGGCAGTTGCAGTCAATCTTGGGTGCATGAAGGAGGGAGGGAGAGAGAGCATCCTACTCTCCAGGATGCTGATATTTAAAAATGGAATTTAGAGAATTAGAGTAGGTCACTTGGTGCTTTTTTTCCCTTCTTTCTTATTTGAAGTGAATTCGGAACATGCATTAAGAAATCCAGCATGGTGAGTGTTACATAGCTTTTTTTTTTTTTTTTCTGCAAATATGTACTACTAAGAGCATGAAAACTTGCATGAAAGCTTATAGTCCAGGAAGAGCATCATCTTTCTGAATCTAGGAAGGGATGAGATTATTTTGCAGGAAGGTATTTCTTTGCATACTGTTCTTGCCACAAAGGTGTGTACTGTCCTGCCTCTCCTCTCCATTAAAATGTTTTGTAGATTTGCTCCAACTTACCTAATGATTCAAGTCTTCTCCTTAGATTTTGAAACAGCAAGTAATTTGTTACCCTTCTTGAGCTCTTAAGAAGATGCACGTGGAATTTGGGATGGTTGAAATCACCTTGATAAGGTGTGTGAGCAAATGCAAAGAGGTTTCCTAGCTTTGGGATGTATTATGCAGGTAGAAGGGCAAAGAACGAGATAGCAAAGGCGTACTGTCCTTCTAGAAACAAAAGAATACGAAGTAGAAATGCACAAAATCGATCTGTTTTCTCTTTAACTGGATGATTCCATCTGAAATGAAGTGTGTTTAAAACTGAATTGCTTTGGTAACAGGCACCTGGAAGAGGTCCAGAGCTGAGCTGGCCATCAACATCGGATTATTGTCTTTCCAGGAATGGTCCTCGTTAACTGATCGGTGCTTTATTAGCACGGTGACACACACAAGTTCGTGTGGATACAACTGCGTTAACAGCTTTTGTTTCGAGAGTCATTTTTATCCCGGAGCTGTTGATCCAATGCATTTCATAAACACTAATGTTTACTCTAAAGTTCAAAGAGATAAAGCCCTGCATAAAAATGAATTGTTTGAACAGTGCACGGTCACTTGTGCAGTTTATTGCAGAAGAGGTCACTGAGCTTACGGTTTGGGAGATTTTTAAAAAAGATTAGCTCATTTGATGAAACGTTTTCAGGTGTGTGAGCAAGGAATAAAACCTCATCCTCTTCTGTCCATGCTGTAGAGCATCAAGCTGCTCCGTACTTGAAGGGCTCTTCATTTCAGGTGGATGTTCCTTGTAATAGTCGAGCGGAGTTACAAAGTTGTAATTTTAAAGGTTTTTTTGAGTTTATGTCTAAATATTTAAGTAGCGAAGTTCACGTGTGTTAAAAGCATATACTTAAAGATTGTCTTCTGAAAGAGGAAAAAGGTGCACAAATACTTCTAAAGAGCCCTATCAGTAAATAATTTCACAAAGGTGTTTAGTGTAGTTGTGAAAGTGGGAGTCAGCTCTGGTAGGTGTTAGGCTGAGAGAAAGTCTGGGCTGAGGAAGAGGTTGGGAACAGAGAATGGGGGAATGCCATGTTCCCTGCTTCAATATTTGGAAGGAAGCCTGTGCCTTTTGAATCCTGGGCCATTGTGAAATGCTTTCTAATTTATACAACTTAGAATCACAGAATGCGTTGGGTTGGAAGGGACTTCTGAAGGTCATCTAGTCCAACCCCCCTGCAGCGAGCAGGGACATCTTCAGCTAGATCGGGTTGCTCAGAGCCTCATCCAGCCTGGCCTTGACTGACTCCAGGGATGGGGCCTCCACCACCTCTCTGGGCAACTTGTTCCAGTGTCTCACCACCCTCAGTGTAAAGAACTTCTTCCTAATGTCTAATCTAACCCTGCCCTGCTCTAGTTTAAAGCCGTTGCCCCTCGTCCTATCGCTACATGCCCTTGCAAACAGCCCTCCCCAGCTTTCCTGTAGGCCCCCTTCAGGTACTGGAAGGGCCGCTCTAAGGTCTCCCCGGAGCCTTCTCTTCTCCAGGCTGAACACTCCCAACTCTCTCAGCCTGTCTTGATAGCACAGAATTTTTTACAGCCTTTGTCCCAGCAATGACACTTGGAAGCCTTTTCTTTCGCAAAGCTGCAAGTTGGCTGAGAAGGGCTGGAAGGTTGGGAAGTGTCTGTCACACCTGATGCGAAGGCTGCGTTTCAAACTGCCAACAGGAATATGGGTATTCTAAATAAGGCCTGCAAAATTTCCAGCCTGTAAATCCCTTGTTAGCCTTCATCTTCTTTGAATTGTTAATTAACGATGTAGAAGCAATGGAAACTTGGCTGCGGATATATGCACTATCTTTCATTTTAACCATTTCCCTAGATTCTTGAAGAGTTTTGTTCGGTATGATGTGCTTTTTTTTTTCCTGGTTGCTATCAATGTCCGCTGCACTTTATTCCTGCTGTCAGCTAGAATTAGGAGAGACTACAAGTAGTTCATCAGCATTTGTAGACGTGTTTTATAGGCCTATAAAACTGCGTCCCTTTTGATGTGCTGAGCTTATTCACAGATAGCCCCTGTGTGGCTGGCTTTAAAGGCAGTGAGTCGTACTCTTCCTAGCTTCATAAAAATCCCGTGAACGGGAAAAGGCCAAACGCTCATCATGTCCTCACTGCAAGACGTCTAATCTGACAGCGGTGCAGGAGGGATTCATGCAGGCAAATTCCTGCTAATGTTAGAGAGTAGCTGATATCCGGGGGAAATGTTTGGAAACTGTTTTGCTTAAAAGCCTTTCCGCTCCCGTGCTGTGTACTTGTAGTGTTTACTATGCATGACATTTACAAAACTGTAAGGTAGAATCTCTTTTTTTTTTTTTTTTTTCCCCTGAAGTTTACCAGCTCTTGCTGTTTCTTTCCTGATATGAAATCTCAACTTTGTCTTTTTGGCGGGCCCACATGCTTTTTTTTTTTTTTTTTCAGTAATTGTTTGTGACACAGGAAACTACAGAATTACATTAGCCTAAATCCTTATTAAAATTTCTTTCTGTTATCTTATTTTCTGTCGTTTTAGCTCAGAATCACAGAAGGGTGGGGATTGAGAGGGACCTTTGGAGATCGTCTAGTCCAACCCCCTGCCAGAGCAGGGTCACCCAGAGCAGGTGGCACAGGAACGCGTCCAGGCGGGTTTGGAATGTCTCCAGAGACAGAGACTCCCCCACCTCTCTGGGCAGCCTGTGCCAGGGCTCTGCCACCCTCAAAGGAAAGAAGTTCCTCCTCATGTTGTGATGGAACTTCCTATGCTCAAGTTTGTGCCCGTTCCCTCTTGTCCTGTCGCTGGGCACCACTGACAAGAGCCTGGCCCCATCCTCCTGACACCTACCCTTTAGGTGGTGATGAGATCCCCTCTCAGTCTGCTCTTCTCCAGGCTGAACAGCCCCAGGACTCTCAGCCTTTCCTCAGCACAGAGATGCTCCAGTCCCCTCTTCGTAGCCCTCTGCGGGACCCTCTCCAGCAGTTCCCTGTCCTTCTTGAACTGGGGAGCCCAGAACTGGACACGGGACTCCAGCTGTGGCCCCACCAGGGCAGAGTAGAGGGGGAGGATGACCTTCCTTTGCACCTCTCCCTCCATCTTTGTGCATTCTTTCCCTTTCTTCACCAACACTACACTCAGCCTTGCTCCAGGGCCAGAGCCAGAAGAGAAGGTGCAGATTTATGGAGATGTGTTTGTGAGGACCTGACACTGTAGGTGGGACAACAGCAGCTCCTTGTCACTTGTGAGGGCCACTCCCATGTCTGTGCACATATACTTGGAAGCTGGTGCTGCTGCAGCTCTGGACACGGGCACCACTTCGAAACGTGTTGCGCATCACTAGTAGTATACATAAAACGTTTTAGGAGCATCTACTTCACAGCATGCTTCTCGTCATCAAAGTGACTTAGTCATCTGATCTCACCAGGGTGATGCCATTCTGTGTTTTACTCCTGGGGGAACTAATGTTTGAGTACGTGAAACAAACTGAAAGCTTTGGGAAGTATTTCTGTTATTTCCGGGGTGCCTGGTTTGATGCTGTAGAGAGGAGGGAGTATATTGTGTGAGGGTTTTGTTACTTTTACTAAAAGTTTTGAGATTTTTTTTTTTTCCTCTTGACATGGATGCTCTGCGCCACTGAGAATGAGGACATGAATATGCAAAGCACCCAACAAAAACTGGAGTTGACTGCTTTGCTGATGTTCTACAGGCTTCAATATTTTATTTTGTATGGGGTTTTTTTTTATGCTTGCCCTGATCAGCTGCCTTTTGAAGTGTTGGTTTTTTTTTTTTTATTTAGGAAGTCTGCAAATAGCTCTCAGTGATTTTGAGTAATCTGTCATTAGGATTATAAATGTGGAAGTGTTTCAATGGTCAGTGCGAACTCTGGTTATAGATAAAGAGGATTTGAGTCTGAAGCGGTTGGACTGTAATGCTTGAGGGTACGTAGATGTCTGGCAGGGCATGGTGAGGAAGTATTTAAGATTAGAATCAGTCTTAACATTTTTTCTTAATTATTTAGTTTGCCTTTATTCTTTGGCTTAAGCGATTTCTGCTCTACAAGGCTTTCACCAAGTTTTAGCCAAAGAACTCAGCTGCGAGAGAACAGGCTCGGTTTTCATACCTATTGTGCCAATGTGTACGTACAGACCCCCAGCAAGTGGCTGACGGTTCACGGGTGATCTCGGGGCTGGGAGAGGCTGAAGAGCTCGAAGCCTTCGTGCTTTGCAGGAAATGACAAACTCCCAACATCGATCGAGAGCAGCCAACCTCCCTCCGCCCCCAAATCCTGTTACGCTCCGCGGTGTTCTGGTAATGGCATTGTAAGTCAGACATCTAAACGGGAATTTAAAAAAAAATCCCGATTGACTTGTCGGAAATAAACTTGGGAGAAGCTGCTTTTTCACTGTTCTGGTGGCTGAAATGGAAAATCTGAATTGCACTTCATCCCTCTGTTCTGTCTTGCTTCTGTGTAGGAAAGTCGTGTGCTTCAAAAGAGCCAATATGACATAGGCCTTGAATGGGCTGACTTTTATTTCTCTGTTATAAATGTTCTGATTTCCTTTTTTGTTAAATGAACAAAAAAGACTATTTAAAAAAACCTGAGATAAAATCAAAATTTAATCTTGCTTCATGTAGTTAACAATCTAGTTTTATTTTTTGTTGGTTTTATTTGCTTTTTAGACTCTCTGGAGAAGGTTTACTGATCGGTAACTGGTTTTAGCTCTTGATACGTAAAGGTATGACAGGCCTGCTGACTGGACTCTCTCGTCATTTGCGACACCAAAAATCCAGTTTTAAATGTGAAGAATCCGCTTCTCTGCCTTAAGTGGGATACTGATTTGCATGGTCATTTAGTGGGTATTTCTCTAACCACTCAGCACGTGTATCTACGGCTTTTGAATGGCCAAGAGGCAGCAGTAGGTAATGGAACTTCATGTCAGGCTGCACTCTGTGGAAGTCCCAACCCATGTGCCTTCACCAACCACAGCGACCAAAATAGGATTGAGAGAGATCAGGAGAAAATGAGCTTGATGATAACAGAAAGAGCCCAAATCCTGACCTTGTGGAAGCAGGAAAAGGGAATTGATTTAGTTAGTGCTACTTCATTTCAAGGTACATGATTATTTTAATTCTCAGTTTGCCCCATGCTGGGCAGTCTGGTACACTGGAGCAAATGTGGAATGGGAGAAGTAAGTCTCATGGTTTTCTAAGTGGCTCTACAGGTTTGGTAGGCCAAGGACACCAGTGAGTTTCCTAATTTAAGAGAGTAAAATTCCAGTATTGAAATATGCATTCCCCCTGTTAAAGATTTAACTTTGAAGATTTTTTTCAAAGGCTGACCACTTGGAACCATTAAAAAGCAACCTGAGAATTTTCTGTAACCTGAAAAAGTGATAAAAATAATATTGATGGCACTTTATTTTTCTGGCCCTTCTGTCTTCTGCCCTGGCTAAATACCTTGCATCTTTAAGGAGGAGCGACTTGAAAGCGTTTTGTTTTTGCTAGATCTGTGTTTCTTACTTACTTGTAGTCTTTCCCTTCCCTCCTTTCTCAGAGTTCCTTGTCTTGATGTACAAGCTTCAGAGAGATGGTAGGTCATACGAAACATCGGTTTCATACGCAGGTTTGTTCTGCTCCAGTCATCCAGCTTGAGCTTCCAGGCTTGACAAGAAGAAGGCTTCTCACTTCCACGTTGCAAAATTAGCTTGCCATGTTTACAGTTGATGAGTTCAATGATTGATGTTGAAGTTTCCTATTTCATGCAACAAATACAAATGTTGGTAGCCCGCCGTAGGGCTGCTGGTAGGTGGTGGTTTGTAGACAAGTCCTTTATTGTTCTCTTCCCTGTTCTTTGAACCTGGATCTTCAGCACAGCCCTAATGTAGTTTCCAGTGTTGCAGTGTTGAAGATCCACCTGAAAAACAGGAAAGATGCATATCTATCAAAATACAGAATATATATGCAAAAGGAACAGCTTTATTTATTCTAGAATCAATGTGTTAATTGTTGCTTTTAAGAAAACGACTGGAAAAGGAGTAACTGTGTCCATACTAGGAACCATGGAAACCCATCTTCACCTGAGAAAAGGGGGAGATGAGGGAATTAGTTAATTAAATGTGGCCTGTATACAGTGGTTCTGCTCTTAGTATGTAATTAAATGCCTTGTAAAGCTCTTTGGGGTCTTCGTTTACTGGAAAAAGCCTAAGAAATGTGTGATTGTTGGTGTACTCTCAGTGAAGCTGTGAGCTGGAAACTGATTAAAATAATAATAAAATGTGTTGCATTGTTAATTCATTCTTTCCAATAATAAATGCTGGACTCCCTCTGCTTTGCATTTATAGCACAGGCTTGAAAAAACATCAAAGAGTAGCACTAGGAGAAGAGAATGAAAAATACATGTGTGCTTAGCTTAGATGCTGTGGGTTTGAGTGATGTGGTTCTGGTACTTTTATTTACTGCAGCATCGCCTTTTGTTTGTAATACTCCAGCGTGACGTAACATCACTGACCAGTTTTTACCATGGCTCCTGTGAGTGAAAGGTTGTTTCCCAAAGCTTTTTTGGTGGAAAACTTGGTGGTGGTGCTTATTATTCACAGTGTGGTATGGGCAGAGGGGCCCCGTACAGTGCCATAAAAATAACTCTGAAACTGTGCTCTGCTCAGTACTTGTTTTTATGTAGTTTTTATTGAGCTGCCCTGTGAATTTCTGTGATGGATGGGGTTTTCTGAAAGAGCCAAAGGCGTTTAGGATCTAACTCCCTTGGCAATCCTGTGGGACTTGGGCAACTAATTACTTTAGATTCTTTTGAAAATCCCAGATCTAATTTTGCGTTATAATAACATGATTTTCGAGGTGGGGTAAACCTCCAAGAAAAATAACACTTTGTGGAGCTTTATTCTAGCTTTTTTTTTTTGTAATAGACAGGGGAGCTGTTTGCCTAGCTTTTGCTGATGGCAGAGTCTCTTGTGTTGAACCTCCTTGGAAAAGGCTCGGAGCAGGAGGTCAGGCGGAAGGCTGGAGGACGAAGGGCTCATTGATGTCTTTTCCAAGGGCTGACCTATGGCCTTGTGCAATACCCGAGAAGAAGGCGCGAACAGGACTCTTGTCTGCCACTTGGTAGATTCTTTCCAATCGCAGAAAGGTTAATCGTGTCATTAATTTTCTCTCCTAGGCTTAAGCGGTTGGAAGTTGCTGCATATGACAGGGAGAATAATCCGAATCAGTTACACTTCCCAGTGGGTCGGTAAATAGATAAATCAGAGTGGTCCCTTAAGCATAATATCAAAAATCTTTCCCTTTTCACTCACAAAGGACAATGAAATAAACCAGTAGATTTACACACGATTAGCTAGGACACAATAAAAGGATGATCTGACTTTATTACAGCGATTTGGTGCTATGTTCCCTTGCTGTTCCGTCGGTGTGTCACGTTTCTGGTGCCCTGTTGGAAAAACCGCATTTCCCAGCCACGTTACCTGCCAAAGTGATAAACCATTGTGCCTTTGAATTGTTCTCCTGCGCTAACCTCTCTTGATAATTTGCCTTAATTCGTGATGGTGTCTTTCCTTTAGAGCCCGTCTTGGTCCTAATGTGGAAAAATTAAGATATTACCAAAGATCTGCCGAGGCGATGACTGCGGTGGAGAGTGGTGTGAGAACTGTCATGATCTCTCTGTAACGTTGCTGCTAAGACCTCCCTGTTAGTACGGGCAGATCCTTGTGTTGGACAAGAGATTGAGCTAGTGACGTCCTTCAGTGTGTCTGCGGTGGGGTATCGGACACACAGTTCAACTCTTGCAAATTCCATCCATGGAAAGCAGCAGTGCATGTGTTTGTATCGGTACGTTCCTCTTAAAACTGTGTTGCTCGCAGCTCTTCAGTGTTGTGTTAGACAAGCAGATGAAAAGAAAAACGAATCTACAAATTAGCCGTATTTTCACATTTTCCTTTTGTAAGGGACACTTTTGTTTCCAGCAGGATAGATAGATGGAATTTTAAGTTTAAAACCATATTTTTGAGGCATTCATCTCAACACGTCGACTTTTCAATGTCCTGGATGCCTTGCACTTCTTCAGTGCTTAACGTCCACTCCTCGGGCAATTAGAAAGTGGGTTTGTAAGTATGTTTCAGATAAGCTGCGCTTTTGCCTTCAGGCTTAGAGAAATACTGAGCCAAATAAAGATTACAGGGGACGGGATGCTTGTATCAACAGTTAAATTGTGAAAATAATTTTCAGAGCGTGGTTAAGTTTTGATCTTTTGATTCTGCTTTTGGCCTGGGGATAGGCTGAGGCCCTTGAAAACATCCCGTTGTGTTTGAGCATCCTTCTGATTCAGTTTTGTAGTGGAAAGTAGTAGTGAAGGAGAGAGAATTCCGTCACTAACTTCATACGTGGTGTGGTTCAGGACAGGACTGTCGTACCGACGACTAGTTAGTGCTTTGCTTAAAGTAGAACTCTAGTTCTCTTTATGCCTATACTAATTAATTTGTGATTTTCAAATCTTAGTATCGCAGAGTTATTTGGAAGGATGAATAAAGCCTCTGCATCTCTGGGCAACAGGTATTTTAATGCATCTGACTACATGTAGATGAGAAGATGTGATTAGTAGAAGTGTGTATGGCAATTTAGAAATCAGTTTTTCCTTAAAAGCAACCTGTGAGATTCCTTTACACTCTCTGAGGTTGTGGGATGTATAAAGCAGGTTAGAATTTGGTCCTTGTATTACCAAATCCTGCTTTCCTTTCTTAGCAATGATTCTTTCAGCATAATGTTCTTTGGTTTAATATTCTTCAGAGAGTCTGAGTTTGAGAAATGTTCATTGTTACTTATGGTTGGTATCTACTGTTATGCTGTATTCCTTTTACTTATATATACTGTGTTTTCTGAAAACTAGCTAGATGTTAGTCTGAATTTTTGCATTGACAGGCTTAAATGTATTCTGTAGTCAAACACCAGCAGAAGGAAAATGATATCCCGGTTCTTACAGTCCACCCAAACACGTATTGACATTCTCTGCAAAGTCATTTGAATGAAAATCCAAACATCAAATACCCAAGTGAAGGGATTCTGCAGGTGCAGATGGGAATGAGATTATGAGACTTATCTCCAAGGTCACAAAAATGCGTTCTGCCTTTTGAGAAGTTGTTATTGTCATGTCGAGTGGATCGTTCATTGTGTGCTGCAACTGGTGCTACACGATCCCGACAGCTTGGCCTCCCGCGATTAGCCAGAAGTGCTGGCCTTGTGTTTTCTGTTAGCGCCTTTTTTAAGGCCAGGGGTTCAGGTTGAAGGTTTTGTTAAACATTCTTCTCTTTTGCATTTGGTTTTGCTGTTAGCTATATAATTAACAATTTCCTTAAAGATCGAGTTAAAGGTTCGCATATTAATTGGTGGTACAGAAACACAGTCCCCTGCACGAGTTGTCACAGTTCTTCCTGGTCTGGGTAAGGTGATTGCGTGATCTATTAAGGACGTGTTCTTTTGGATGCGTAATATTGTGCTGTATTAATGAGCCTGCCAGTTTTTGGAGTCATTCTGAAGGGTTGTGTAGAAGGAATGTGAATCCCTTTAACACCTTCAGAATTGTAACTTGGTGTCTGGTAAAGGGATAAGTTCTGGAAAACAAGAGTAAGCGCAGTGAGCAAATACATTCGGGGTAAATCATGGAGTCATATAATTGCCTAGATTGGAAGGGACCTTTCAGATCATCGAGTCCAACCATCAACCCAACTCTGACAAAAACCATCACTAAACAATCTCTAAGCACCACGTCTACCCGTCTTTTAAATTCCTCCAGGGATGGTGTCTCCACCACTTCCCTGGGCAGCCTGTTCCAAGGCTTAATAACCCTTTCAGTGTAAAAAGTTTTCCTAATATCCATCCTAAACCTCCCCTGGCGCAACTTGAGGCCGTTTCCTCTTGTCCTATGGCCTGTTCCTTGGGAGAAGAGACTGATCCCCACCTCTTCCTTTTTTTTTTTTTGTTTTTTCTTTTTCTTCTGGGGAACAGAGATTAGTATGTGGCTTTTGTAGCCTAAACTGAAGACAAAACAGTACCTTTAATGAGGAAAAACTAGACAAGCTCAGATTTAAGAGTCTAGAAGTAAAGATCCCTCAAATGGCCCCTGTGATGCCAGCTGCTTTGCAGGACAGATGGTCCAGAGCCAGCTTGAGATGAGCAGTTTCAGGTATTGTCAGTCTGTTGACTCAACATAGTCCCGATTTATCAATACCCAAATAATTCCTGTATCCGCACACCCGTCTGCTCCACAGAGGTAATGTAGAGTTTGGGAGAGACTGCTGAAGTTACGTGCAACCATGTGCGTGTTTGGCAAGGGAAGAACAAGGCAGTGGGTGGTATTTCAGTGGGGTTTTTTTGTGCTTTTACTCTTAGAATAACCTCTCTAGCGCTGAAAGGCTTAATTTTATATATATATATATATATGGTACAGTTTGCAGCTCTTGCAGCTCGATGCAGAGGTAATTTGATAGTAGTACAATCGTAATCCCAATTCTGTGAAACCCTCCCTAGTGGAATGGGAGTGGGGAAGCAAACTTTTTCAAAAATTGATGTAAAATTGTAAAATTCTTGCTATGTTGTGGACAAAAGATCTTTTGAAGAGCTCTTCCACTTTCCGATTCCTTTTTGTGTGGAACGGGGCTTTTTCACACCCTCAGCTTTCCTGTCATCATGCGTCTACGCATTCCACCTGCTGAAAATGTCTTTATTTTGTCACTGTAGTCCCAGCTAACGTATCAGAAAGGTAAACCTTCTTGAAGGTCTGTAGAGTACTTAAAATACCTTTATGAGCACAGAATCGAAACTTCTGGAGCTGAGCTTATTGTATGCCATTATCTGCTTGAAAAGGCTCCATGTGGTATTGAAGGAGCTGCAGTAGCTCAGTGAAAATGCTGATGTTGCAGGGATTTTTGCTCCTTTTGAGCTTCAGAGGGCCAAATTTGAGGGATCTGAGGGTGTTGTGTTTGTGTGGCACTAGGGAAGAAAGAAAAAAGCAACGGCTAGTCCATCCAAGGGGAAAGATTGAACACGCTGGGTGAACATGAACTTATTTTAGATGCACCGGGCTGTAATTGAGTTTGTAGTTGTCCTTTTTTGCCTTACTAGAGAGTCTGATGGTGTGTTTAAATAATATCAGTCCCAGCGCCTCAGTAAGATCCTGATGATGCTGGCATTTATGCACCTGCTTAATTTGGTTTTGCAAGTAAGGCCGGCAAGTCTGCCTGTGAGACTTCACTTAAATTATGTGCTGGCTTAGCAGAATAAAGCTGACTTGGTGCACTTAATGAATCTGAAATGTTTTCCACAAAGTATTTGCTGAACCTCAGCTTATTTTTGCAATCTTGAAAATGGCTCATTAATTGATGGGAGACTGACCATCCCTTTGGACAAAAGAAGTTAGGTCCAAATTACAGGTTCTCTGAAACAGAGCTGACTTTCTCATTTTGATCATCACTAGAGCAACCCCACGTTTGTTTTAATGGAACCTTTGGGTTTAAGACACTTTTTTTTTTTTTCTCATCTGCTTCATTCTGTCTCTGAAATTTCACAGATTCACAGAATAGTTTAGCTTGGCAAGGACCTCTGGAGGTTATCGGGTCCAACCTCCCTGATCAAGGAGGACCATCCAGAGAGGGTTGCCCAGGATTGTGTCCAGCCAGACTTTGAGTGTCTCCAATGTTGGAGACTCCACAACCTCCTGTGCCAGTGCTCAGTCATCCTCACAGCAAAAACACAGCTCTTGATGTTCAGAGGGAACCTCCTGTGTTTCAGTTTGTCCCCATTGCCTCTGGTCTTGTCACTGGGCACCACTGAGCAGAGCCTGACTGTCTTCTTTGCACCCTCCTGTCAGGTATTTAAACACATTAAGATCCCCCTTGAGCCTTCCCTTCTCCAGGCTGAGCAGTCCCAGCTCTCTCAGCCTTTCTTCATGCATGAGGTCCTCCAGTCCCTTCACCAGCTTCCTGGCCCTTCGCTGGACTCTCTCCAGTATGTCCACATCTGTCTTGTACTGGGGAGCCCAACACTGGACACATCACTCCAGGTGTGGCCTCCCCACCCACCCACAGTTTCTCTTCTCTGCCCAAGCTTCTGCTTGCTTCTCCCTCAGCTTCTGAACCTGCCCATCCTTGGATTATGATCATCTTTGTTAGGTTCATCTCTTCAGGCTTTTGGTGAGTTTACTGTCCGTTCCATGCGGTACGTTGTGTATTACTGTAAGCTCAATCGCTACGAATATTCATGCATGTTGGACAGTGAAAAGCAACTTGCTGTTGTTGCTTTCTTGCACGGAATAAGAATATCCTGTATTTAAATCTTAAGGGTAAAGCTTGTAAATTGCCCGTTCTTCCCAGGCATTAATTGGCATTTTCAGACTCCTCTTGTCTGAAGAGGGACTGAGTAAGGTGTTGGAGAACAGCGTGAGTCAGTCCTGACTCTGCGTTTGGTTTTCTGTCCAACCTTGGACACGTTGCTCGCGTGAAAGAAGGTGGATAATTTGCCGTATAATAACACATGCTAAACCGAAGGCTGTGAAAGGCAATGTAAAGGCTATTGTGGCTTAACGTTTAAATTCTCTGGTGTGTTGTTTATGTAGACCCTTTGTTTTCTTTTGGGGGTTTGTTCCTGTAATATCCTTTTAGATCTTTATTCTCATATGGTCTGGTTGATGAAACAAATGCCCATGTTATTTTTTGAGTGTCAGACAGATGCAGAGGCTGTTCAGGAGCTATTTGGTTGTTTAGCTCGCTTGGTTTCTTCACTCTCCAAACTCTGATCTTCCCCGAATTTACTGTCTGGCCCTTCCTCACTGCTGCATTATTGTCTGGAACACTTCCTATTGATTTTCTGTGTTGGTGATGATTTCTGTTTCTGAACACAGTTGTGAAAAATTGAACGTAATTTGGTCAGAGAAGGCTTTCTGCTTCCTAAGATCTAGAGGACCATTTAAAAATCTTTTCCGTAACCTGATTTTAAGAGGTTTGATATTCTTGTTTGTTGAGTTGTCATTTTATTAAGGTCGCTTTGTGCAGTCCTGTCTCTCTGGTAGGCTTTTGTTTTCAGCACAGCATGAAAAGCGGTTTTGTCTTTTGTTTAGAAAAAAAAAATAATCTTATGAATGAAACTTAATATTCCATTTTGAGATTCTTCTACGAACCACTCACTGAAAGCAGACCAGCAAAAGATTCAATTTAGTTACTGTCTGATCAGTAAAAACCTTCTTGTGACAAACTTTAAGGAAAAAGGAGCATTTTGAGGTGGAGAGGTATTTATTTGTGAATATTGACCTGCAAGTTCTGAGTTGCAGAGATTAATCCATCTGCCATAATCTATCAGAATTTGAATGGGTTCTCGTTAAACGTTTCATTCCTAGGATAGAGCTAGTAGTTTAGAAATCACCTGTTACTACCCGGTGTTTAGGCTGATGGATCAGCAGTCGGGAACAGGCTTCAAGGAGGCTGCTGGATTTTTTTGGGTGCCTGGGATTTGCGTGGCCGGGGATATCAGTGTTGTCAGCCAGGGCTTGATCTACAACGTGGTGAGTACTTTGGCCCTGATCCAGCAAGGCAATTAGACGGATGGCGTGATCGGGACCCTTCATGTGTTTTAAGTCGTGCGTGTGCTTAAGTGCTTTGCTGGCTTATGGCCAGGCTGCCCAGCACCTCGCAGGATTAAGGCAATATTTTTGTAATAACCTATGGTAGAACCTTTTTCAGTGGGTCACTGAAGCCAATTTCTGTATCTTTATTGGGAAATAGCCCAGCCTGAATCTCCGAGGCTCGGAGTAGCTCAAGGGAGGTTTGGGTGTTTATTGCATATCTCCGTCGCTTCTGGACTATGAGGATAATGAATGAAGTTGTCATTTATATTCTGCTGTTTGTCAACTTGCAAATGGGGTGATCTGTGGATAACAGTTCATTATCTGTTTAACAAAATCTGTCATGTCAGGGATTAAAAATGTCATTCCTCAAAAAAAATGAGGGCTTGGGTATACGAATAGAGCCAGGCACCTGTGTCAGTGCCGCATTGTTTCCATATGCGAATGGATAACAACATTTTCTCCTACGCTTTCGGCCCTACCGATATTAGTATGCAGTGAAAATGGGGAATTGATTTTTAAGACGTGGGCATCTAATTGCTCCAAGAATTTGAGTGCTCTGTGTTTCTGTGTTACCCTCGTCAAAAGCTGGGCTGTCTGCACAGACGCGTCGGGAAGCTCCCGCTGAAATTGAATTCCCAAGAAATCACAGTCCTACCTGAAACCTAAATAGACAAGAGAAAGAGTAAGAAGAGAAGCACCCAAGCTGACGTACAGCAAGTACTGAAACTAAATGGAAGAACATAGTGGAAAAAGGAGAAAAGTTTGGGATTTTCTTGTTATGGGTGTTTTTTGTTTTGTTTTGTTTTTTTTTTCCTTAAATACAGTCTAATTCTCCAAACTGGTGGGCTCTCCCCCCAAAAAGGGAAGACTTTTTGAACCCAAAGGTTATTCAGCTTCTATGACATTCATGTTTAAGGCACTTCAGAAATACTCGGCTTAAAAAGCTGCCTCGGAGCATGGTACGGGTTGAGGCAATTAGATGGAAACGGAACATTTTGCAGAAAACTTGCTACAGAATGTAAGTAGCAATTAAAGAAGGCAGGAGATATCATCTTTCTAGTAAAATCTAAGACAAGACTACTCAGTGACCTAACAGATTAAGGGCACAGAGTAAAGGCTATTTTCTGCTTATTATTTTTTAGAGAGAGCAAGTGGATTTTTTTTAAATAGGAAAAAAATGAATTATGGGCCCTTTCAGCAAGTATAACTTAAATACGTGATCTTAAAGATAGTGGGGCAGTGACAAGGAAAACACTGAGTTCTAACATTTTCTCTGTTTCTTTACAAGTGAAAATGTCTAAAAATACGTGATGGCTCTTCACCCAGAGGTAGATGAATGGGATACGATATGGATGCATCTAGTTGCCATGAGACTTCAAGAGGGACTGTTTTATTATCCATATGAAAATTGGGTGGTGGTAGATGTCAAATATTTGTCTTCAGTAGTAAAGTAAATATTTGCTATCTAACTGTCCCCATCAGCGAACAAATCACCTGCAAACAACAACATATTGCGAGAAGGAAGGTGCATGAAATTACATAAAAATTAAAGATGAAGCAAGCGGATGAAAACCAGACACCAAATAAAACTGAAAACCAAGTTAAATAAGAATTAGGTGGTTGGATTCCATTGTCATCGAGAAAACCAAATTACAGAGCGCGTTATGCAAAGGTGGTGAAATGACAAATGTCAGTGGAAATCTGTAAAGCTGTTTGCAGACTATGGCATGGAAGACAGACTTTTTGTAGGAGGTGGAGGAACATGCCTTTATTTAAAGAATTCCTCTGTCTAGTGAGATAAAAATTCAGAGTAGGGAGGACCACATATAGGGACAAAAATACTACGCTGTAAAAAATTGAAGGGTATTGGCAGGTTTTATTAGTCTGCGGATTGAGGAGTGGAAGTGGAGTGTAATTTTTATTTTTTTTTTTTTAATTAAAAAAGATCAGAGAACAGCACTTGTTAACGAAATTGTGGTGGCTGCCATCCTCTGTTCCTGATGCTTAAGTTGGGTCAGTGGAAGAGTCAGAACCTGTTGGTGGAGACTTTGTCTTTGGCTGGTTCTTGTAATGGCCAGTTCAAGAGCCCACAGGAGGAGGGAAGTCGCTTTTTAGGTTAAATCTTGGATTGCTCTCTGACATAATGTACTGTGGCTGGTTCAAAACGAGTAATTTGAGCTGCCTAATAGTAGAGTATAATTATATTAAGCATCCAGAGGAGCAGGCTGAGTATGAAATAATAAAATGGATAGAAAAGGAGGTAACGTAAAAGGCTAAATTGCGAAGTCCTAAACAGGCAAATGACGCAGAACTCCGACTTGGCTGCTGGTTTTCTGTTGTCCAGTCTTGGAATTATGTTCCTTTGAACAGCAAGAAAACCAGCAAACAGATAAACAGTACGGCTGCCAAGGTTGGAGGTGTGTTTATTTGGCGCAAATAACTTGAAATTTAGAAATCAAGCCCTAGGAAAGCTAATAAGCTGAAATATTTTTTTTAAGCGTAGGCAGTAGGAGGGAAGCGACGACGACTGTTGTGGGTTTTAGGGATCAAATATATTTGATATATCTTTAGGCCGTTAAAAGCAAGGCGCCTGCAGAAGACATCGTGGTTTTGTTGAATTGTACAAGATTATGTGTTTAAAAAAAGAAAACATTACAGGAAAGCTAAATGATTTCTCTGAAACTTGTCTTTAGTTTTGAGAGTGTAGACGAGGAAGCTACCCAGAAACTCTTCTCTTGTGATAATAAAGACGTACAGGCAGAGCTAGAGGCTTTAGAAGGAACTTTGAAATTAATTGAAGTTCAAAGGCAGTATGGCAGAAGACGTTTTTCGGAAGAAGTAGTATGAAGTCACTGAGATGCCAGGAAAGATAAGCAGCTTCTCCTTAAAGCCTCCAGCTGAGGATGGGAGGGTAGGCAGAAATGTTTTATTTTCATGTACAAAAGATTCTACGAATCATTTCTGCAGGGGAAAAATTAGCTCTTGTGGGTATTTGTTTTTGTCATTGGGTTGTTGTGTTTTGTTTGTTTGTTGTTTTTTTTTTTAATAGTTCACTCAATGCACTTGCAAGGGATAAAGAACTTTCCAACAAATCAAAGCAGGCAGCCGTTGAAATGCAGGATTTTTTGGTTATTTTTTTTTGGTTTGTTTCTTTTTCATTGATTAGAAAACTGACCAGGAGACGTAAACTAACAATCAGTGAAAAAATTACCATAATGGAAAGAAGAAAAGTTAACTCTGTTTTTCTGATGACCCTCGTGGCGGTTATCAGACTTATTAGTGGTCTTCAAAAAGGTCTGTGCAGGAAGACAGCAAATTTTGACACCTGCTTCAAGATCTTTTGAGTTAATTGAGTCAAGAAAGGGGCTGATGAATCTGCAAGATGTTTAAATAAGTTAGCAAGTGTGTATTGAGGGGGAAAATAAAATTGTATTGAGCTTCCTTCATTCTAAATTAGCCGAAGACAGGAAAGTGGGTGTCATTTTTTAGAAAGCTGTGGCAGCCTACTCTTAATGTGCAAACTGGTCCAAACCAGGAAGATGCTAGGGTGTGTGAAGTTGGAGATGAAAGTAAATT
The DNA here is from genome assembly GCF_964199755.1 of Larus michahellis. NCBI lineage: Eukaryota > Metazoa > Chordata > Aves > Charadriiformes > Laridae > Larus > Larus michahellis. The sequence continues at coordinate 2,778,179 of NC_133896.1, read as the reverse complement.
TTTTTATTGCCTTTACAGAAATGAAAGCTGCAAGCCTCATCTGTCGGTGTCTGCCCTGAATTGTCTGAGCTCAGCTTGAAGGATATTGCAGGACAAGAAGGGATTGGGAGGGGTTCAGGGCTGATCGCAGCACACTTACAAACTGCCACCTGCAGAGAGGTAGAAAAATTTGGGCTTGTTTTCCTTAGGAAGAGAATAAATAAGGAGGAACATGCTAAAATAATGGGTGGGATGGGAAAATAATTGGTGGCGGTTCCTGTTCCTTCCTGCTCCAAGAACATGAAACAAGGCTCTTCAGCACGGCTAAGGAGGCAGGTAACGGGTAAAAAGTGGTAGGTTTTTCCTGTGATTGCAGTTGAATGGAGGAACTGCTCCTTGAATCAAAACTCGCTCTGCCAAGGTCTGTCATCTTCATAATTTATTATCTCTTTAGGGGTTTAAAATTTACAACTAGAAGTGGACTGCGGAATGCTGGCACTTGGGTAGATCTTTGGGCATAAAATATGTTGCAACTGTCCGTGTTTCCCACAAGCTTGTTATGGGCAGACTTACATGGGAAGGAGATCAATGAAACTCCTTTTCTGCTCTATCTGACAAACATCAAATTTAAATAGAGAAATCAAATCCGTGTGTGTTAGATGCTTTTCTGTGGGTTCCGTTTTCTGCTTGCAGAGAAGTTCATCCAAGTCTGTACTAGCTGTTGTCCTACTCTCCCTCTTTCTGCAGCACCATAAATGAGTTCAGGTCTCAGGAAATCAATACTTATTTGAAAAGTTGGGCAAATCTGAAGAAAATACTGTGAAATCCAGTGGTGGAAGACCATGAAACTTAACGACAAAACATTTTTAATGTTTGTTTTGTATACATCTTCTTTAATGCCGTGTGACAGGTCCAGACTGAGTAAGGACTGGTTGGTGTGTGGGGAGGATATTGTCCTCTCTTATAATCTTCATTCTGGAAGATTAATACTGAATTAATTGTTAGAGAAGTAAATCTAGACCGTGCAGAGAAAGACCAAATCTTAAAGAAAAAAAAAAATCCTAAACACAGGAAGGATGCTGAGAACAGGAGAAGTAGAAGTTTAGATTTGGTGTAATTTTTAGCCTTGTTGCCCACGTGAGAGCTTTGCTTCTGTGTTGTCTGAGTTTTGTTCTCTAAAACCTTGGTAATTCTCATTTGACTGGCAGATTAAAATTTAGCTTTGGGCATTTCTACAGGTTTGTTGTAGAAACGCAACCTGGTTCATGACACTTCTGAGCGAAAGGCAGGAGGATAATAAATGTATAGAAACCTACGGAGGAGAGCGGTGGCGGGAGAATGACCTCACCCTGGGAGACGCTTCAGCCAGCGCTTGTGTTTTGTGATATACGCGAGATGAATCAACTGCGAGAACCGATGCCACGGAAAACCAGGCTTCTCGTGTGCCATCTGCTAAGCAGCTGAAAGAGAAATGAATTGTGTATTGTCAGAGAAGTGTAAGAATCCGTTGCGCTCTTAACGAACGACACTGCGAGGAGCCTCCGATACAAATCCTGGGCAAAACGTGTAGCAATTATGGGATAACTTTTTTTTCTGCAATTCAGTAGTTTAAAGGCGGATTATGTTTTATGACATGAAAAGATACAGTGCTTCCAAAAGTCACTGATTTTTTTTTTTTTCTTTCCATATGTGCATGTGTTTCTTCTTCCCTCTCCCCACTTTGTTACGCACTGACTACAGGCTCCCGTTCTACAAGGTCTAACCAAGGATTGAGTTGCAGCAAGACGCTACTGGTCTTTCTCACTGGGTTTTGTCCAGTCTCCCCTTCCCTTTAAGAACTCTGCTGGATTTAAATGAGGGGGTTAGAGGACTTGTGGTATTTTATTTTATATTCATCACTTTATTTTATTTTTAATCTGTGGTTTGTGGGTTTTTTTTAATTTTTTCCACCCTAACCTGCTCTTGGTCATCATCATTATTCTCCCTTCTGCTCTGTGATAATCACAGCGTAAGCGACACCTTCACCCAAGGAGAATAAGATCTTTCAAAAATCTCAGGAGATTCTGGAAAACCGTAAAAAGGAAAATCTTAGACACAGCCTCTTAAAAAAGGAGTCAGGGAAGCAGAGGAAGAACCCAGGGGCTTCTAAAGCAGTTGTTTTAACGCTGGCTTCTCAAGAAAAAAAAATGATGTAGAAACCCATAAAATGTCTAAGTAATATATAAAATCAGAGGAAGAATTGCTGTTGCTGTATGTCAAGCATAAGCTGTCAACTGATTTAATTTCCTTCCAAGAGCTGGTGGCGGGGATTGTGGAGGAGGGAGGAGCAGTGGGTGGCCCATGTCCTGGCGACAATAAACCTTCTACTAGTGTTTCATAGGCTTTTTCTCACAACGGACTTGGGGAACTATGATATAGATAAAACTGTAACGAGGTAGGGTAAACAACTGGCTGCAAAAGGAGAAGTTATGAAGGGTTTGCTATTAAGGGATTTATCTAATGGCTCTTCTGAGCGCTCTGTCTGGGGCTTGGTGCTATTCAATATTTTTGTTAATGTGTTGAATAATGCAGCAGAGAATCGTAAAATGTGCAAATACCATGCTGGAAGGCAGGGCATGGAAGCATGTTGGAGAATACAATTAGAATTTGGAAGATCTTAAGCTAAACTTAAAAGGAGAGGTGTGCATTTGGTGGTTTCTGTGTGTGGATGTGACGTGAAGAGTTGAGCGTGTCTCATCTTTGGCCAAGGAATTGTGTGGTACGGGGGATTACAAATAGGATGTGAATGTCACCCAAAAAAAAGTCATGTATTGCCCTGCTGAGTGCCAGAGGAGCATGGCCTGCAGGATGTCCCGAAATAATCCCCTTCTAGTCATTGTTGAGAAGTGTGTTCAGGTGTGGCCCTGTGTCCTCTTTGACTACGGTCTCAAGGAAGAAGCCAAAGAAGAGAGGGGCAATTCAAAGGAGATCAGCCAGTGCGATCAGAGATTTAGGAAGAAACTGACTTGAGTTAAAAAGGAGCAATTCATTTACTTCTAGATAAGAAGACTAAGGGGTGGAGAGAGGCCTTTGCTTTCAAATGCATCAAGAGAGTAGAAAAGAGGAGGGGAATCGCGTGTTTTCCAGGATGTGATCGGAGAGGAAGTGCTGAGCTTAAAGACTGGCAAGGGAGACGCGAACATTTCTCGTCTTTATGTCTAACCTAATGGCTAGTGCGTGTAAGCAGTGAATCATTTAGGGATGTTATATAGTTGTTGCGTAGCATCCTTAAAAACTTCCAAGCATCTGTCAGGCGTGACAACATAACTGGTTCTTTGGGGCGTGGGGATGGACTAGGTGATCTCTTGAGGTCTCTTCCAATTTTCTGTGATTCCAGGAAAATCACTGAGATTATAGTCCTGCCATCCACGATGATGGATGAAATGCTAGAGAGCCAATCCACCAGCTCGCTGGTTATCAAAGCTTTGAAACTTTGCCTGTTTGATTTAGTTCTAAATACTGCCTTGCAAGTTGGGATTTGGAAGAACAAGACATTGCAATTAAATGTAGAATTAACGAAAGGGGGAGGGTACGCGTTGCATTTAACTTCACACTTCTGATTTAAGTGCCAGAATTAACATCATCAGCTCCCTGTGTGGTCTCCTTATTTGTAAGAATTCGAGTGACATTAAAATTGGATTAGTAATGAGCTTTTGGTTGAAGGACCAATATTAAAATCAAGGGAATCTGAAGGAGGAGGGAGGGGGAGCGGTGGGTTCCTTGTGAAGGCTTCGGTGGCGGTTGGTGAAGTGCGGCTGTGTTTACGTGGATGTGCACGTATCTTCCTCCTCTTAAAAGCTTTCTCCTCATTTCAGCCGTGTACCAGAGTCTTACTTGCCTTGATTTATAAATTATTTACACTTGGGCTGTGATGCATTTGAACTTTTTGAAAATAAAGGTATATATTAGTCCTCCATTTATGACTGATAGGATCGGGAGGAAAAGCAGCAGACTAATGGAAGGGAATAAGGAAGCACTTGGGAGCTGCTGGCTCGTACTTGACAGTGATTTGTGTGTCTGTAGGTTTTAAAGTGCACAGTGTATTTTCAAATGTGCCTGTTGCATTTTCTTTGTTTGGCTGAAACCTACTCTCACCTCCCATCTTACCTGGGGAGGGAATGTATTTGTAGGGGCCTGGATTTATTTTTTGCCCTCCTTTGGAGCCCTGTTAAGATGCATCTGTTCTCAATGCCATTTTCATTTGCATCTCAGTGATATGAAGAGAGAGAGACTTATAATAGTAATATTAAGAGACTCCAGCAAAGATCAGACCCCTGGTGTACTTACACTGAACAGATACTCAGCAAAAGTCCTCAGTTAAATGTTGCTTGAGACAAAGATTGTGACTTGAGAAAGAGAGAAAACAAAGGTGCTGCAAAGCGGTACCTGAACTGAAAACATTCCCTGCATCTCTTTGATTCCTGGCCCAGTAGCTTTGGTCCATCCTGTGTGGTCTCTCCGAAGCCTCCTTTTTTTTTTTTTTTATCAGTTGTAAATAAAAGTGACAAAATCTCCCTGCCATGTTACCCAGCTGAGTAACGTAACTTCTTCCACCCTCCTCCTCTCCTGTCTGTCAGCCTCTGTGGACTGCTGCTTTGGCTGTTTTTAACTTTTCTTTTTTGCATTTGAAAAAATTCCGATCACTAGAAGCTGTGCGTGCTAAAATGGGAGGGAGGACTCTTTTAAGTCCCAGCTTTTTTTATCCATCGAAGATAGATTGGTGTCACACATCAATAAATAGGTAACTCTCATCACTGCCAACATCATTAGATTGCAGAAGACAGTAAATTTACAGACTCCCTGGTGAGTCACAAATGTCTTTAAAAAAAACCTCACAAGTAATTATCTGAAATGGAGACAAGTTAATGCAGGTTTTGTCTGTTCCTTTCTTCTGACTCTTGTTCATGGTTAGAAACCTTGCAGTACTTTTTTTCAATTTTTTTTTAAGTTATGTGTTAAATGTACCATGGCATAGCTGGACACATAGACTTATCTACGATGGTATCACTGAGCCAGGTTTGCAATTCCGACGTGTGCCATGAAGGATGGGCTTTGGAGTTTACAACATAATAGATACTAAAATGGATTCCCAGCAGCTCGAAGTGGTGGGTAGTCCCTTCATCAGCCGAGTTGAATTTGACAGGCCTCTCTCTTTTTTTCGTGGTGTTACAGGGGTGCAAGAAGGTTGTTTGAATTATTACAGTAGCGTGAAGTGATGGCCGGTGCCTGTGCAGCGTGCTGAGTAAATAAATCCACTTTTAATCTCTCAAATTTAGGAGCAGGAGGGAATTGGTGCAGGGGGGTTGGTTGAATCTGAAAAGGATGGAATTTGCCTTGGGAGCGGCAGCTTTTCTTTTGAGAAAGCCAGCGCGGAAGTGGTAGCAGAGTTGGCGGAGCGCCGCAATGGATGTTGCAGCCATCTGCTTTCTCCTGGCTCCACCCTGTGGCATTACCCTGCCAGTTGCGCGCAGGCTGCGAGGGCTTCTGCGTGAACCCAGCATTTGATGGAGGCACGGGATTTCGTTTTGGCTTTTTTAAGGGTTAAGGTGTTGTACAAACACGCTCTGCCTTTTTGCTCCTGTCCCAGACAGTGCAGCTCTTGTTTGGACTTATCTATCCCGGTCCCTGTCTTTGATGCTCTTCAATCCCATGCACCAGGAAAAGGGATATTCAGAGAGACTGGATCCAGAGCTGGAACCTGAACTCAAATATCCAACCCTCTGGACCGGATTGCTTGCTGACCTGATATATTGTTCTGGTTTTCTTTCATTTTTCGAAACAAACAAAAGAAATCTCCCCCTCTACTGTGCAATTGCAGTGCAGGCGAGGAATATTGGCATTAAAAATTGACTATATGGCAGTAGCTTCAGGATGTTCATGTGAGCTGGAATTTCAGGAGAAAAGACCAGGCTCTGGGATTCCTGCTGGGGAAAAAAATGGATGAATTCACATCCTGCATATCGAAGAATGAGAGAGAGGTGTTTTGCAATAAGGTAGCAAAAGACTGGACAGAGATGTCACGGTGCTGGTCGGGAGGGGCAGCATACTGCTTTCTGAGCAGCAGTACGCCTGTATTGTTTGCTTTAGATCCTATAAAAATACAAGGTGTTGGTGTTTTGTTTTTTTTTTTTTTCTCTCAGGCTTTTAGCTTTAAAATGGATTCCTGTTGCTATTGCATTTACACTTCTTTTTGGCAATCTAAAGAAATGTTTTTACCGAAAGAAACAATGACATGCATGATTGGTTTGGATATTGGAAGCCACACAGTGATTCCAGAAGCACTTACGCTTTTCTGAGTAAACAAAAGCAATGCTCGCAGGTCTGGCTGGAGAAATTTTATCTAAAATAATTTGAACGCTTGCCAAATCGACTGTGTTTTGACAGGGCGCGGCGTATTCTCCATGCTGGGAAGTACTTTGGAGATCATAGAATCATAGACTGTGTTGGGTTGGAAGGGACCTCCAAAGGTCATCTAGTCCAACCCCCCTGCAGCGAGCAGGGACATCTTTGACTAGATCAGGTTGCTCAGAGCCTCATCCAGCCTGGCCTTGAATGTCTCCAGGGCTGGGGCCTCCACCACCTCTCTGGGCAACCTGGGCCAGTGTCTCACCACCCTCATTGGAAAGAACTTCTTCCTAATGTCTAATCTGAACCTGCCCTGCTCTAGTTTAAAGCCATTGCCCCTCGTCCTATCGCTACATGCCCTTGCAAACAGTCCCTCCCCAGCTTTCCTGGAGCCCCTTCAGGTACTGGAAGGCCACTAAGGTCTCCCCGGAGCCTTCTCTTCTCCAGACTGAATCCCCCCAGCTCTCTCAGCCTGTCCTCACAGCACAGGGGCTCCAGCCCTCGGATCATCTTCATGGCTCTCTGCTGGACCCGTTCCCACTGGTCCATGTCCTTCTTGTGCTGAGGGCTCCAGAGCTGGACACAGTACTCCAGGTGGGGTCTCACGAGAGCAGAGTAGAGGGGGAGAATCCGCTCTCTGGATCTGCTGGCCACAGTTCTTTGTTGCAGCCCAGGACGTGATTGTCCTTCTGGGCTGCAAGCGCGCATTGTTGGCTCATGTCCAGCTTTTCATCCATGAGTACCCCCAAGTCCTTTTCTGCAGGGCTGCTTTCTATCATGTCGTCTCCCAGCCTCTACTGATAGTGAGGATTGTCCCGACCCAAGTGTAGGACCTTGCACTTGGCCTTGTTGAACTTCATAAGGTTTGCTCGGGCCCAGCTCTCCAGCTCATCTGTGATGAATCTGGGAGGTTCAGCACTTTCCAAGCAGAGGCCTCAGGTGGGATTGTGAGAAACCGTCCTGATGCGTGACTGGCGCAGGGTCCTTGGAAGAGCCAAACGATGCTGTCTGTCAGGGTTGTGGAAAAAGCAGAGCTCAATGGGTATTGCAGGTTGTGTGCTCGCAGCCCCTGTGCCTGTCCCAGCAAGGACCTTTGGTGCTTCGTCTGGTCCCCCTTGCTGGTCTAACGGGGGGTCAGGTAAGTGGGTGTCTGGGAAGAAATCAGACATCGAGGTTTCTTGTTGTTTAGTATGGTTTGGTGTCATACTGGTCACTGCACCTACTGGTGTGAAGTTTGATGCTTGGGCTTGGTCAAAAACTGCTTGTGTTGAGGCAGCAGCCTTTTGGGCTGGCTTTAGGAAGGCTCTGTCTTTTCCTTCTCTGTTCCGGGTTTCATTCTGGTAATCAATTTGCTTTTTTACTTGCCATTGCTACGGGAGGAAGGACAGTATCTACCTGGGAATTGAAAGCCCCTCGCTTCTCCCTGCCCATTCCTCATCCCTGTGTAGGAATTTCATTGTTCCTACTGTATCCCTTTAAAGCACGGAGTAAGAGATGTCTTCAAGGTCACATTCCTCCTTGAAACTAATGATGGTGTTTTTCCTAATCCCATTACAAGGTCCCCAGTATCATTAGATGCAAGCGTTACTGTTTAGCTTCATTTGATAAGCTGATGAAAGGGGGAGGAAAAGGCTCCCTGATGCAGAAAGGCATTCGCGTATCTACTGTAATGGAACGTGTTCAGGAACGTTATAATCTGCTTAACGTTGGCATTTTGGTGGCCCGGTGCTGTACCTTTTGTAGAGCAGCATAAAAGGCAGAAAGGATAGTCATCCTGACGGGTATTTTAAAAGGCTGGAACGGCATATGTGCGAGAGCTTTGAACAACTTGCAATTTTTATTGTTTTTCCCCCCAAGCCTGAAAATGGGAGTCTTGTCTATGCTGTGAGCTCCCCCCTCTGGCATCAGGATATTTGTAATAATGTCAAAGACCCGGAAGCGTTACAGAAATATGTATTTCTGGAATAAGTTCAGGGGCAATTTTTTTCACTAAAGCATGATATTAAGCCTCCAAAACCGGACTGCTGACGGCACTGAACTGCTACGTGCTTCCATCCGTTTGGGAACAGGAGGAATATAAAGCTATACTTATTGTAAGTTTGACAAAGACGGTCTCTAGTTCTGATGTCATTTCAAAGATGTCAGTGGCTTTATAAGCTGGGCTCGAAATGGTGGCTGCTGGGTTGATGTCAAAGGGGAACGTGCCCTTTTATCAACGTCTTGGAGTCACCAGGCTTGTTCCTACAGAAACCTACATTGGCTGCCCTAGTATTTAGCTGTGCTTTTGTATAAACCCTTCACGCAACTAATTCTATGGGCCGTTTCTCCCTCTTAGGTGCGTTGCCCGTGGGCCACAGTTGCAGATTCAGCTGTGGTTGGATCTTCAAGGATTTGGTCGATTAGAAAATGACAACGTGTGTTTTAAAGTCAGGGAAACCTTTTTTTTTTTTTTTGAGTCTGGTGGCTGTTTGGTACTATCTACTTATAAAGGTGGTCTGAAAGGTGCGAGATCTAAAAGTCTTCAAGGTAATTTTGACAGATGGAAGAGATTACATATGAATTTACTAAAAGTGGGCTTTTTAAAATGCGACATCATAGCTGTTCCTGCGAGATCGGTTTAAAAGCCTTTTATGTATAATGAAGCAACGATGCTGGGTTTAACTATAGCAGACTTTCTTTTTTTTAATCCACTTTTACTCCTTCGCGTGCCTGACACTGGTTGGTGAATCACTTCTGCGGGTAATGCCTCCTATTTCAGCAGCCTATTACGAAGAAGTAGGTGGAAGTTTCCTTGCTCGTCCTCCTTTTTTCAAGTCACTGTAATGAAGTTTTTAATTGATCTGGAAGAAGGTGAAGCAACTGGTGGCTCTACAGTTCTGTTCCTCGCTTTTAATTAACTTTCATCGTTCCTTGCACCGTTTCTTTCCCATTATTTGATATTGCTTAGAGGCAGAGGCTCTCTCTGCAGCTTCCGCTGCTAAGTTTCGTTCATGCTTTCGGTCGTAAGTGTAATATTCGCCTCCCCTAAACACATTTCTTCCTTGGCTGATTTTTCTCTCCTGTGCAGCACTGCTGCAGTGGGCCGGCAGATGCTGTATAGCTTACTGGTAAAATGTATTCTCCTAGGATTGTAGTTTGTCACTAAAAAAAATGATTCAGTCTTAAAATCCAGTTTTAAATATTAATTCTGCAATTTTGTGCCTGGTTATACAAATATTCAGGTCCTTGCAGTTTTTATGAATTAACATGCATGACAGTATATGAACATACATGCTAATTTGTTTGCCATGTAGTCAAATTATCATGTAAGTGAAAAAATCTTAGCATCTTAGAGTAGTTTGGTTTGGAAGGGACCTGTAAAGGCCATCTGGTCCAACCCCCTGTAATGAGCAGGGACATCTTCAACTAGACCAGGTTGCTCAGAGCCTCAAGCAGCCTGGCCTTGAACCCCTCCAGGGATGGGGCCTCCCCCACCTCTCTGGGCAACCTGGGCCAGGGGCTCACCACCCTCACAGGAAAGAATTTCTTCCTGAGATCTCATCTCAATCTCCCCTCTTTCAGTGTAAAACCCTTCCCCCTCGTCCCGTGGCTCCCCTCCCTGAGCCAGAGTCCCTCCCCAGCTCTCCTGGAGCCCCTTTAGGGACTGGAAGGGGCTGGAAGGTCTCCCCGCAGCCTTCTCTTCTCCAGGCTGAACCCCCCCAGCTCTCTCAGCCTGTCCCCACAGCAGAGGGGCTCCAGCCCTCCCAGCATCTCCGGGGCCTCCTCTGGCCCCGCTCCAACAGCTCCGTGTCTCTCCTGTGCTGAGGCCCCAGCGCTGGAGGCAGCACTGCAGGGGGGTCTCCCCGAGCGGAGCAGAGGGGCAGAATCCCCCCCTCGCCCTGCTGCCCACGCTGCTGGGGATGCAGCCCAGGCTGCGGGGGGTTTCTGGGCTGCCAACACTCATTACTGGCTCGTGTTGAGCTTCTCGTCCACCAACACCCCCGAGTCCTTCTCCTCAGGGCTGTTCTCAAGCCATTCTCTGCCCAGCCTGGATTTGTGCTTGGCATTGCCCCGACCCAGGGGCAGGACCCTGCACTTGGCCTTGTGGGTCATGAGGTTTGCACAGACCCACCTCTCCAGCGTGTCCAGGTCCCTCTGGATGGCATCCCTTCCCTCCAGCGTGTCGACCGCTCCACACAGCTGGCTGTTGTGAGACAGATGGGTCAGTCTCTCTGGCAGCTGATCCCATTGTCTGTATCTCCAAGGCAAATGTCTCTGGTTCTGGAGTCCCTTATTCAGTCTCTGAGATAATCCCTGGTGCCATTGCAGTTCACTGAGTTTGGGATTTGAACCCTGAGTTGTGTGAAATAATTCTTACTTTGTAATGTCTTGGCATAAAGTATCCTGTCGTGGATCCCACCTAGGTCTGTTTGCGAGTGCAGCAAAATTCGTGTATCCCTGCAAATGAATTGAAATCAGAGACTGGAATTCTAGTTAATTGGAATAAATCGCCAGTCAGGTTTGAAATAGAGCTCGGACTTCTGTCTGACGTATTCCGGTTTTGTATTTGTTGTAATGAGTCCGTAGGTTACGAATGTGCGGGTTAGACTAATTACCGGCAGCAGCATGAGAGAGGGAGCACGGGGCTGGGACTGCTGGGTCCATGTGAATGTCCTGGGTGGCTCCAGGTTCAAGCTCAGGAGCAGAAGGCAGCGTGGCTGGATGCTCTCAGTAATATTGGGCACCAAAACACAGAGCGGAGCTCAGAGAGCACCATACAGATGTATTGAATTTACTCCCGATGCAGAAGTTTTTATACTTTTGACTGGTGATAATTGATGGGCCGTACCCTCCAGGGCAACAAATCTCTGCAAGTCAGATTTATGAGGACCCTTATGTTTATCTGGCAGCATGACGCTTGTTACAGGGATAAACTGAGCGAACAGGAGGAAAGCTGACATGTTGAAGAATGTTGTATGCTGTTTCTCAACTGGACTCCTGCTGTTTCGGAGCCATAAAACTTTCCTTCTTGTTCTTTGGGACGAGTGGCTTGAAGAACTGGAGTTTGCTGGGGAGCTGAGGACTGGGAGACGTACAGGTGTTTCCTCAGGAAAGAATCCCAAGGCGTTTTTGTTCTCCTGTGCTGTAGGGATATTGCATGTTTTTTGTCAAGTGCCTGATTAAGTTTGACATTTGAAAATAGAACTTCACGCAGAAATAAGTACTGTACTTCTGAGTATTTAATTAAGATGTTTAGTTCCTGTCAAGGCTGGTAGTTTCTCTTTCCTGTTAAGGGCAATACGTCTTCAACTGCTGAAATTTCAGAAACCTGTACTTAACCTTTAATCGTCATTCCATTTACATAGAAATCTGATTAACAACTTTTAAAGTTCAGGAGCTGCGAGTAAATGCAATCAAAGCCCTTTTGGAGTCTGTTATTAAGAGCTGGCATTTAATGCAGACTGAGGGCACACTACTGTTACCATCTACGCTGTAGCAGGATGTCTTAAGTAATTAGTTGAAGGCATGGAATACATGAAGTGTGCTGTATTATCCGTGAGTTAACATGGTTGGTATTTAAACAGCATGCTGCCTTTTCCTCCCTTTGCTGCCGCCGTGTTGTATGTGCCAGTTTGAGTAGCACAATCTCGGATCGGTTGGGTTGAGCGTCGCACGGATTCTCCCGTGCGTTAGAATCGCGCGTTTCTTCCCCGAGCCAGAGGATGCTCTGAAAGGTGGGTGTATTAACAGACGCTAAACGCGACCCAATATATCCTCTTTTCTTTGTGATTTAAAAAACGTTGCACTTTGCTTCAGGTATAAACATAAGTTTCGAACTCCATCCTCCCCACCTCCAAAATGAACGGAACCGGTGAAGCTTTGCTAAATTATAATTGCAGAGCAGAAATCTGCACTCAGTTACCCGTTCGACTCTGACGCTCCTCCTTGACCTTTTTATGTGCTACGCGAACAAAAGAAAGTCCAGTCAAACTGAAAGACGGCGTGTTTTAATCTTGCGGGGAAAATTCTTCGTTTTGTGCTGTCTAGGAAGCAGGTGGTAATTATGCCTTTCTGATGAAGTTTGTTGCTTTTTTGGTCCGTTTTACTGTTGGCTCGTTATCCGTCCTCTGGATTGTACTGGACCATAGGAATTTTACAAGTTCTCGTCAATCATATCAAAAGAACCGTGTGCTAAAGATACGTGTAGGTGTGCACATGAATACAATGTAAAAATACCCACATGTACGTATACCCACATGTATTTATATACATATACACGCGCGTCTGTTTTTATACCGTTATCAAACAGCCCTAGCAATTAGAGGTTCCGGCCCAGAGGCCAATTGGCTTTGCTTGTCAAAAATTGCAAAAAGATTTCTTTTTTTTTTTTTTTTCCCCAAAGCATTGTACAATATCAACCCAGCCCCTCCAAGGTGTGTAAACGCGTAGGTCTCGCTGATTCCAGTTGTCACCATGCAGACAACATGCTGCTTTACTATGGAAACATGCATCACGACATGGATTTTCTTTGGAGGAGATGAATAATCCTGACTGATCCTCCATGCCAGAGGAGGGGTCAGCTTCATTCTGGTTTTCTTTTTTGTGTTTTGTTTTGGTGGTAAGGGCCTGATACTAAAATGAGAGAGTGGCCTCGTTACTTGGATCATTCCTGCTGGCATAATCTGTGTTTGCAGAACAGCTGACGTGCCTGGAGAAAATTAAATGCTGTCCACTTGTTTTATGACCTAGTTATTCCAGTTGACTCGTGGTAGCTTAAACAAATTTGTCATCATAATTTGTTCCTCTTTTATTAAAATAAATAAAAAAACCAGGAGAACTGCTGGGAAAGCTGGAAGAAAAGACAGCCCAGCTCTTGTTCTCCTTTATGAAGGCCAGATGACTAAATTTTGGGGAAAATGTCTTAAAACTTTGTGTCGCTGAAGTGGAGACCACCTTCGTCATGTACCTTTGTATGAACTGGTCCCGGATTGTTGGTTATGTGGATGTTAAAGCTGCTAAAGTTAGAAAGCAATTGCAAAGTTCCCCTTGAGGACTTGAAGGAGAGGCAGCCCTCTTTCAGCAGCACGTCCCTGCTCACGTCGTGCAGAAGATAAGGTTACTGCTCTAGTCTCTCAGCAGCTTTTTCTATTAGCTGCTTATTTTCTGAACCACAGCTGTAGATGAAACTTCTAATATTGGTGCAGTACAGGGCAGTGGGGTAAAGTTAGTGACGGTACTGTGAGTCCTGTGTCGAGTTCTGGGCTCTCCAGTTCAAGAAGGACAGGGAACTGCTGGAGAGAGTCCAGTGGAGGGCTGTGAAGAAGATGAGGGGACTGGAGCATCTCTGTGCTGAGGAAAGGCTGAGAGCCCTGGGGCTGTTCAGCCTGGAGAAGAGCAGACTGAGAGGGGACCTCATCAATGCTCATCAATAGCTAAAGGGTGGGTGTCCAGAGGACGGGGCCAGGCTCTTCTCCGTGGTGCCCGGCGACAGGACAAGGGGCAACGGGCACAAACTGGAACACGGGAAATTCCATCTGAACGCGAGGGAAAACAACTTTGCTGTGAGGGTGGCAGAGCCCTGGCACAGGCTGCCCAGAGAGGTGGGGGAGTCTCCATCTCTGGAGACATTCCAAACCCGCCTGGACGTGTTCCTGTGCCACCTGCTCTGGGTGACCCTGCTCTGGCAGGGGGTTGGACGAGATGATCTCCAGAGGGCCCTGCCAACCCCCACCATTCTGTGATTCTGTAAGAGACCTGTGTTCATCAGAGGTAAGGTACAATCTCTTACGCTCTCAGCAGCTGAGAAAGTCCATGGATACGAACTTCGCCCTGTACGAGTCAGCGATGTTTGTCTCGGCGCTTGGAGCAGGCCCAGGGTTTCGCTTCAAATCTGTTCAATCGGGTAATGATATGTCAGAGGGGTGTTGATACATCAGGGGGTTAATTAGTGAACACTTGTAGAAAACACTGCTGTTTAAATCGTTACGCCGGGCGTTTGTTACTGAAGCAAAGTCCTTTTCTTGATAGATGTTTAAGCTGTTGTGGCAGCACGTGTAAAGAGGGGGACAATGAAATGAGTGCCGGCCAGCACTGGCTCGTTGGAGGAACCTCCAGCCTGATGTTGACAGCTGTAACAGCGCGTGGCGGCTTCTTTTGCTGTGCTGGCAACTCTGAAACCCATTATTTTCATATATATATATATATGTGTCTCAAGTGACTTCAGCTCATCCGTACACTGAGTTGGAGCCTGTGGAGCTGAGGTTATAAAGTCCGTGCACGTGTTCTCAAAAGCTTGTGAAATGGAAAGGTTCTGGTTTTTAAACTCTCCAAAGCGAGCCGAGCAGGTGCGCAATTCGTTGCCAATTAAAACAGCTCTTAAGAAGTTGTGTTTTTTAAAGTAGTTATGAGGTTCGTTCCCTCCCTTCCTCTCTGGAGGTAGATGCACATTCACAGGTCTGCAGTAATAGTTGCGCTAATTGACAATTAGCATTGATAACGAATGTAGTAGCACTGGCAGTGATAGTACTATCTAAACAGTTCTGGGGTTATTTTTTACTTTTTCCCAAAAATGAAAAACAAAAGGAATTCTTGCTTCTGGTACAATAATGGAATTGGGCGATGCCTTGAGAGAATTAATTCTGGAAGGGTTTTTATTGTTATGTTTCGGTTAAATTAATTTCATGGGTAACAAAAGGATTAGATAAAGCAGGTTGCGCAGCATTAAACAGTATTCGTGACACCTAAAAATTGGTTTTGTTCTTTCAGACTTACCTTCTTGCTTTGTCCTTTGCCGCGTTTGCCATGTGTGTACTCGTCCCATTCTCGATGTGGTACAGCTTAGGCAGAAAGCTCAGTGCCCTCAGAATTCAATTAACTGTTGGTTGTTTTTTTTTTTTTGGTTAAATTCCACAATTACTGCAGTATTTTAATTATTAAGACTTTTGATACAGCAAATTACTGGGTAATTAGCTATAGATTACTGTCTCGCATAGAGTGCTGCTGCTTTTCTTGCCTTGTTCTGGCACTTTGCTGGTGGTTCCCTCCTGTCTCCAGAGCTTTGAGAATGACGCCTCATTTCACGTGTTTACAAAGAAGTAAGTGCATGTCACTGTAGTGCATCCCACTTGAACTCCCAGCTTTTTATTCAGGATTCTGTCCTCTCCTATGAAGACAGGCTGAGAGAGCTGTGGGGGGTTCAGCCTGGAGAAGAGAAGGCTCGGGGGAGACCTTCCAGCCCCTTCCAGTCCCTAAAGGGGCTCCAGGAAAGCTGGGGAGGGACTCTAGATCAGGGAGGGGAGCCATGGGATGAGGAGGAAGGGTTTTAAATGGAAAGAAGGGAGATTTAGATGAGATATTGGGAAGAAATTCTTTCCTGTGAGGGGGGTGAGCCCCTGGCCCAGGCTGCCCAGAGAAGCTGTGGCTGCCCCATCCCTGGAGGGGTTCAAGGCCAGGTTGGACGGGGCTTGGAGCAACCTGGGCTGGTAGGAGGTGTCCCTGCCCAGGGCAGGGGGGTGGGACTGGATGATCTTTAAGGTCCCTTCCAACCCAAACCATTCTGTGATTGATTTGCAGTTGTTTTCATTGCACCTGGAATCGCCTATGACTGGATACCATCATCTGTCAGGAGCGTTGTGCCTTTCCTCAATTCATGCGCCGTGGTTTGCTGTCACCGGCATCTCCATGCGTCCCCATTGAACCAGGGGATGTGGGATCATTTGAATCTGCTGTTCTGTTTTTAACCAGTGTTCCTCATTGAAATCCCATTGGGAAATCTCTCTTCTGCTTCGTAATCTCGGCTTCTGATTCCTCCTGCTTGGTCTAACTAAAACGGAACTCCGGAGCCTTCTCAGAGACTGGTACAACTCAGGAGGGGTCCACAGTGCGTCAGGACATGTCTGCGGCTACCCCGTGTGTCAGAGCCATAAGCTGAAAATAAATCTTATTTTCAGTTGTCAGTAGTGTGTTGCAAAATACTAGAGACATTCTCAGATGCTGCGAGTGTTACTTCTGGGTTCGTTGTTTTTTTTTTTTTTGATTCTCGCAGTTTTCTCAAAGTACAAGCGAGGTGGCCTGTGTTTGTACTTTCATGTCCAGTGGTTGCCAAAGACAGGTCTGGGCGAGAAGGTTCCACTCGCACAAACCCGTTCGCCAGCCACAAATGTTACAGATAGCTGTTTTTATTTCCTGTATCGACACAAATTGGTAACTAAAGGTGCTGGGTAGCAATAGTGCTTTGAAAGCGAATGGTTCCTTCGTGCAAGTGCTGGCACCGAACGGTGCGACAGCTTTATTAAGATCCCCAACGATAAGGAGCGGTTGTGATCTTCCGCCTGACCTCCGCGGAAAACAAGCCACGGTACTTTCTTGAATTAATTCCCGTTTGAAAGAAGGCACGTGCTTTAGAAAGACATCCAGTCTTGACTTGGGGGGGGGAAATAAATCAGTGAGAGACAATAGAGTGTAACCTTTGATGTAAGCGGTTAATTATGCTCTGGAAATGTATGCCTAACCATTCCTCAAAGCCTGTCCAGCTTCAACTTTCCAGCCTTTGGATTTTTTTAAAAAAATTCATTAGCGAAGATTTTTTTTTTTTTAATCAGTTCCGTGCCCTCTGTTGCATGCTTGCAGACTGATCCAGTAACCTCTTAGCCTTCTCGTCGCTGAGCTAACAAGACGGAGCTGGTGGCTTCTGGATGTGTTGCTGTAAGGAAAATGCCTTCCAGCCTTTTAATAACTTCCAGGCTTGTTTTGTGCACCCTCCCACCCGCTTTTTTCCCTGGTGCCTCTTTGTTTATGAGTGCCAGGGTTTCATCCGGCATTCCAGATGTGAGCCCAATGCACAGCAATGCTGTAAACTTCCGCTTCTGACAAAGCGCTCTGCTTTATATCGCCAGTTCCAATTAGCTAATTAATACCCATCATCACTGTGGGACTGTCACTGCTGTTGAGTATCTTCAGTGCTCCCAAATTTGCCAGAGTCACAGCTTTAAGCACTAATCCTGTAGATCACGACTTTCGCCTTTTTGTTCCTCTAGATGTAGAGATTTATCTCTGCTGACATTGAAATTCTTACAGCAGATTGATTATGAAAAATAATAATAATAAAAAAGAAAATTATGTTAATGCTGTTTATTATTTACTATTTCCCCCCCCAAAAAAATTATAATTTACAAACCTTCTGTAGTCATTATATCCATAGGAATTTGAGATGGGAAAAGTTCTGGTCCCTTCAATCCAGAAAGGGGTTGCTGCAGCCACTCATGTATGGGTTTTTATGGTCTGATTAAGCGCCTTCTAATTACTATTGTTTTGAAAATGAAGATGGACCGAACCTAGGCTGAAAAATTAGAAGATTCCTATGTAAGAAAAGAGAAGGGTTCTGGAATGGTCTTGTATTTTCAGTTGGAATACAGAGGACAAAAGGAAATTACAATTTCTGGGACCTTGTGAAATCCAGTATCGGCGGTTTCCTCATTTCCAGTTAGATGTTAAGGATCTCGTCATGTGCCCGCCCGTTTTTCTTTTTGTAGATGCTCTGTTGACTTTTAGTGTTTTGGCTTTGTCAGATCCCTGGTGGAAATACAACTTTATCTCTCTCTGTTTATTTAAAGCTAAATTTGTCATCATCATAAGAATACTGGTTAGCCAAGGTTTGTGTTCTGTAAATCCGTGTCGCTGGACATAAATTCTATTATTCTGCCTTAATTCTTGTTTAATAGAGTCTTCTATCATCTGTTCTTTGATTTTTGTCCCTGATCAATATGGGGTGGAGAGGCCAGTAATTACCTGGTGATCCCATTTACCCTTGTGAAATTCATGGTATGCTTTTAGTTTTCTTTTGATTTTCTGGACACCCCCCCACCCCCCCAAATCTATGAAGGCATAATGAAAATCAGCGTTGACGGTGCAGAGTTTGAAACTGTCGTGATTTTCTGATGGAGCAAAGCGTTCACACTGCAGCATCCATCTTCATTCCGGATAGATGAGGACGCAAAATACCTTTTACAGCTTTTAACTGGTGGAATAGAGCTCATTCAGAGCTCAGGCCTCCTATCTAAAACCTCACAAGAGGCACAAATAATGATTGAATTTAGCTGTCGCCCTGTGGCCAGGCGTTTTTTTTATTGCTCGTGCTTTGTTCATAGGTCAATCTTGAGTTTGATAAGACATAACGACTTACAGAACTTCATGTGGGGCTCAGCTAGAGAATAAAAAAGTGGATCTGGAGAGTCACAGCAAGTGGAAACAGCGGTCAGACGCAAGGAAATTTGTTCTTACCCCATTGAATGAGAAAGGCAGCGTAGTGCGAGCTGTTATCGATCAGATCAACGTGAGAGACAGGCTTCACGTCCTGATACGACTTTTTGAAATTTGAGAATTTAATTAAGCCTCCAAATCCATAAATAGCGCTTTTTTTTAATATAACATTTCATATTAATTTTAATTTCCAAAGAGCAGTTGGAGAAAGAGTACTTTGTCCTCTTGCTTTACGTACGGCTTTATTTGTTTGACGTTGCTGTAAATGTGCTACGTGGGTGGCAGAATTCAACCACCGAGCAGAAAGTCAAAAGTCCTCGTTATAGATGAATGGGGTGTTGCAAACTTTCCAGTCACTCATAAATCTTGCTGTACGTCCATGTGATTAATGTCAACAAGGGTTTTGATTGATGGCTTAGCAACTACTAATCAGGCGTTATGGGACCAAATAATGAAATCCCTTCCTTCGTTGGCTACGGCAAGCTCCTGTTCGCTTAGATAGGCAGGAAAATGTCTGGTTTTTCGTTTCTTATAAGTGGAATTTAAAGTTCTAGCTTGCTGTGGCATTTAATAAGTACATGGGCCAGGCCACAGCTTCTAACATTGAAATATGATACTTATTAAAATCCTCTACTAGGATTATGAGAGCAGAACGACTGGATAACTTGAACTGTCTAGACGTAGGGAACAAATTGAGGCCGATGGCGTTGGGTGAAGGCCATGCATCGCCCCACGCAATCAGAAATGAAAACTTCAGGCTATTTTTTGAGGCAAGTAGCTGGCAAGACTTTGACTGGCCCGCATGTTAATCATATTGCTTAAAAATTATAAGGCTTTTAATCTTCGTGCTGCAGTTATGAGCCAAACGTACTGTGCGGCGAAGATCTCTCCTGTCTTGACTTCTCTCCCGCTTGGCCGTTATTGTAACTGCTCGGTCGGGCTTACGCTTAATTACTGCCTTTGGAAGAATTTGTGTAACTGTTGCGTACAGGGCACTGGAGCACAAAGAGCTTTGATCTGTCTCGGGCGATTTCGGCTATGCCTGGATTTTGTAACTTAAAGACGAACTTGGAGAATAGTTAGCAAAACCAGCTATTTTGACTCCTTTTACAGCTTTTTACTTTTTCAGAGCCTTGCATCCAACCATCCTGCCCTGCCTACCTGGTAATACCATAAATTAACAATTTTCTCTTTTTTTTTCCTAGTCTGTGGTGTTTTCAGAACTCTAGTTTCTAAACACAAACTCATCTTCTATTTATCAATTTCACTTTTTAACCAACATTATGTTCCTATCTCAGACCTCTCTTGGCTTATTGTAATCTTGGAGCCAAGTACTGTGTTCCATGCTTTACATTTCCTATCCTGGAAATAAATTGACACCAGAGTCACGGAATCCATTATAAATCGGTTTCATTCATAATGGAAGAACAAATTGCTAAGTGTTTGTTGTTTTGGTTTTTTTTAAACGTGATTAAGTTTGAGGGTTTAATTGCATTTTTGTGGCGATTTTTGGGTTGTTAAGTAGAGAAGATGAAATGCAAATAAGCGAATACGAACGGATTTGGTAAATTACTGTTAAAAATTAACGCAGTGATTATTT
Organism: Larus michahellis; assembly: GCF_964199755.1. Taxonomy (NCBI): domain Eukaryota; kingdom Metazoa; phylum Chordata; class Aves; order Charadriiformes; family Laridae; genus Larus; species Larus michahellis. The sequence goes on along the minus strand of NC_133896.1, from coordinate 2,757,979 downwards.
TTACTCCGAACGGTACGCCTGCGTTTTAAGGGCTTGTACTCAGGTAAAGTTTCAATTGAGATGTTTTAGGAGTTGAAGTTTCTTTGTGTTTGTATTATTTTTTTACCAAGCTATTCTGAATTGTGTCTAATTAGGGGCATGATACCATTTGCCTAGATATTTATTCCTATGTAATTTGTTTAAACTTAGACAGCACGGCACTGATGTATTCCTTTCATTACAGACAAGTCTCTTTGATGGGCTTTGACTAGCTAATTATTAAAATGGAACACATTACTAATAGCCTCCGAGTAGGTAGAGTTTTCTGAAAATAGAGACTTTCTGAACGCACTGACAAAAGTTAATTTTCAAGGGGTTTCTTTCCATCCTCAGACACGAGGAAATTTAAAGCGAATGATTTGGAATCTGTTTCTGCTTGTGCAACGCGGAGTTGCTCAAATATCAAATACCGAGCATCAAATATCAGGCCACCACGCAGGGCTGCGAGGGTTTCGCAAAGGGGACCCTGGTCTTAAAAAGGGACGCCCCCCCCCCTCCCAACCCCTTACTCGGGGGGGATATACTGGGCTAGAGGAAAATCAATCCTAAACTTTGTTAGCAAAACTGAGGGCTGTGGGAATTCGTATTTTCAATGGTAAAAGAGGCGTGTTTGGTTTGAGAGCTATTCAAGGGCAGTTTTTGCAGTGTTCCCAGGGTTTTTTCCAGCAGTGCACGCACCCGAACGCACGCAGCGATGTTTTAGATTTCTACATAGAAATATATAGAAAATATATAGGCCTACATACACATATATAAAATATTGAGTGTTTTACTCAAAGTGTTTTAGTAACTGAAGAGATAAACGTTGCTAACCTTTATGTTTTTAAGGGCTGTGGTACGTAATCAGTCTGTGAAGGCCAGCCAACAACCCGCCCACCATCTCCCTGCTGCTGCTAGAATCAGTTTTGGGGGGAGTGGGGACTTCTGGCAAGATACCTTTGGTACCGACAGGGTTTTGTAGCAGATTGAGTTGGTCAAGTAAAGTAAAACAAGCTTTTTACCAAATTAGCGATGGTGGCATATAAGTCACTAGGATCACATTTCTGAAAATAAAGCTAGGTTTCTGTTAATTAGAATTTTTGAGATTTTTTTAGTACTTTTCCAGTCTTGTAGAGCACCTAAAGATCCTAGATGTTCAAGTTACATTATAAGGCTGCTTTATTTTGAATGCTGAGTTCCCCTTCTTTGTGTGCACAGATGCTGCTGACGGAGTATCTGGATATGAAGAACACCCGCACTGCCTCCGAGCCGTCCGCCCAGCTGAGCTACGCCAGCTCCGGGAGAGAATTTGCAGCATTCTTCGCAAAGAAGAAACCACAAAGACCTAAAAACCCTTTGTTCAAGTAAGTGCTGGGACGCTGTTAAAGCTGTGCCGAAGCTGTCTTTGGCGCTTCGAGTATTGCACGACGCTGGCTGCTCATCGCGGTTGCTCAGTGTGAGAGGAGTTTAAGTCATGAGGTGGAGATTTAATGCCCAAAGCCGAAGCCTTGGTGAGATCTCTGTTATGGATTCATCGCTGGGTTTTAAAGTGTAGCGCTTTCCAGGGCTCGTCTCGGGACTGGGATCCCATTACACAAGCTGCTGCGAAGCTTGCCGTGATACATTACGCCTATCTTTGTCCGCGGAAAATTCAGAACGTGTTAAAGGGAGCGATAAAGGGGACTGGACAAAGAGAATTAAGATAACTATATAATTACTAGATAGACTAAGCGGTTAATCCTATCACTAACTCCTTTAATTCGGAGTTCAGAGTGGAAAGAATTAAGTGGTTGGGAGGAGAGTGTAAGAGAGAGGCTGAGAGACTTGGCGGCCAAGGGAGGGATTTGGGGAAACAAATTTGATGTACTCTTGTAAGTAAGAAACGAGGAGGAGTTATTGGTGAGTAGCACTTCTAGGAGAGAAGAGGTGCTCTTATTATTACACCTAGATTCGGGGGAGCTGTGCTGAATTTTTATCTCTTCCCATGCCTACATGTGCTGGTCATTCTTTTTGGCCTCTTGAGGATTTTGCGGGGTGCCAAAAAGTGCTGGTTTGGCAGCAGATGCTCCAGGTTGAAAGATCACAGCTTCCTCAGCTCTGCCAGCGGGAACTGACTCAGTACTGACAAAATAATCTTTTAAATGATTTTCTTTTTTTTTTTTTCTTTACAATGAAATTGTTTGAAAACAGTTGGTGAGGGAACGAGCAAGTTTCGTGGTAGATGCGAGGGAATGGCAGAACGGAGCAGTGGTGGGGAGTGCCAGCAGCTTGAGGCGTTGACCTTTTAACCGTGCTCAGCTGCAGCAGGAGCAGGGTATCTGGTGGGTCCTCGGCACCCCTCTGGACTAGAAGCTGCTGCAGGGCTTGGACTGTCTTTCTCTATCCTTCTGAGCAGTTCTGAGCCTTGTGAGGCCTTGCTCTCCGGAGTCGAGAGAGTCCAAGGTTTAAAAATAAAATAAATAACATAGTGGAATATTTGCTGGTGGGGGAGCGATTGAAAGTGAGCTGGTGTTTTCACCCCTCGTTTGCTGGAGGTGGGGAGTCATGAAGTCTGGGGGTGTGTGTTTTTTTTTTTTTTTTTTTTTAACAAAGAAGCCGTCATTTGTGATTGGGGGTAGATCGTTACACGGTGGGGAAATAATGCAGGAATCATAGAATCCTAGAATGGTTTGGGTTGGAAGGGACCTTAAAGACCACCCAGTGCCACCCCCTGCCCTGGGCAGGGACACCTCCCACCAGCCCAGGTTGCTCCAAGCCCCGTCCAACCTGGCCTTGAACCCCTCCAGGGATGGGGCAGCCACAGCTTCTCTGGGCAACCTGGCCCAGGGGCTCACCCCCGTCACAGCAAACAATTTCTTCCTCGGATGTCATCTAAATCTCCTCTTGTTACCTCTTGTCCTATCACACCAGGCCCTGCTAAAAAGTTTGTCCCCATCTTTCCTGTAGGCCGCCTTTAAGGGCTGGAAGGCTGCTGTAAGGTCTCCCCCTGGAGCCTTCTCTTCTCCAGGCTGAACCCCCCCAGCTCTCTCAGCCCGTCCCCACAGCAGAGGGGCTCCAGCCCTCCCAGCATCTCCGGGGCCTCCTCTGGCCCCGCTCCAACAGCTCCGTGTCTCTCCTGTGCCGAGGCCCCAGCGCTGGAGGCAGCACTGCAGGGGGGTCTCCCTGAGCGGAGCAGAGGGGCAGAATCCCCCCCTCGCCCTGCTGCCCACGCTGCTGGGGATGCAGCCCAGGCTGCGGGGGGTTTCTGGGCTGCCAGCGCACGTTGCTGGCTCGTGTTGAGCTTCTCACCCACCAACACCCCCAAGTCCTTCTCCTCAGGGCTGCTCTCCAGCCATTCTCCGCCCAGCCTGGATCTGTGCTTGGCATTGCCCCGACCCAGGGGCAGGACCTTACACTTGACCTCGTTGAACTCCATGAGGTTTGCACAGACCCACCTCTCCAGCGTGTCCAGGTCCCTCTGGATGGCATCCCTTCCTTCCAGCGTGTCGACCACGCCACACAGTGTGTGAACTTCAGTAATGGGAAAGGCTGAGAGTAATCGACTGTTTCAGGCAAACGGGAGAGGTGCTTTATGTTACGCATCCTCTTTACAGATTGTTTGTTGGTTGTTTGTTTTGGGGCTTTTTCGGGTAAAACTTATTTTTTGATTATCCAGAGCTCCCCGTGCTTTCCCCCGTGGGCACGTGTATCTGGTGGCTGTTTTCTCGTAGCACCTAAGGCCCCAGTTGGGAGTCGACGTTTTCTGCGCTGCCATCTCTCCCTCTCCTGGGATGAGCTCCCTGTGCAATCTTCTGTTATTAGAAGGTAAACTGTTGCCTGGAGGATTTCAGAGGTGCCTCCTGCCCCTGTCAACCCATGGTTATTCCCCCTTCCCCCCCCTTTTTTTTTTCTTTTAACACTCCCATGGCTGTTTGGGTTGAGAATTACGCTCTTTGAATTTACTCTGACTTGCAGGTGTATGTTGGAGTAAAATAGGGCTGCTCACCTCTTCAGACTGTGTCTGTTCTTGGCTGTAGTTGGACCATTTAGGTTTGAGGAATAAGGATGCTCTGTTTCACCTGCGGCAGTCGAAGGCTGTATTTTAGTTTGTCAGCAGTGAGCGAAGGTGGGTATAATCGTTTAAAGTGAAGGTGCGTAACCTCATAGGAGTAGCATGTCTCTTACCACTCGTGGTCTTGTCACCAAGTCATTGCTGGCACCGCCGTGACAGCAGTGCTTATTGGGATCTCTTATTTGGTTATCTGTCTTCTGTCAGCTGTCACTATATCTATGGAAATCTCCGTTGAAATGGAATTTCTCAGTCCACCGAGGGATGTACATGTTTGATGGAGAGTCGTTCTTGTCTCCTCTCCCATCTTGAGTGCTTTATGTGCCAGGCTGCAAGGCCCTTTTTCTTGCCTTTCCGTTAGCTCCGTCCAAATCGGAGGAGCCTTCCACTTGTCATCAGAATATCTCCATTTAATTCCTCGCTTCAGAAGTCCCGTAGGGCAGGGCTCCGCCTCATGATTTAATCACAGATGGATGCAGGTGTTTGTGCCGGGTCCTGTGATAGCTTGCTGTAAGCTAATGTCATAAATACTAATTACTTTTGTTAGTTGTGTGTTCTAACACTAGTGGGAAGAATGAAAACTCCTCAGTTGTGTCCCGCTGTCTGGAAATTTGTAGCTAGGATTTGGAAGAGACTTTGAATCGTTGTTTCCCTATCTTTAAAATGGGTGTAATTTAAAAATAAAAAATAAGAATAATAAAAAAAGTCATGATGTATTTAGTTGTTTAATCTTGGCTTAACGCTAATGTTGACTTAACGCTTCCCTGGAGGGGTTCAAGGCCAGGTTGGACGGGGCTTGGAGCAACCTGGGCTGGTGGGAGGTGTCCCTGCCCAGGGCATGGGGTGGCACTGGATGGTCTTTAAGGTCCCTTCCAACCCAAACCATTCTATGACTAAAAAAACCCCAAACTTCAGATGAGGGGTACTTTGGGAATTCAGATAGTCCATGCCTTCATAAACCTGGCTTTCTTCTCTTCTAAAAGGTAGCCAAGTGCACATTCAGGTTGCCATCTCTCTACGGATGAGGTTTGCAAGATGGAAATTGGGCATTGGTGGGAAGGGAGTGAATTGTACAAGCAGATGTTGAACACCCAATCTATTAGTGTCAGGCCTGGCTGTAATTATGTGTAAGTCTATGTAAAACAAAAATATTTTGAAAGCTTTGGTGCGTGGGAGGATCCACATGGGGAAAGGAGTTGCAAGAGCAGAGGAGGCAAGTGTAAATAGGAATGTGGGAGAAGAGCAGATCAAGGAAAGAGCAGAGGAGGAGAAACAGGGGAGAGAAACTGGATGGCTGGGGGAAAGAAGTGAATATGATGAGATCCTGCAGGAAAAGCCACTGCAGGGCTCCGAGGAATAATCGGAGTCGTCGTCTCAGGGAGGAGACTCAGGTTTATTGCTGTAGTCTGCCTTGACCTGAAGCTTCTGGTTTTGATGTTTGGAGAAGACCTCCGGGGCATGGCGATTACATTATGCTTAATATCTCGCTAAGGGCAAAAGGGAGCACATCATAAATATGGAGCCAAGAATTTACTGTTCGTTTAATTACAGTCTGAAGTGTTTGTTGTATTTTGATAGATTGTTATTAGTTCAGCTGCAATAATACTAACATTTACAGTCCAAATTAGGGCAGAAAAGCCTCGTTACAGTCATAATATTAACAAGGAAGCTTACAAATGCTTGCCCCTTTTCTCTGGCGTGATGCTCGTTTTTTCCAGTGTCCCTTTGGGCAGTACTAAGGCCGATACAGTTGTCTTTAGCAGAAGGGTTGGGGAAGGGGTGATGAGTGTTGCAGCAAATCATTGATGTCTCGAGGTCTTCACCTTGAGGAGTTTGATGTTCTTCCTCTAAGTCCTGTGTCCACTATTTGAAGATGCGTTGTCCCCACCCCCTGCTCCCTTCTCCCCGGTCCCCAGCCCCGCTGGCAGAGCTGCCCAGTGTGGGCACACAAAGGGCTGGTGTTTGCTGGGCAGTGCCTGCCCGGGGCGGCAGCCCTTGGCCATGCGGGGTGTCCCCAGCGCTGAGCTCAGGCAGGTCGGGCACAAGCCCTTGGCCCCGGGACACTTGTGATCAGAGGGACACCCAGCTCAGGGCACGGCAAGCCTGGAGATGTCCTGAGACCTTGCGGTGCCAGGTTAGTGCCCAGTCTGTGGCCTTTCCCCATCAACGGCAAAACTCACGTTTATGAGGCTACAGTAGTTGGAGGATATTTGTCTCCACCTCTCAGATTGGTCATTGTGGAGTGTTGGAGCCATACGGTAAGTACGTAATAATTTATTACTCCCTAGTTTCCAGGAGAATATTAGCTTTTAATTTTTATGTAGACACCAGTTAGCGATTTAGATGGTGTTAGGTGATGGCCTTGGTTTGGATTTTACCAGTTTTGGGGACCATCCCTACTGAAATGCCTGGGTGCTCCCAGCTGACAGAGCGGAGGAGCATCTCTGCACTTTGCGGGCAGGTCTGTGTCACGGGCGGTTGTTGGCAGAGGTGTATCAATCAGAGGCGGCAGAACGTGGTGCATCAGTGATGGAATTTTATTGGAAAAATGTGCTTTTGTCTGCCTTGATGATTTTGCTCTGGCATGCAGGGAAGTCCTTTTTGTTTAGAGCTGACTGGTACTTACAAGAAGGTTTCTTCTCTGGATGGCTAACCGGTTTTTGTGTTGTTTTTTTTTTTTTTGTTTTTTTGTTTTAATTACAGGTTTGAGTCCTCCTCCCATGCTATTAGCATGAGTGCCTATTTGCGCGAGCAGAGAAGGGAACTGTACAGCAGAAGTGGAGAACTTCAAGGTGGGGAAATAGATAATGTGCCAGTTTGGATAATTCTCTTTTCCAGGAGCTTCAATATCTTGTCCATGCTACGTCGGGGTATTAATACCTCTTTAGTTTGCCACACAAGCTGTCTAAATCTCTCCAGTTTTTAAGCTGTTTATTTATTCTTATGTTGTGAAGCAGGAGGTTTTCCCTTTATTCCCTCTGCGTTTTGAGCTAGAGGTCCAGGTCTTAGAAGATACTCATGAAATGGGAACAGCCTCACTGGAAGCATTGCTTTTGGATGCTTGGACCTAATGTCTGCTTCCTTATCTGCAGTTTTTCCTTACATCAAATGCTGAATGTGATAATTACCCTGGTTTGCTTTGTATGTGAAGTTGCAAGTTTCTGTTGTATGGACTAAAGTGACCGATTCTTTGTCTTTCGTGCAACACTTGAAGACAAAGAGTCGCAGAGTGTTAGAAAATAGTGAATTTGAAGAGTTGGACAACTCTTGCTGGTTTATATTGCTAGTGGCGAGTGCTGTATATACAGAGAAGTGTTCTCTCCCCTCGGCATGGCATCATTTCATTTTTTTTTTTTTCCCTGAATTGTCCAGTTCCCAAAAGTGTTTGTTTTGGGAGCGAAATCAAGGGAAGATTTTAAGGCTGTCATGATAATGTATAGCAGGACGAAATTGTTTTATCTATTCTAGTTTCTTACTGGGTCGTTCATAACAAGAAAATAACATATACTCTTCAAATATTACAGTGGTGATCAAGGGTAGAATTTCTCCTTGAAATGTTGTGATAATTTTCAGTTGGCTTTTAATTCAGGATGTTTTATAACTTACAAGAGGATTTTTGGATGACTTGGGGTTCTCTTCCTCCTTCTAGAACCTAGTTGTCCTCAGCAACAAGTGAAACCCACAACAGTGCAAAAGGAAGCAATGAGAGTTCTTGTGGGACATTGCTTGACTTAAGTGACTCTACGAAGATGATCTTAGTGTTGATGATGAAGGATATAATAATGCACTCTGAATATTCAGATATTTCTGTGTGGTCCGTGAAGAAAGAATCTGAGATAAAGACGTCCCATAGTTGACAGTTGCGCACTCTACGATCTAGCGGCCTGTAGGTATAAAACAAAATGGAGATATCTGTCTTTTAAGCAGGTCTTGATGTCTTTAGCGTCACCCTTTGCGCACACTTGGAAGGTGTTTAGCTTACAGCTCTTCACCTTTTGAGACGTGAGTTCTCACCTTCAAAATCTGTCGCGCGCTCTTGTGCCCAGGATCAAGGGAAGGAAGGCACCCCGTTCAGTGGGGTGCTGTAGAGTGTAAGCTATTACACTGCACCATCATTTTCTCATACAAGGGGAGGGTAGGATTTAAGTAAATACTTCTCTACGGGCAATAGCTCTGTGCTACAAACTGCACGGGACAAATGTGGGCTCAAAGCCAAGGATTTTGGAGCTGTTGAGAGCACTAAGTTTGGAGCCGTGATGGGGCCATCGGGGAACCTGCAACACTTGCCTCAAAAATTCCAGGTCTCTTTGGGATGAGTCCTGTTGCCTTCTGTTGTTTGAAGTTGCTTCCACACCCTGACCTGACCAGTTGCTTTAAAAAGATAGAAGAGTGTTGACTCGCTCCACGTCTGTCCTCTTCCAGTTACCTTGTGGCTGGGGTCTGGGTATTTTTGTGGTTACCGTTGCTGTTGGGTTGAAATGAGGATTTGTTTTTAAATAGCTCCTTTCCTGGCTTCAGAACTGGTTACTGGTGGGCACAGCCAGATTTCGTGGAAGAGGGACTTCTTATTGATATAGGGCAAATCTCGAGGCAATATTAGGCGTGAGCGGGAGGTTGTGAGCGTTTTCAGGAGAGGAGGATGCAAAAGAGAACTGTGCAGACTTCCAGCTGCTGAGCCAGCGCGGGGTTGGGAAGAACAAAGCGTCCGAGCTGACAAAGAAGTAAAGGACAAAATGTAGGAATTAGTGTGGATAGGGACAAGATTATATTGCCCTCTCTGGATGACTTGGAAGAGCTTGAATGTGATGCAATAGGTGACAAAAAGTCAATGTAGGGAGTCAATGGGGACAATAGATGAGGTGACTTTGCTGAGAAATCTTTGCAGTTTTACCCATTAAGAAAAGTTTCCCTTTGAACTTTATGTTAAAAATGTACTCTCCTCTCTTTCTTTTATAAGCTGCTGTTCCCTTTTAGGTAGCTCATTAATCTTCCTGAATCCCAGACCACAGCAAGATCTGCATTTTGATTTTTCTTTTTTTTTTTTTTTACCCCTTTTAAAGAGAAATACAATTTAATTGTTCAATCGGGTTACTGGAAGGCAGGCATGTGACACTCTCTCTTCTCTGAATGCCACACAGTTTCTCCTCCTGACAGCCTTATCCACAGGGATGATTTTTTATTTTTTTTTTTTTTCAGCGGCAGCAGGGGCAGGGTGGCTTGTTAGGAAATCTTTTTCCTGAAAAGATCATCAAAGAAACATATGCATTAAAAAAAAAAAAAAAAAGAACTTATAAAAGTTTGGCTCATGCCAACTTTTTGAAATAAGAATTTGATTTAAATAGCCCTAAAATGTGTGAAGATCAGAGTGATGCTTTGTCATTAACCTCTTTCATTTGGACTGAAATAGCGCGGTGCATAAGGCACACATTATCCCTCAGGGGGAAAACGGGACCTGCTGTAAGTGATTTAGAGATGGAAGGATTAATTCTTGTGTCTTACTCCACTGAAATCGGAGGAGGAAGACTTAGGCCATGTATTTTTCCCTGGAAGTTGGACACACCAGTTGTGTGACAATTGTCATTAAAAAGGAAGAGGGGGGAAAAAAAAAAAAGGCAAGTACATAACTAAAGTATTTCCTTTTAAACTAACATAGATGTGGTGCCCCAGGTTGTTGTGGGAAGTACGATGTCAGGGGTGGTTTCTGCTGCACAAAACAAGAAATGATCATCATTAAGCTCATTTCCTGCCGCCCCCCACCCCCCAACAAGAGCCCATCTTGGCCATGTCCTGGCTGGGCAATTTACATTTTCCTTGTTGGAGCCCTCCTGCCGTTTCTCAAATATGATGTTCTTTTTACAGACTGTTAAATAATGGGGGTATACTTTAAAAATAAGTTAATTTTATGAGCAGCTGAATGACTTTAGCCTTGTTCGTCTCGGATGTGTGTCCTTTTCTTCCTTAATGCCTTTCCTTCATCAGCCCCACTTCTCATGATGTTTCTAAACCTGCTTCATCCCCATCACTTCTTTCTTCCCGGCACCCACCGGCGCCTTCCTGTGTCCCCAAACCACCCACTAAGCAAAAAAGCAGCATGTACCAGGGCTGGATCAAGCAAAGCCCCGAGCGAGCAGCCCTGTGCTGTGGAAGCAAACGTGCCGGTTGCTGCCTGGCTGGTAGGTCCAACAGGATGGAGAGCTGACATCTCCTCACCGCAGCGCTTCCTTCCCTGGAGGCACACGTTTACCCAGCTTTCATCTGCCCGGCTGTCTGTTTTCACGAAATCTCTAAGAATTTACTGCTTTTAATATCCATCCCTCTGCCAGGTTTGGCAGAAATTGGCTCAGCAGCTCCATTGTTGTGAGGATGGGACAGCCGGATCAGATAACCCTTAATTTCGTCAGAAACTAGGCTAAAATGTGCTGGACCTCACTGCAGAGGTGGTTGCTTGTCGCATGAATCCCATGCGGCACCTTATTTCACTCCACTGCTGCCATCAGTTACCAACGATTTCTTGGGAATAAAAGAAAAATGTGGTTTCTTGCCATTGAGGGAGGTCAAGGACAGCAGGAGGGGACACTGGATGGTACGAGGGTGGCACTGGGGCTGCACAGTAATGCTGGAGACAATCTGTAGGGGCTTTGAGGTTTGGTTTTTTTTTTTTTTGCATGAAATAGAATGTCATTGGTATCAGGAAAACATGATTTCAAGCAAAAATTAAGAGAAAGACCACTAGTAGTCTGGATTTCTGGGTTCGTATCCTGGTAATGTCTTTCCAAAGCATTAACCCAAGTTTTAATTTCATTGTACACGGTACACACAAGGTACATACATAAGTGCATTGTATATACCTGAAAGGATTAGTTTTCACGTGATTTAGCAGCCTTCACCGGCAGGATTCCCTTGCACAAGTGTCTTGAAGTCTGTCTTCCAGGGCTTTACATGTCTACGTGTCGTGGGGCTGGGGCAAAGGAGCAGCGGCAGGAGCTGGATTCTGGCGATCCCAGTCAATTAAAAAAATAAAGAACTAAATGCAAGCCAACAACAGAAGTGAAAGGAGCCATAACTGAGAATGGAAAGCCCAATGGATTATAATCTTGATTACAGAAGGTGCCTGATCTGAGCTAATGATCTTCCTGGCTCGTGGATAGACTCGTGTGCGCGGGGTTCGGAAGCCCTGGGATGGCGGAGCTCCGAGGGCAGGAGGTGTCTCGCCAGCAGCCGGGTTCCCCGTTGCTGGCTGTGGGCTGGTAATTTCTGGCACAGTATTACTTTATTAAAGGTGGTGTCGGTTAAAGGCGCCTTCTCGATACATCAGGTATTGTTTCAGAGTCCTGCGGCCGTAGGGAATCCGTGTGTCTGTATCCTGTGCTCACCGTAACCGTGGCCTGAGTTGAGTTTTATCAGTAGAAATGGGAAAAGACGTTTTTATACGCCGTGAAAATCTGAAGAGCCTCGAGGACGCTGATCAGCATGGAAAATAGCATCCGGCTCCTCCGTTATCTGTGCGCGTCCAGGCCCTGGTAGTTCAGATGAAGGTCAGCTTTGCCGGTGTTGTACATCTGGGCCATTTTTAAGAATAAAATATTAAGTGCTCCCGAGCAGCTGGTGTTCCCAGGGATGTTAATGGACTCCGCAGCTGCTCAGCACCTCTTAAAATTTGGACTTGTTACTTCTTTCACGCGGGAAACTCGGGGCACTTCAGCATTAATTAAACTCCTCAGTGTCTTTGCAGAGTAGGAGTTTATTTGGATTGTAGCTGTTCAAGCTGCTTCCTGCAGGAATCGCTGCCTACAAGTGCTTTTGTGCCGTGTTAGAGGACTGAAAATATTCTCGTGTTGTCATTGTGCCTCTGTGGGTTTTTTTTCTCATTTATTTTTGAGGGGTTTTTTGAGAAATTGTGTCCTCTCTTACCCTGCCTCTCGGGCATCCCGCAGGCGAGGTTGCGCTCTCGCTGTCACGGGAAGGTAGGGCGGTGCCGCTTGGACCAGGAAGGCAGGAAAAAGTTACGTGACTTCACAGAGAAAGACCTTGATAGAACAAAGAATGAAATTCATACCCCAAAACAGCGTTCCCCCAACTACCGGGCACATCTCGTGCGCTGAACTGAAACTGCAAAATTTCTGTATTTCTTTATAAAGTTATTTAAGCAGTTTCAGTCCAGAACATCCCTGTGACGCAGTACGCTTCTTTTTACTTTTCTAAAAATTTGGCTAAGTTCCCTTTGCTTCATTTTTCTTAAGGTTTAGTTTGTCGGAGGTGATTTTAAATAGCCAGGACTCTTGCGTGGTTACTTTTCTCTTGGTGGGAGTTGCTGAGCATTACATAAATTTAAGTTCTAAACTCCTAAACGAAAATCTGATTTAGAGTCCACAAAAGACTCTTCCATATGCAACGCTCAAATATCTCAAAGTTGGCCGGTAGTTCAGCTATATATATCATGTATAAGATTTTTTTTTTTGGCAGCTACTGTGTGTAACATTATCTTTCTTATCTGAGTGTCTCGATATTGGTGGTGTGTTTGTCTCCTGGGTTGCAGCGGGAGTCACCAGAAGTTTGGACCTTGGCTGAATGGCCCGGGCACGTTGATGCATAGATTTAACTGATTTCTGCAAGTTTCAAGGATCAAGCATGATCCCAACTAGGATGTCGAGGGAGGTGATTCTACACCTCTGCTCTGCTCTGGGGAGACCCCACCTGGAATGCTACGTCCAGCTTTGGAATCCTCAGCACAGGAGAGACACGGAGCTGTTGGAGCGGGGCCAGAGGAGGCCCCGGAGATGCTGGGAGGGCTGGAGCCCCTCTGCTGTGGGGACAGGCTGAGAGAGCTGGGGGGGTTCAGCCTGGAGAAGAGAAGGCGCCGGGGAGACCTTCCAGTCCCTAAAGGAAAGCTGGGGAGGGACCCTTCATCAGGGAGGGGAGCCATGGGACGAGGGGGAAGGGTTTTACACTGGAAGAGGGGAGATTTAGATGAGATGTCAGGAAGAAATTGTTTGCTGTGAGGGGGGTGAGCCCCTGGCCCAGGTTGCCCAGAGAAGCTGTGGCTGCCCCATCCCTGGAGGGGTTCAAGGCCAGGTTGGATGGGGCTTGGAGCAACCTGGGCTGGTGGGAGGTGTCCCTGCCCAGGGCAGCGGGTGGAACCAAATGATCTTTAAGGTCCTCCCAACCCAAACCATTCTATGATTCTGTGACTACAAAACTAAAGATGGATCATGACCAACTCTGGCAAAGGATGGCAAATCTGGCTGTGAAACAAAGGTCTATTGTAATGAGACTGTAGATACTGGGTTATTTTTGATTTTTTTACCTTATTTCTCATAAGTAGAACCTCTGATGAATTTTTTTTCCTATTGGCCAGGTGATAAATAGGAAGCACCAAACACCCCTACGATTGAAATTTAAAAGTGGAGGGTGGGTTTGGGTTACTCGCCGCTATGCTGTTCATCTATTCTCGGTCCAAGCCTGAAAATTTCTCACCATAAGGTTTTAAGTAATTAAGGAAATCAAAGAGAAGCTCGGCTAATTAAGATTTTGACGCCAAGAAATAGCAGCGGAGGCGAATGGTATCTGATATGACAAGGGCACAATGTAAGGCCAGGTCTGGGAAAAATGCAGTTATTTGTAGGTGCCTTGTTCCATTTGGATTCACCAAAAAGCTGCCGGAGGGAGCCAGCTGCGTTTGCCAGTGACAAAAACGAATCTTGACATTTTGGATAATGAAAATTCGGTTCAGCACCTTTTAGCGACGCGTATGATAATATGTTGTCAGTCAGCGGCAATGAGGAGGGTGGGGGAGAGGCGATATAATTCTTGTCTGGTTAAAGGAGACGTCGTGACAGGTGGACAGTCCCGGCTAAAAATACCCGTTAAGAAAAAGACGGGGAATAACCAGTTGTAGAATCAGCAAGTTGGTGATGCTGAGGAGGGGTGGAGAGGGTTTGATGTTGTGAGTCTCCTGTCACGCAGCTCCTTTTGTCTCCCCGTGATGCGTCGGATCACGGTTTGCTTTGAGCTTGAGGAGGAGGCGGGGGGGGGGGGGGGGGAAGGAGAGGGGAGAGAATCGCTTTTTTGTGGTTTGACAGTATTAATGCAATCACCGAGTTCAGACCTTGTAAGCCCACTTATTATTTCCTCTGCGTGTGTTTTTTCTGGTTTAGCGGATTAGCTGCACTGTCTCTTCAAAGGCTATCCAATCAAGAAGGGGTTATTAAAACTGGGGCGCTTTATGACTGAGAATTAATTAGAGCAGCATTTTCATGCAAAACATCCAATTTTTTGATTAGCAATGGAGCAGGGCCGCAATTAACACTCTAGGAAGCTTAAATTTCCAGCATTTTGATTCTCAGGAAATGAGATTATCAAACTGGGGTCAGGCACTTGACAGCGAAAGGGGGATTATGTGTAAGAAAATAATTTGTTTCTTGATTTTGCCTCTGAGATTGTTATTAAAGCTCCGGCGAATTCCGAGGGAGGCAAAAAGAGGAGGGAGATACCTAAAAATGGAAACGGGAGGGACCCTTTGCTTGGTTAGTGTCCTCCTCGCTGTGCAAAGGGCTTTCCTCGTCCTGGCGTTGGTGAGAACACGCTTTGCGTTTGATTCACAGCAACAGGTTTTCATTGCTTTCGTGGGCTCAGTCCGCCTTCTCCCATCGATGCGTTTTGAGACTCCTGCAGTGATTTTTTTTTATTTATTTATTTTTAAATATTCTAAATATTTGTATTCAGGGGAAGGAGGCAACACAATCGTTTTCATAGATGCATCATTTTGTCTCAGTTCCTTTAAGGGAGTGTGTGGCGTGTGCGGTTTTTAAACTATTTTTTTTGATCCATTGCTGGTGTTTGAGGACGGATATTACCACTTATCAAAGGCTGACCTTGGCCAGCCGTCGGGGTCTGTGAGAAAGAAGCTGGGCATCTCTGTCGCTTCTAGAGAACACTTAAGGGTTTGGGGGAGGGGTTTTATCTCCCACTTCAATTCTTCTCACTTCTCAGGGAGATGTAAGGTGTTGAAAGTCAGGCTTGGGCTGTGAGATCTCGTCTTCGGCTTGTGTCGGGGACTTTGAGCAGGGTAAGGCAGTAGGAGTCATGTTTGATAGCCGGTCGATACGTGCTGACTACCGTGAGTTCAGAGAGTGCCAGTTAACGTCTCCGCAGGAGAGCGGAAAATCAGCCGTCATCCATCTGCTATTCAAAATGACCGTACAATTCTCTTTATTACTTCTTATTTTTGAGCAAAATTGTTCGTGAAAGCAAATGTTGTGAAGTTTATTGTTAGCAGCCACGTTGGCCACCTGCTTGGTCCTGGGTCTTACCTGGCAGTGCCCGCAGCTATTGCACCCTTTTCTGCGGCAGTCGCGTTAAGGCAGGTCACTCGTAGCTTGCACCTTCAATTTGTCTTCACAGGTTGGACCTTATGGAAGCCTGGCAGCGCAGCTTGGTTGGGCTTTGCTCCCTGAGGTGGCCTTGGCACTGCACTCCAACCGTGACAATCGTCGGTATTTGGTTTCGGGACTCTGCTCAGGACTTCTAAATAATGACCTTTAAAGGTCATCCAGTTGCAACCCCCCTGCCCTGGGCAGGGACACCTCCCACCAGCCCAGGTTGCTCCAAGCCCCGTCCAACCTGGCCTTGGACACCTCCAGGGACGGGGCAGCCACAGCTTCTCAGGGCAGCCACAGCTTCTCTGGGCAACCTAAAAAAGTTCTCAGTCTTGACTTCAAGCTCCTTTTGCTTTACTTTTTGGCCCCATACACTGTTCTCCTCACTTCAGATCCCAAGGGCCTCGATTAATCTACTACACAGGTTGTCAGATGCCACGTGGTCCCTTTTTTAATATGAAAAACAAAAATACCAGGGCATCAAGGCGTTGTATCCATAGAGGAGCTTCTCAAAAAGACCCTGAAAATCACAGCTGACGGAATCAGTTAAGAGTTCTGTCATCAGCTGGGATTATCCTTCTTCATGACTCTCTTGCTAGTGTTAAGCTTCGCTCTCCTATGGATATGAGGAAGCATGTTGAAAAAAACCACTCATTTTATAAAACACCACCACAAACGATGCTTCAGTCTTATTAATATTTCTGGGAGGCTGCTCCCACCAGGTCTGGCTTGTGCTGTCACGGTTCTGGGCAGGGAGACTTTTAGGATTTCTGGGCCTCACTGTGTCGCAGTCCCTTGTTTGGAGAGCAGTCATTGATTTTCAAGGTACTTATTTACAGCTTCTTTTCAGCTTTGAGTTTTGAGTTCCTAAAGAATTTGGGGGCTTTGCGGTGAATTTACAAAGACGTTGTGGAATTATCTCGTATTATGCAGATTAAGACAGAATAGGTAGGCAGTGTTTATGCCTGTGAACTTACATTATCTTGTTTTAGATGAATTCCTGGAGTTTTTCTTTAGGGAGGACTAGGCTTTTGGAGGTACCGAGCTTTGCTTTTTTGAAGGACAGTGGAAATATTTCATCAGTAGAGCCAGCAATAAAATAACTGTGACACAATCAAATGGGTACTCTTCGCACTGTGATCTGAAAGAACGTGCGCTTCCTTTCTCTCCCTGTGAGAACTTCACACTCTCCTGGAATTTGTGCTTTTGTGTAAAGTTCAGTAGTAAACCAGTGATTTAAAACTCTTCTGTCTTGCTGTTTAGGATCAGGATTCTCTCGGTGTGGTGTGAGCAGGTCTGGTTCCTGCCAATCTGCTCTGCTTTGAGGAATATTCGTTGCTGCACTGGTGGAAGTGGGCTTCAACAACCTGAAAGAATGAAAAAGGGTCTCCGTGGGTTGTTAAGTGGATGGCACTGACGTTCTCTCTTCTAAAATTGTAATTCTCTGAAGCCAAAAATCCTATTTTTGAGCTCTGGCTTCCTGTAGAACATTATTTAGTGCAGAGCTGCTTCCTTGACTCGTTTAAGGAATGCTTTTAGACTGCTCCCGTGTCGGGTTTTTGGTTGCCTCCGGGACATCCCATTGTGCCTTGGGAACCCCAGTTTTGATTCCTACGCTTACCTTCTGTTATCGTTAATCATAATAACTTCTGGCCGTTTGAATCGGGGTTTGGCAATTGCAAAGTGTGAAGCAACACTATAGAGTTAGGCTGTAAAATTAAGAAAAAAAAAAAAAAATAAATATCCGGTGGGAATGCGGATTAGCCGAATACAATTAACTGGCTCAGAATTTGACCCGGCGAAGGTTAGCCAGTTAATCCTGTTCTTTTGGGACCTTGAGCGACCAGGTCAGCCAAAACTGCAATAAGTATCTTTCAAGAGGATATATAATTATTGAAAGAGATTTGTACAATATATACACTTTCTGGAATGATTGCTTTATGGCATTGTATATACATATTATTTTTTATTTTAAAATCAGGCATGTTAAATACTACGATGCTCTTAGCTGCTTATGTTTTGTGTTGAAATCTTGCTGACATTTGGACTTTTCAGCATGTTCTTACTTTTCATATTGAGGTTTATTTTTTCTTAATGTGGAGTAAAATTCTTGTTTCCTTGTCTGTAATTTCATTGTTTTCACCGATTTAATTAGCAAGGCAGTAAATACATTGCTGAAGCATGGCTTTTGTTTCTCCTGTTTGACAGAGTAGCTAATCCTAATTAAAAAAAAGAAAAAAGAAAGAAGTCAAACAGAATTGTCTATGGAGACGCAACTGCCTTCTTGCCTTTTCGGCAAATTTTATGCCCTCGAAGCTGAGCCACCTCCAGAGAGCAGTTAGATATCACAGGGTACGGCGAATTCCAAACCATACCTTGGGGGGGTGAGTGTGGAGGCAGGAGCTGTTGCTCTTGCCTTGTCTTGTACCTGTTCAGTGGGTAAAGAAGTGTTTAATCTCTGGCCCTGTCATTCTAATGCCTCTAATCTGTGTTTGAAGTCCCTTAAAAATGCGAATCCATTGTTTTTCAAGTAGCATAAAAAAATGCACCAGGGACAGCTCTATTAGCATTTGGATTTTCTCCTTTGGCTTTGATGGATGGATATATACCTTTTTTTTTTTTTTTTTTTACACTGAAGAGTTTTTTTTATCTTGATAATGTTGAAATGAAACTTTACAGTGACAGAGTAGTGGGCAGCTTTAGAAAGCCCCGCTTTCAAGTAGGGTTAAAGGCATTTAGGTGAGCATGAATTAACATTTCCCTTGTCTTGTAAAGGTCACCCTTTAATTGAGATTCACCGCGTTCAGTCCAAAGCCTGGGTTCGAGGAGACCTCTCTTCGCAAAGAAGGCACAAATTGGCAGCATAATCTCATCAGAGGCTTAGGTTATATGGTAATAAATCATTCAATTCGAAGCTAACGAAACTGCCACGGAGCATAAAACACGCCAGATGCTTGAAAGACTTTCGTGGCTTGGAGTTTGAATAACAGTTGGAGGATCTGTAGATGTCTTGAGTTTTCCCTAATAAGGAAGAACTGTTGGGAAGAAAGTAATTCTTACCTAATTAAAGGATTAAAATATTACACAATGGGTTTTGTGTTAGCTGCTCTTCATTTTGTCCGACACGTGAATTGAAGGTGTGGTGTCGCTATCCCGGAGATCTGTTTGTGGATGATGTTTCAGAAATTATTGCGGGGAAAAAAAATAAAATAATGGCAACAGCTTTCATATATCCATTATACTCTGCCTTTTCTAGAGAGATAAACGTGTGTTGAGAAGGCGATTCCCTTCTGTAGAATAAAGATGTAACTTTAATCAATAAAGTGATGTGATTTAGAGTTCTGAAGATACAAAGGCTAACAGTTTCCGAAGGGCTCTTTGGGCTGAGTGCATAAATTGTTCTTGGAAGTTTTTTCTTAATGTATCATGTACGGTGTTAGGATATTTTATTATCAGAAGACAGAAATATGGATATTTTTCAGGTGAGGGGAGTATCATAGAAGAAGGTTTTGCAAACAGTAATAATATGAGTAGATGGAGAGGGAAAAGGGTATGGAGAAAGAGCACGCCCATGAGAAGCGCCAGAGCTTTGAAGCCTCCTGTCAGTGGGCTTTTAAATCTCTAATCTCCTGGTGTTTTGTTGTTGTTTTTGGAGTTTGAATGGAATTGTCCTTTCAGGAGTGCGTGGCTGCCCTGCGCGTATCGCAGCGAGCAGTTTGAGACAGCAGGTTGACTGCTGCTCGTACACATGTTCCAGTGCAGAGACCTGGCACCTATAACTTGTGTAGAAATGTCCAGATTCTGCTGTTGAGTGACTCAAAATCTGGCCTCTTGTACCCTCCCATTTCACTTCTTGTTGTTTGTTTTTCTTTTCGCCAGATCAAGGCCAGTGAGACCTGTGAGGACCTGGCCAGTGCACCAAATGCAAATGAACCCCATTACTTTTGGACTGGAGTGCAGAAATTCTGCTTTTTGCCTTCCCTGTTGTGCCCACATTCTTTCAGGTGACTAAAGGCATGAGTTGGTGGCATTTCTGGAGTAAAGGAGAGGACCCTTATTGTTTTAATTCTATTACAAGGTCCATCTGAGGAAGAAGTCATAGAAGGACGTGGTTTGCACGTTGGTTACATCTTTAATAGGAGCTTGTTTTGGTTGTTAGGCCAATTTAACTGACCTCAAAGGTCTAAATTTGGATGTGTTAATGAAAGATGAATGAATGCACAACCTCGTGCTGAGGAAACTGGACCTTCCTCTCAAACTCTACCTGAGCATCTCTCTGGTCGGATAATAATGTGATGTGCGCAGGCTCCGTGGAGTGACCCCTGTGGTCAGCTTTCTGTGGGACATGTCCTGGGCGAGGCCATTTTCTTATACAAAGGTGAGGGCTGGTGGGGTCCCAGGCCTCAAAGGTTATTTCTGAACCCTATAAATTTGCTCATAGCTTTGCCTGTCCTTTCGCTGGAGTTGTAGATACCTGAGCGATCTGAGCTTGTGAGCTGCTTCCGTAGGGATTTGGGTTAGTTGAAGCAGGAGGAAAGGTGCTTCGGAAGGGTTCAAAGACTATTCTTTCCAAGTTAACTATCACTAAAAGTTATGCTTTTAGGCAAAATGAGAGACTTCTCTTTGCTGCAATTCCCTGGAGCGTTTTGGAGTTTAAGGACTCTTCAGGAGTCCCAGGACTGCGGTCTTGATGTGGCTTCTCTTCTGTGGATGTCGTCTCTCTCCAGTTCCTACCAGTCTCCCCCGAAAATTGAGATCCCTTTTTGCTTGTGACAACTGGTCCCTTTTCATCAGTGGGTTCACAGTTTCAGCAAACACCTAATGCTGTCACAGGATCCTTGGGTTTTCCTTCTCCAGTGGCGATCCGAATGGGATTAATTGGCTCTTTTTGGGAGAGGAGTATGTGTATGAAACTTTCTTCCCAAGAATTCATCGTTTGATTATAGACCGAACAAAGATTGGTCACTCTTGATAGTTACTAATACCATAGAATCGTCTAGGTTGGAAGGGACCTTTCGGATCATCGAGTCCAACCATCAACATAATAAAACAACCTGATATGACACATTTGTATCTAATTTGGTAAAGAAAAGAGGAGAGGGGAGGGTAACCAAGCTCCACATTCAAAGTGGTGATGGCAGTTCCTCACATCCATGTGCACACCGTGAATTTAAATTTGTGCTCTGGATATAGGTTTCCCAAATTGTCACGCTTCCGTTGCCAGTCTCCTGAGCCCTGCAGTCACCACGAATGTGAAGTTGTTGAAAACCAGATTTTTTTTTTCTATGTGTTTTCTCCATATAAAACTTACGCAGCTGCTTGAAGGAGGTTGTTCCAAGTTTGCTGGAGAAACTCAGACTGATTCTTTTTCCTCTAAATATCGGGTACGGCAAATACTCGCTGAAGATCTCATTAGTGTTTTCATATTTCATTGTAATTACTTAATAGTATAATAGCAAAGACTCAATGCTCGGTAGCTGAATTCTTTTACATAATATCAAAAATATTCTAAGTGATTGGGGGCTTAGAGTGCATCTGTGCTCCTCTTTGGGAATTTTAATTGCACTGATCATGTGGTTGTGTTTGACTTAATTGTCATCAGTAGTTATTGGATGAGATCCTTTGCATAAGCACTGTATTCACGGTACCTCAATGGCATCTAGAAATGTGTGAACAAATGTAACAAATGGCACTTTCTTTGTCTGCTTAATGAATACGTAAGTGATTTCAAATGGCCTCATCCCTAGACTCTAACTATGTATTTCTTTCGTAATGGGAGATGTGTTGATATTACGTGGGAAAGCTATAATTCCAGAAATAATCGGTTTATAGTGCGCTCCGTGCTTTTCCCTCAGCAAGGTACAATGCCAATTTGGCATGACCCCAGGTTAAGTAACGAGGAAACACGTGCCCAGTATGTGGTTATTGGATATCGTGATGCTTGGGGTCAGTTGCCAGTGACGGGGAAATAAATCTTTGTGCCTTTTTAGCTACAGTGGAAATGTGAGCATTTACCTATAGTTGGCTAAAAGTTATTTGCACCAAATATTTGGTGAAATCTAAAGTCTAATAGTTATGGGTCCACGATGTTAAATAGCTTTTATGGTGCTTGTACCCAGAAGGGCGTTACTACATTTTAAAGATAATTATTATGGAAAAAGCAATCATCTGGAAATGTCCCTATTTTTTATGTGTGGTCAATATTTCACCCCCAGAGGACCAGGCAGCTTCTCGGTGACCTGGCAGAATCTGAATATAGAGAAGCATTTGGGTAGCATTGAAAGCACTTGTAAAATCCATGCTGTTAAAATATCAGGTAAATGAGGAATTGTACAGCTGGAAAAAGGGAGTATGCAAGATTGAGTTAGAAAAGATGGTGCTCGGTCTTGTAGTCTCAATGTCCCAGCCAGGAAACATGCTGGGACATTCTGGTGTCCCTTCGTTGGGCACGTGGTCGTGTTAAGATGGTAGAACTGGACGTGGCGTATGTAGACAGTGTCTCTTCTGCAACATCTTCCAGAAAGCTTTAGGTGTGGTGAAATTGTGCTTATAATAGAGCGTGTCTTGAGAAGCCTCAAGACTCCTGATTGGAGTCTCCGTATTGAATATGAAATTGTGCCTCAAGCTTGGTTTTGATGTCTCTGCTCTAATATTCAAGTACCTAAAGCAGGCTTTTTGGAGCATCATGGTTTATATGCAAAAGAGAGATTTTTTTAATTGTGAGACTTATTGGTGTTGAGGAGAGAGGGGAAGAGGGAGGAGAAATCCTCTGACACTAAATGAGCCTGCAATGTAAAACTACCGCGCATCGTATAGAAGGTGACCTTCTGTCATTGGAATAATGGGCTGTATCCTTCCGTGCATTGTTTCTGTCTATTTTTTTTTCTTTTGAATTCATTTGTAAGTGAAGCATTATGATACAGAAAGCAAAAATTAAATAATTCACCAACAGTGACTTCTTAGGTTACTTCCCTCTCTGACTTAAATCAACCGTTAGATATTTCTAAATGCGGCCTTCGCCTCCGAATCTGGATACCGGTGTGTATTCCTTGCAAGCTTTTGCTTTTTAATTAGTTCCCTGGAAGAGAAGAGCTGAGGGTTCTATTAGTGTTAATGGCTGGCGCGTGTGTACATAAAGAGGAGACGATGTATTGCGAGATATGTTTCCATGTAAATATCTGACATTTCTGGCGGTGTTAATACATGTCTGTTATCCCTAGTTGATGAGTTTGGTGCTGCGTTGGGTATTTCATGTATCGGGGGGAGGAAAAACACCTCAACAAAAGGCCTTTCCGTACTTTGTCAGCTCACTCCGATAACTGAAGGAAGTCAAACGTTTATTTAGAGGTGCGATAAGGAGGTGCGCTGTGTCTGAATACCCAGGTGCATTACTCTTACAAACACAGATGTCAGGCTATAATTTTTTGTTTCAATAGACCAGTTTGGCATTATTACATTAACCATACCGGATTCAGCACTTATCTCTACTGTTTTATTGTGTCTGTAATTATATAGTGCCTTACTATCGATATATTCTCTTAGAGTCGGTTTGGAATATAGAATAGCGTATTAAAGATAACAAGCCAGGGGTGGTTTTTACTGAAAATATTTCTAGCTTTTTTTCCCCCTCTTGTTGTTTCAGGAACTCATGTATTTATAAAAGTTTATATAATTGCTGTAGGGCTTATCGTGGTTTGTGCTATAGTAAAATGCTCTATATTCTTTCTGATTAATAATCATCGGTTACTTGATCCTTTTACGGAGCCTGTGTTTTTCATCTAGAAATAATGACCGGTTCCTACATTGGCGTGTCTGAACTATTCAGCTTCGGACCAAGGGGCTTTGTGTTTGCGGTGACAGGTGGAGTTTGGGGCAGGGGGAACCTGAGATGGTGCTGTGCCATCTACGCACCTTAATTTCCTTTGGTATCCTGCAGGTAAAAATCATTTGTGTAGCTAAAGGCTTTATTTTTAAGACCAGTTTGTAACTAGAGGATCCAGTTTAGGAATTTAACAAAAAGTTGCCCACTGTAGTTTGGCCTTTACCTTTGTAGGACAAAAAGGTGCTTATCCTATTTCAGGTGCTACAACTGGAAAGAAAAAAGAGGATAATACTTTCATTTTCTTTTGTTGAGCAGGGATAGAGATCTGAAATACAGAGATAAGTCTACTAGAGGCAGGAAAAAAATACGGCATCTCTTGTCTGGGAGCTAGAAGAGCAGATGCCCTATTCCCAGTCAAAAGATGCTACAAAAAGCAGACGGAGGATTGCCAGATCTCGGAATTGTGTCCTTCTCTGCCACTGCTTTTACTCCTTTGGGAAAGCTTGGTGTTATGCTGAAAAACGATTTTAAGTAGTCCGAACATCTAAGACCCTTTGCGGAGGAAGTAATATCTGCTAATATCTATAGTTGTAGCGCAGTTGGTGATTGACTCTTGTCAACAAGACTCTTGTCAACAAGGACTTTGTAACATACAGAGGCAATTCTGCCTGGGCTGCTCAAGGAGACTGAAGCAGTTGGGGCGTGCGGTAGGTACAGCCTTCAACGTCTTTCCCAAGGTGCCATTTCTGGTACCTCTTTTACTTTGGCGCAGCGTTTATACGGATTGTCCTCAGGCAGAAGTGATAAAATAAACGTTAGTTTTAATATTATGTTTTCCTGGCATTTTATGTTTCCTTGGCACTCGGGTGAGAATTCTTATGTCCAGTTTCCATCTTGCTGTTCTTTAGACCAAACTCCATAAATATCTCCTGCTCGGGCCTGATTGCTACACCAGAGTTATTTACTTGTTATTTATCATGTCTTTTTTCTCTTATGTATTTCCACTAGACGATGCTCCCCTTGAAGTACCTCTAAGACATGTGTTGTTTTCATCATGTGCTGCCTTCTACACAAATGTGTCTATTTTGGACCCTTTTTGATATAGGAATAGCCAATTGGGTTGTTGTTTGTTTTTGATTTTTTTTTTAAATGTTGACTGTTGACTCTAAATTTATTACATCCAGGAAATCACGTGTTGTTAAGTCACAGAAGGAGTGGAGGAATGAATTTCCCTGCTTACCCACTGGAGTAAATGAAATCCACGTTAGTCCCAACTGGTTTCATTTTTTTTCCACTGTTGTGGTAGGTTACGTTGGAAATGTTCGGAGCAAAGAGCTGTTGGGTTTATGTGTTGGACGACGCACCTGCCAGTTATTTCTCAGACTGTAGGAAATCAGTCGTCTGTTGGGGGTACAACCTTATTCACCGTACAGAAAAATGCTTTGTTTTTTCTTTTTTTCAGTCCTTTTTCCTTTCCTGGGTGTTGGAGCTTCTGAATTAGTCTAAAACAAGGATAAACCACGTCTTATGCACTGAGAAGAGTCATTAAAACTAAGTAATGCCATATGATTGAATTAAATGTGGGGGAAGAAGATTGAAACCTCGTTCTCCCCATTTTAATAGGAAGTTGATGCAAATGGCAGTGGATAAGCAAATCATAATACATTTTGATGAAAAAGTGGCAAGTTGGAGCGATAGGTTGGATTGTCTATATAGGAAGTTAATGACGCAGTTATGAAGCAGAACGAGGGGATGGATGTGGTGGTTGTAATACCAGGGAAATTAAGCAGGTTAATTCCAGGCCTTGATGCAAGACTCCATTACTCTGCACCCTGAGTGCAGATTATTACAGTTACCTAATGTGTTTAACCCACTTAATGCTTTCTGATCATGCTTATGCAGAAAATCGAAGGATGAAAGTGCTTTAACTTCATTTTTTTTCCCCTTTCTTCTTAGAAACATGGAAATTTTTTTAATTGGAAAATAGCCATATATGGGGCACTCAGTGTCCAATGGCTGGTGTTCCCGTGGAGAGCACAGCAGGGATTTAATCTGAAAGATTTACCTAGAGAGAAATTGCTGTGCTTGACTTCCAGACTGCTTTCCACTATTGTCTTGCTTATCTTTGTTACTAAGCTTTTCTTCTGTTTTCCTTTTTTATTTTTCTACCTAGCAAAGTTTGCAGGAACACGTGTAAGCGTAACGTAAAGGCAGTGCAGAGACTTCTATTTTAACTCCACTTTAGTTTCTTAAGTGGAGAGACTTCTGTTTTATTTGGCCTGCATGGTCAGCAGGCCAAGGGAGGTGATTCGCCCCCTCTACTCTGGTGAGACCCCACCTGGAGTAAGTACTGTGTCCAGCTCTGGAGTCCTCAGCACAAGAAGGACATGGACCTGTTGGAGCAGGGCCAGAGGAGGCCCCGGAGATGCTGGGAGGGCTGGAGCCCCTCTGCTGTGGGGACAGGCTGAGAGAGCTGGGGGGGTCCAGCCTGGAGAAGAGAAGGCTGCGGGGAGACCTTCCAGCCCCTTCCAGTCCCTAAAGGGGCTCCAGGAAAGCTGGGGAGGGACTCTGGCTCAGGGAGGGGAGCCACGGGACGAGAGGGGAGATTTAGATTGGATATCAGGAAGAAATTGTTTGCTGTGAGGGTGGTGAGCCCCTGGCCCAGGTTGCCCAGAGAAGCTGTGGCTGCCCCATCCCTGGAGGGGTTCAAGGCCAGGTTGGATGGGGCTTGGAGCAACCTGGGCTGGTGGGAGGTGTCCCTGCCCAGGGCAGGGGGTTGGAACTAGATTATCTTTAAGGTTCCTTCCAACCCAAACCACTCTGTGATTCTTTGATTTTGCTTTGTAGGTGTTAGTTCTTGTGCGCCCTGCTCGGTTAGCACCAGCTGGATGCCATCCAATCTTCTGCATCCCACAATGTGCCTGGGAGTCAGAGAATGAGGCTGTGCTGATCCTGCTTGAACCTTCAGTTAGTTGCTGGTGGAGTTTCTTCAGCTGTAGGCTCTGCTATTGATACTGAAGCTATGCTGTAATTTTCTAGGATGGCATGGGATTTTGTAGGAGCAGAATTGTTTAACGTTTGTTATCCCAGTGCCACTGGGGAAACGAGCAGGAGGAATCCTGTTCACCGAAGCCCTGGAAGCCCATTGCTTTCTGCCTACGCTGTCAGTGATACCTGCACAGCACCGTGGCTTTTGGCAGATTTGCCCAGGTAAAACAGATTGGGGGCTAATAAGGGGTTGTGTGTCGGTGTTCAGGAGGAACAGAAATAGTCTTGTTTTCTCTTAATTGAGCTGGTTCAGCATGGCTAAGTGACAAAAACAGTGATGGTACATCTATCTTCATAGGCACCATCAGTAGGAATCAGTTTACCAAAGAATAGGACTGTTAAAGCTTTGCCTGAATACGTCTCAGTGGAGACCTGGATATTGAAAATATTTTTTGCATTTCAAGTACCATCAGTCGTATTACATGAAATCACAGAACCATAGAATCACCTCGGTTGGAAGGGACCTTTCAGATCATGGAGTCCAACCATCAACCTAACTGACAGAAACCACCACTAAACCATATCTCTAAGCACTAGCTCTACCCGTCTTTTAAATACCTCCAGAGCTGGTGACTCAACCGCTTCCCTGGAGAGTGGTTGGGATGGAGGGACAGCGTGTCAGAAAACAGCCAGTTCCTCTGGAGATCTGGGCAAATGAGACATCATTTTCTCATCACGTATTTTCCTCAGCCTATTTGGGCAGCTGACAGGACCAAGTGCCTGTCCACTCCTGTGTTTTAAAAGATACTTCTGTTATTTCTAACCTTAAGTAGCCTTAATGTTCACCTTTTGTTAAGTTGCCTATTCATTTTAATTGTTTTCAAATTACTGCACATCACTAGATACTGCTTTACTTTTTTCCTTCACTTCTGTCACTAGCGAGATGCATTTCTGAATGTTCTTGAGAGCGTCATCTCAGTGGTTGCAGCTGTCTGTAAAGTAAAGACATAGCGCTCACAGATGCTGTTTGTAATTTCTTCTTTTCTGAATGTTGATATAGACACTTTACTCAATTTGTTAGTGCTGTTCCTTTTATTATGTATTACCTGACGGTGTCAACAAAAATATGGTTAGTGGATCTAGATCGATTTGGTTTTAGACTGGTTCAAGAGTGACTGATAACTTCTAAGGAAATGGGGGCCACAGTTGGACAGGACTTAAGTGAAACTGTAATGAATATAGAATAAGATATAGAAACTATAATGGATATATAGCCTCTCCTATGGAGACAGGCTGAGAGAGTTGGGGTCGTTCAGCCGGGAAGAAGAGAAGGCTCCAGGGAGTCCTTCCTGCTGCCTTCCAGTACTTAAAGGAGGCTCATAAGAAAGATGAGGACAGACTTTTTTAGTAGGGCCTGTTGTGGTAGGACCAGGGGCAATGGCTTTAAACGAAAAGAGGGTAGGTTTAGACTAGACGTCAGGAAGAAGTTCTTTACTGTGAGGGTGGTGAGACACTGGTCCAGGTTGCCCAGAGAGGTGGTTGATGCCCCATCCCTGCGAACGTTCCAGGTCAGGTTGGACGGGGCTCTGAGCAACCTCATCCAGGTAAAGATGTCCCTGCTCATAGGGATGGCCTTTAAGGTTTGGACTAGATGGCCTTTAAAGCTCCCTTCCAACCCAGACTACTCTAAGTTTCTATGTTAATCTTTATAGAGTCAATATGGAGTGAGAACAAATGAAAACATAACCAGCACTGAACGCAGGCAGAAAACATTAATTCTAGAAAGGCTTTCTTCTTCCTTTAATGCAAGTTAAATAAGCAGATGGGAATAAAACACAATTACGGTGCCGTACAGACTAGACCTTTTTTAATGACTGCCTGCAAAGACGTTTCCTTGAAAAGAGTATAAATACTTATTTTAATAACAAGACAAGCTGCTTGGTGTCAAGGATTAAAAATACCGAATAGTAATTCTTTTTTTTTTTTTTTTTTTAACCGGATGTAGAGTTGTATTTTTCCCCTTACTCTGATGTCAGGTGGAGCGCAGGGTCTTTTTGACAAAGGCCGTTGACCAGAATAGGGGTTGTGGTTTTGGGGGTGGGACGCAGCCCCTCTGATGTTTAATTTAGTCCCCTGTGTTTCCGATTCGCCTGATGCCACCAAGAAGCGGTGCTGGAGCCGTGTGCTCCCGTTATCACCACTTAGCCCCAGTTAGCTCCTGGGCTGGGTGGCTTGTAACCGTTGCTGTCTTTGGGAGAGCGGCCAGGAAAGTTGATCTCTTGAGGTTGATCAGCAGAACAGGTGGACGGACACGGGAGAAATACCAAGCGACCCAACAGATAGCATATTGAGAGCAAAGCAAAATGTTCTCAAAGTACATTGTGCGTTAGGACAAAATGCAGTTTTCGTTTAATAGTTCTTCTGGCACAGAGATATTTTCTGTCACCTTTTTCTTCCTTCCGTTTTTGATCAGCCAGTCCCTGGTTGAGAACTTCTTTCCACGGCTTTGAAAAATCATCACTTGGAGAAAGCGAGCGAGTCCTGAAAATTTGGACGCGTGCGTTTTGACTTTTTTCTTTTCAAAAAGTGGAACCTGGCTTTCAAAGTCACTCGACTGACCTATTTTAATTTAAAATACTTCCATTTTTTCTCAGCGTATCAGAAATGTCGCAAAACACCTCTTACGCTGTGATGTTTGCGTTCGGGTTGGGCTGAGCCCTCGGTTGCTGTAGAAATGAGGGGAAAATGGCTTTCCTCCGGTTGTGGTGCCGGATCTTTTAAGAACTACAGGTACAGTCTCTGAATGTCACTGAATGAATTCACTGAGGAGTAAAGCCAAAAGTGAAGAATTGAGTAATTTTCATCTGAATTTCTAATGTATATATGGCAATTCAAATACATCAGGACTGAGGGTTATAGAGGGAAGTGGGGTGGACCCTCCTAAGATACTGGAGAGAGGTATCTTCTAAAGGAATACACAGGATACAACTGTGAGTTTTTGAGTTAACTGAACGGTGTGTGATCCTTTAACTGACAAATCTACTGCTCATCACCAACAAGGGATCAACAGCTTAGAGCAAAGGTCCGTAATTCTGTCTGTAGCAGCGGTCAACAGAAATGCCCTGCATTGCCTCTTGGTAAGAAGGAGGACATGAGTCAAGAGCTCTTCCTCCAGGGATATTCATCAGAGGTGTCTTGCCTCGACCTTCTGTTTTTTAGTGAAACTTCCAGCAACTTCACCTCTCTCCATCTCTGCTACATTTATTGATGGCCCAAAAGCCCTTGGGGACCAGGGGGTACCAATAGGATTAGGAGACTGGAGTCCCTCAACAAATAGATTTGCATCAACCGCATTTTCTGTAGAAATTAGCTAAAAATGGAGGATGATGTTATGGCTCTTCTACTCAATTAACAAGTTTTCTGTAAAATACACGAATAGGCGTTTACTTAAGCTCTTGTCAGCACTCACGGGGGAGAAGTGAAGACAAAAAAAATAAATGTTTTTTAGGGTGAGGGAGGAGAAGAGGTGGCTGGTGGCACTGGGCTGGCGTGGAACCAGGCTGTCTGCAGAGATGGTTGGTCGTGAAGCACAAGTGTTGTGAAGCCTTTCGCATCTCCTGGGGTCTGTTTTGCTCTTCTCAAGCAAGTGACCTTAGACATAAGCAAAACCAGATTTCTTCCAACAGGGTGGTTTTGAATTAAACTGATCGGATATTGCTTTTAGGGATTATTCAGGAAAACATACACAGTGTCTGAGTAATGCGTCCAGCTCTGGAGTCCTCAGCACAGGAAGGACATGGACCTCTTGGAACGGGTCCAGAGGAGGCCCCGGAGATGCTGGGAGGGCTGGAGCCCCTCTGCTGTGGGGACAGGCTGAGAAGAGCTGGGGGGGGTTCAGCCTGGAGAAGAGAAGGCTCCGGGGAGACGTTATTGTGGCCTTCCAGTACCTGAAGGGGGCCTACAGGGGAAGGGGCTCTTGATCAGAGAGTGGAGTGATAAGACAAGGGGTAATGGTTTTAAACTGGAAGAGGGGAGAATTAGATGAGATACCGGGAAGAAATTCTTTGCTGTGAGGGCGGTGAGCCCCTGGCCCAGGTTGCCCAGGGAGGTTGCGGCTGCCCCATCCCTGGAGGTGTCCAAGGCCAGGTTGGATGGGGCTTGGAGCAACCTGGGCTGGTGGGAGGTGTCCCTGCCCAGGGCAAGGGGGGTTGGAACTAGATGATTTTTAAGGTCCCTTCCAACGCAAACCATTCTATGGTTCTATATCAGAAAAATGCATATTTTCATACCAAGCTAAGCCCCAGGTCAAAGGTGGTTTAGATAGCAGCGATGCGGGCTCCAGCCTTTGTCTGTAATTATTTCAGCTAGTGCTGCACTCCAAACACAGCTGTCAGGAGCACCTTAATCGAAGCATTTAAAAATAACCTGATCCATGTAGGTGGTGGGGAGGAAACTGCACGTGTTCTGACTGTGCTGGTTTCTGCTCCCAGTAGATACCCCAGAACTGACACTTTGATTCACTGGTTAACCGTGATCTTTGCTTTTCTCCACGCATTTGTGGGCTTTCTAACAGGACTTGCCTGCGAGGTGGTTGGTGCTTTGCTATTTCAGAGAAGTCCTTTGCTTTCTGAGCGCAGCTGCTGCTGTTAGGTTAATGATTTCACAGATGAAATCAGCTGTGGAAAATTATTTCCCTGGTGAGACCAAGACACCTCAGTGTTTTCAGCTCTGCTCAGAAATTTCAGGGTATTGGAGAGGGGAAAAAAAGGGAAAAAAAAAAAAACCCAAAAATCTGTTCTTTGACAGGACTAGCAAATGTTCCTGGTTTGAGAAGCAATAGCTGTATGTATTTGCTTGGACCTTTTCTGTTTGATGCCTACATCTGACATTCGGGACGTTTATGGCTGCATTTGCTTTGTCTGGCTTTCCAAGGAGACAGCCATCTGGCACTGTCAGTGTTATCGGATCGCCCTTCCAAAAAGAAAAGGAGACTTTGCTTTTCATCTTCCATTTGAAATAACTGATTAATTAAAAAAATAAATATATGTTGAGAAACATAATCTATTAGGCTGCGTGCGCGGGATAGCTTGGATCATAGAGAGGAGGGCAGGGCCGCTGCAGGAGCGAGTGAGAGGAGTTCGAACCTCGCTCGGCAGAAAAGTAAGACCGCAAAGAACTGTCAAACACTCGAAACCAATAGCGCTGGGGAGAGGGGGAAGGAAGGAGAGATGAAGCTTTCCTTCCAATTCTTGTCACTTAGAATCATCTGTACTGCAGCTCGAGCAGTGCATCATTTTGAACTGAAGGGCAAAAACCCCAAACCTCTTCATCTTCCATTTCTCAGACTTTCTTGATGGGTCATCTTACCCAGCTGATTGCCTTGACAGCTCCTCATCCAGCTGATAAATGAGAGTTGCATTGTTTTTATTATACTCCAATATGTTGTCTACTGTGCTGTTAATGCGCAGCGGCAGGAGAAATTCCTGCTGTATCTAATGCAGGGAACCATTGAAGTATCCAAGAGGCCCCAGCAGCAGATGTGAGGTATCTGATTTTCTCTGCTTGTTAACTTATATACAAAAGATAAAAATGAATCTTTTTGCTTCAGAAATTCTTGAGGTTAAAGCTGTGTATTCGTTCTGACAGCTGGTGGAGAGGCTTTGCAAATCATTAATGGAGCTGTGAGCCAGGCTCCTGCAGCATCCCTCGTCTCACGCCTGCAGGGTCACTTCCAGGGGTACTAAGCATCGTTTCTCTTGTCCCCATCTGGGAAAAGGACACTCTTTCAGACAGGAGACGCAGGAGATGTTTTATACTTCTCTCCCAGTGTTTAGAGGAGCAGTGGACGCGTTTATGTGGCAAGTCCTGTCGTGTATTTCTCTACCACTTGGGTTCTTCCCCCTTTAGGAGGGGGAGATAGGAGATACCTTCTCCTGTAACCCAAGTGCTCAGCCCAGTTCAGATGGATCAGACCTTCTCACAGTCGTCTTTGCTTTTGCTCTTGATGCTCAATTATCTGTCCTATGAATTAGGATAGATGACAATTTTCAGCAAAGTGCATCACAAAGATTTGCAAAGCTAAGGTGACGTTATCCCTGTTTTACAGACGGAAAAACTGGATTAAGCATAGCTAATTGGAGCATTCTAGCAGTGCTAATATTCCTTGCATTTAGGCACTGGCAGTCATCAGGTGCTGATAATGTAGAGCTTGGCACAGGCTCATTTTGGCTGTTTCCAGAGGATTTTTGCAGCATGTGGAAGTTCTCTTCTTCCAGCTGGTCTTCCACCGATGGTCGCTTGAAAGTGGGGTTTCTAAATCACTGCCCTGTTGTTAGTGCAGCAGCATAGGCATGGGTTTTAGTCTGGAAAGATTTTGAAGACCTATAAAATAACTGCATACATGTCATTTGGACTTCCAGTTCTTTATCACCTGTAAGTACTCTCCCCGCTGCTTAAAAGAAAGAAAGAAAAAAAGGCACAAGAAAATACTATGGTTTATCTCACAGTAAATTTAAATAATATTGACCTATTCATTAGTAAAGTCTTGTTCCATCCACCTTTGAATATTTGCCTTTTGGCTCACCTTGCTCATGGGTTGCAGGGTGTAACTGTTCTTAGATGCTGAATTTCCAGTGATGTTTTTCTTGACCTGCTTTGTTTAAGTGCCCGCTTCTGTTTTATTCTTCCATCAGTTGCTGTGACAAGTACAAAGGTGTTACTTAGTTCCTCGTCAGCTCCTTTGTCAAAAAGGACTCGTGGAGTCCAGTGTTGGAGTCAAATTGGTATTAAAAGACATACTGTTTACGTAGCTTGAAGCTTATCAAAAGGTGTGTTTAGAAGTGTACGTGCTTATAGCAATGAAGACTTGAGGGACCCTGCTGGGAAGCTCTGTTTCATTTCCATTGACAGTGTTCAGTGGAGAGAAACGACTCTCTCGTATGTGCACAGATTTTAAACCAGATTTGTTTCTGTCCCAGGTATGTCAGATGAACTGGGACCATAAATACATATATCACTAATTGCCATTTTGACTCTGCTCACCCCACATCCATTCTGGCCTGCTTTTAGTAACAGCTATTGCAAGAACCACTAGAGCTTGGGACTGGTGATTTATATCACCTGAAAGCAGCTGGGAAACCCTGTTTTCACATATTATAAAGCATTAGCCTCTGACCCTACAGGTTTGCGATGTATTAGCTCTTAAAAGCATGCTAGAGCTGACATGTGTAGGGGAAGGAATGTAAGAAAGTAATCGGAGCGATAGAGCGACCGTATTTTATAGTTGGGGTGTCAACTGATTTTCAAACAGCAAAGTTCAAGGTCTTATCGAGAGGTTTTCAAAGCTCATAATAGTGCAAAAATACGGAAAGAGGTAGGTGACACCCATGTTGATGAGTTGTTTTGTGTTCAGGTTACCATGGCATTCTCCATATTATTTTTTTTTTTAAAGAACCAGAGAATGCAGGAGTCCTGAAAGCATAAATACTTGTAAAAACATCAAAATCCCTAGAGGATTATCTGCTTTTGAAATAATATTTTATATCTACATGGCCAAAGATCTGAGAGAACCAAACATAAATCTTTTGTTGGGCTGGAAAAGGTGGTTGCTCAGGTGAAACACTGGATTTGGGCTTGAGGATTTATTCTGTTTCCAGCTGATGCCGGCTTCAAGTTGGACTTTAAGGTAAGTCAAGTCCTTTAGGGTAAGGACTTCGGGGTAAGTCTGGGTAGCCCCGACCCCTCGTACCTCTGATGAAGATTCCATGTGGCCAAGGCAGTTGAATACTAGAACTTGGAGCTTCACACAATCACAGAATGGTAGGTGTTGGCAGGGACCTCTGGAGATCATCTCGTCCAACCCCCTGCCAGAGCAGGGTCACCCAGAGCAGCTGGCACAGGAACACGTCCAGGTGGGGCTGGAATGTCTCCAGAGACGGAGACCCCACCACCTCTCTGGGCAGCCTGTGCCAGGGCTCTGCCACCCTCAAAGGAAAGAAGTTCCTTCTCATGTTGTGATGGAACTTCCAATGCCCAGGTTTGTGCCCGTTCCCTCTTGTCCTGTCCCCGGGCACCACGGAGAAGAGCCTGGCCCCATCCTCCTGACACCCACCCTTTAAGGATTTATAAGCATTGATAAGATCCCCCCTCAGTCTTCTCTTCTCCAGGCTGAACAGCCCCAGGTCTCTCAGATTTTCCTCATCACAGAGGTGTTCCAGTCCCCTCATCGTCTTGGTAGTCCTTCACCACTACCCAGGCAGGCGGATGTTCAGTAGCTTGATTTAACCAGCTCCCGTGAGCTTAGGATCTAGTTCTGAATTTGTAAAGGATATTTTAGCAGGGGGAAAGCTACACTTCTATTTCATTGCGGTGCAAAGCCTGGAAATAGCAATCCTATACTGAAACGTTTTTATTAATACTGTAGTGAAAATAGATACTTAAAGTCTTGCTGACAATACCAGCCATTCATAGAAGGTATCAGGCTATTGAAGGAAACTTTTCTATAGTACCCTGTGTTCTCTGCTATAAGTACCATTTAAAATCTAGGGCACTACAAATGAATCCCGATACCAACCTCTAGGAAACATTTCCCATCTTCAGGCAGTGTTTTCTAGAATCATAGAATGGTTTGGGTTGGAAGGGACCTTAAAGGGGATATTTGTGGTAACACCGTGTAGCTCAGACAAAATATCAAAGGAGGGAGAAGGCTTTGGACTCCGGTTGTGGAGAAACAAATGAGATGAGGTTCTTTGCTGCTGTCAAGAGTTTAAATCTCTGCTTTGCATTGTGCACTCCATATATGAGCGTATACATACAAAAAATTAACGTTTTCATGTGATAAACAATGCTCAGGAGAAAAAAGCTGCTCCCTTCGCTTGTTAAATCTCTGCTTTGCGTTGTGCGCTCGATATGTGAGTGTATATATCCCAAAAATTAACCTATTCATGTGATAAACAATATTCCGGAGGAAAAAACCAGCTCCCTTCGCTTGTTCTATAAGCACGTATGTGTTTGTCTCTTCTGCTTGATGCAGTTCCGCGTTCTGGGCCTGTGATTACACTGGGGCTGCCGAAGAAGATCTCGAATGCAGTGAGCACAAGTCTAATTATTTTGTTCACTAGAGGCAATAATTGGCTTGTTCAGAAGTAATGAGATAATTCAGATGTAAATTCATTTTTGAGAGGGGAATTTTAATAATGGATAATCTAGGAAATTATATCATGAATGAAAGAATATTTTGTTTATAAAAGGAACAAGTAATGTAACTACAGAAGGTTAGGGCCATTTCAACTAATTCACAGCTGGAAAGAAAATCTGGGAGATCGCTTTTGACGGCTGAATAAATGCTATATGTTCTGAGACGTTAGCACTGGGTTTTTAACAAGGCTGTTATCCGGTGAACAAGTAGCTGCAGCATTCGCAGAACTTCACTGTGGACAGGTTTGGCGTTTGTGGAGATGAACTTTATGAAGAAAGCACGCGAGTGGCTGTACTAAATTTAAACCTTATGGAGAGGTTTTAGTGAACGGAATCTAGGCCTGTTTCCAGATCTAGCGCTGGCTTTCTTTGGAGATTCTGGTAACTCTTCATGCCTTGTACTTTCAGTCTTGGGTTACTAAAGCCGAGTGCTGATGCCCGGTGAAGTCCCAAGGAGCTGTAGTTGGGAGTACGAGGCAGGTGCTCACCTTCTACATTAACGTATTAACTTAAGACTCTTTTGTCTGTTAATTTAAGGATTTGGAAAAATAGAGAAATGTATTAAGAGGTGGAATCGAACGTAATTAAGGCAATGCTTCACTTAATGGACGTGTTACATGGTGGCTATTAATCACTGGAGCGTGGGCGGGAGGATGGGTAGAGAGCAGAAGGGAAAGCAAGGTCTGGCAGGTGGGACCAAGCTGGGGAGAATTTCTCTGTGCTTATGGAAAGCAGATTTAAAGAGGGAATAAGTGGATTGGTTTAGTTTTTGTAGAAGCCTGTGGACAAATTAAAAAAAAGAGATGAATTGAGCAGTGGGAGGAAGGTTTGAGATGATGAAGCTTGTTGAAGGACCCTAGATTTAATGGGAGAATACCCTTGTTGGCTTTCTTTAACAGCCTTCTGCTGCTTTCCCCTGCCTTGTCCTTTGCCTCACCCTCTTTTTTTTTTTTGCTTTGGAAGTGTCTGAGCTGCGAGGTGTATGTCAAGCCCTTCTGGTTTGTCCTGTGCTGAAGAGCCATGGCTAATTGTAATCAAGCCTGAACTGTCATTCCGGTTCATCAATGTCACGTTAGCATCATTCACGTTCATCAATGTCACATTAACGGTAAATCCGAACTCCCTGATTATGAAAGTGGATGGAAATCACAGCTCTGTGTGTGGCCAAATAGCTACTCATCAATAAGGTTTTTTGATGGGGCCTGGTAGTTTAATGCAGGCCTTAATCAAGGGCTCGTAACTGTCTTCTCTGCTTGTTTTTATCCTCACGCTATTGAATTGCATTAACACGTGGCACGCATTCCCGGTTTTTGTTTAACGCACACTCTTATCAGGACTGGAGCAGAAACCTGGTTTTAGGCTGAAGCATTTGTCATATGAAGGGCTCAGGCCCACAATGTTAATGAGAAAAAGTGTTTAAGAATTTGTATTTAAGACTGAAGATTGGGAAGGTGGGAAGTCATTAAGGAAGGAGGGAGTATGAACTGTGTTTAGTGCAGAGAACCATGTGTCTGAGCCCTGCCTGTTTTTGTTTTTTTTTTTTCTCCATTGGGATGAATCTTCACTGCATCATTAATCGGGGTTTTGCTTGATTATTGCATGTATTTCTTCCCTTTTCTCTCTGTTTCTACCTGTATCTCTACCTTACTCACTTCCCCCAAGTCTTGTACTAGTTTTGACCCAAGCAAGTGGTCTGGTCGTATTTACAAGCTGTAGGTTATGTGTGAATTTGCTTCAGGGTGACTAACGCTTTACTCTGAAGGTCCAAGGTAACGATGGGTCTTCCCATCGTTGCTTCTGTGGGCTCAGAGGACCGACAGGAGCTTCCACAATGCAGCAGAAAGCCTGTTTTGGCAGGAGCAACAACGGGATGGGATTTCAGAAGCACAAGTGGTGCTCAGGTGGGTGCAGAACCACTGGGAGGACCTTGGCTCTGGAACCCACTGCTGATGCCTCCAACCATTCAGGTCCTCGCAGAAACACACTGTGTGCCTTGTATTTCTTCGTCAAAAGTTGTGTGTACTCTGTGCACGTACAGATCAAATACCCCCCATACCTGCAACAGCCAGTGAACATCCTTGGACATAATCATAAATCATAGACTGTGTTGGGTTGGAAGGGACCTTTAAAGGTCATCTAGTCCAACCCCCCTGCAGTGAGCAGGGACATCTTCAACTGGGTCAGGTTGCTCAGAGCCTCATCAGGCCTGGCCTTGAATGTCTCCAGGGCTGGGGCCTCCCTCACCTCTCTGGGCAACCTGGGCCAGTGTCTCACCACCCTCACTGGAGAGAACTTCTTCCTAATGTCTAATCTAACCCTGCCCTGCTCTAGTT
Source organism: Larus michahellis (assembly GCF_964199755.1). Lineage (NCBI taxonomy): Eukaryota > Metazoa > Chordata > Aves > Charadriiformes > Laridae > Larus > Larus michahellis. The sequence goes on along the minus strand of NC_133896.1, from coordinate 2,720,200 downwards.
TAAAGCCATTGCCCCATGTCCTGTCGCTACTTCTATATTGTATAGAATTAAAAAAAATGAAAATGCTTTTTGTGGATTACAAGCATAAGCGCAAAGTATGATCATAAAATATTACGATTGCTGTTATTAATCAAATCTTTCCATTCCCTGTTGAATTCGGAGGAGGCACTTGCCTATCTCTGGCCCCACCACATCTCCTTTAAATTTGTTTTTCCTCGATTGGCATTTTTATTTAACTGTAAGCACAAAAAGTTCCAGTCCCAGTGCAAGGAGCATTCTGGTAATTTATTAGTAACTAGCTGAAACTGCAAGTTAACCAGCAGTGGTGCCCAGTAGCACAACGGGAGTCAGAAGTGACAGAAGGAAGCTAAGCCAGGCACCACATTAAATGCCTATGTAAACTCCCAAATTTCTCCACACTGAGAAAAGTATATTTATGCTAGAATTATATACAAAGATAGAAGTATTTGCATGCGTTTCAGACCTAGTGATGGAATAAGCGTTGGGTGAAGTGGTGGAATACGCATTGGGTTGGTCTCGTCTCCCAAGTGACAGGCCATAGGACAAGAGGAAACGGCCTCAAGTTGCACCAGGGGAGGTTTAGATTGGATATTAAGAAAAATTTTTACACTGAAAGGGTTATTCAGCCTTGGAACAGGCTGCCCAGGGTAGTGGTGGAATCGCCATCCCTGGAGGGATTTACAAGCCGGGTAGACGTGGTGCTGAGGGACATAGTTTGGTGGTGGACTTGGCAGTGCTAGGCTGATGGTTGGACTCGATGATCTGAAAGGTCCCTTCCAACCTAGACAATTCTATGATTCCAGAGGGATTGGTAATGCATTTTCTGCACTAAAGACCAGGCTCTTTCTAGCTGAAGTGAGTTGAGCAAGGCCTTGCTGAGTTCCAAAGGCATATTTTCCCCAATTTCTCCCTCAGCTTCTGCGTACAGTGCTTTCTTGAGAGTTTTTGCCCAACTTTTAGTGTTATAATTGAGTCGGCACTGCTATAGACTTCACTGGCATTAGACTTAATTAACGACAGACCATGCAAACCTTGTTAAAGTGAAGAAAAGAGACTGTCATATGGTATTTGTCAGTGGCAGATCTGCTCTGTCGAGGAGAGTTACAGTTAACCTTTAACCAGTTATGATGGCAGCTAAAAGGTGCTTCCATCCTCTTTAGCTGTCATCAGACCCGGTTAAAGGTTAACATCTTGCTTCTGGCACCAGGGTCCTGCCAGCGCACTGTTGTCTTCTTAAGAGCCCACGGATTTCCTAGATGCACCCTCAAAAGATGATGTGAAAATTAATAAAAATAAAAAGTGCAAGGCTCCATTTCAACAAAAACGACAAAGCACACATGTGTTGGAAACAACTAATTCCCGCGTGCAGTCTTCATTAGTGAGTCCTGGATTTAATTGGAGTCCTTAAACCAGAAAGCCCTGGTGGCTTCTTTACCCTGATGTCTTGCTTCCAGTTCTGACGTAGTCGCTTGTCAAAGAAACCACTCGTTAGGAATAAGCTCAGTCCCTTGTTTCCTCCTGTGCTTTTCTCTTTTTTTGGGTCTGTTTGTAGAATCTGTTCAAAATCACGTTCAAATAGTGCATTGCCTGGGATGGGACTTGTCAGGGTTCGGCATCTCCTGCCTCTGACTTCTTCCATCTGAAGAAGGAGGTGAATTGAAGCTCTGGGTTAGCAGCATCGGGCAGCTGGAAGAAGAGGAGAACAGGGATGATGGAAGGAGACCTTGTGTTTGAAAACTCGTGGTGCTTATCATAGAGATGGGCTAAATGGAATATGAAGGATGAAATGGAATACAAGGGTGGCAGAGCCTCTGTTACCCTCTGAAGTCTCTGGTGGCATGGAAAGCTTTTGGTCTCAAGATCCACAGTGAAGCTGAATTGCAGAAGCTACTTGCAAAACCGAATGAACTTCACAATTCAGGAGCATCTTCCAAATGGCCATAGCAGCATCTGCAGGTGAAAACTTCGTACTGGAGCTCAACAAAGGCAGGTTATAGCTACAAAGTTCATGTCTGGTTCTAAAATCAGCTTAAATTTGGGTTTATCAGCTGCTGACCAGCAGTTTTAAGGCTGTTGTGGAGTCTGGAAGGCATAAAAAGAAGCGTGACTCTGAGCAGAGAGGGATCACCTAAGGACAGATGGATAGTGTTTTCCTCTCTCAGCACGTATTTTGTATCTTTCATGTTGTGAGGTGTTATGGAGTTGTAATTGTATGAAAATCACTGCTACCAAAGGAAAATGGTTCTTTAAGGATAAATAATATCAAATCAATATACCTGTTTGTATAAGGCTTTAATTGAACCCAGAATCCATATATAAGTTTTCTAAAGCGTCAATGAGTGGCATTCCGATCCATTTCATTTTTTTAAGCTTATAGATTAAAAACAAAACATCACCTTTTTCTTATGATATCCACCTATGGTAGAAAAAAAACATAAAATATCAGGTTTTGGGACAATTCATTTATCAATGAGTCGTTGCTGAGATTTTCCTAGAACTGCCACGCAGGGGAAATGAAAAGCAATGACACAATTTACAAACAAGAGTAATTTCAGTTGTTTATACACAATTACATCTCTGCTCCCTAAGGAAACCGTTGAAGGAACATTGTGAGTTTAAGAACAGCTTTATTTTTATAAACACTTTTTTTTTTTTTTAATTGCTGAGTTGAATTTGTGTTTATTACCAAAAATTCCCAAGGCTTTTTGCAAACAGTGCAATCTCCTTAACACAGGCACGATTTAGTTATGGATTTCCATCCTCCTGGTTGTACTCTGTTTTTCTCATCTCTCTTCTTAAACTCATTTAGTCTCCGGGTTTCCATATATTATGCTAACTATCCCTGTTTTCTTTAGACCATTTTGAGTGTTATAAGATAACAAAACTGAAAGTTAAAAACAACCAACCACTTTCCTCTTAAATACTCTCCTCATATAAGGGCTTTTGAAGTATTACAGAAATATTTCTAATTAGTTGGTGTAAGCCTTGTGTCAGTGTCTTAACGTTAAGTCAATTTTACAGAATAATAAAAGAAGGAGCAGAGAGGGCTTTTCCTTCGTTTATGCGCAGTTCCAAAGGCTGTATTGTAGAGCCTGACTCTTTCAGCTCTCTTGGACGTGTCCTGATCTACATCATCCAAGTGTCTTGTCCGGAATTCATGGTGGATCCTGCAAAACCTGCATGGGTTAAACCGCTTCCATACTTTGGGTACAAAATCCTTCATTTTAGGGTCAATTACTGTGCAATTATGGACAGTTTCTGCGTGCTTTCTCTGCCTTTGACCTTTCTTTGGTTCCTGCCTTCTGCGTTGTCTTTTGTGGGCTTTTTGCCTGACCAGCGGAAGAGGATCGAACTGGAGAGAGACACTATATTCTTTCTTCATGCCGCCTGGCAGCGTTCCCCGCTCGTGCTCCAACATTTTGCCTTTCATCCGGAGTCCGAGATTCCCTGGCAAGGAGTAACCTGTACCCCAGGTTAGTAGCAGAGGGGGGAGGAGGAGGATAGTCCAGTAATGCAGCTCCGTTGGTGGAGGAAGATCCTCGGATATATCTCATCCGACAGGCAGTGAATGGATGCGAAAGGATGGACTCCCCTGGCTTAGCGCACAATTTCTTCGATTCCCTTTGAAACCTCTCCCAAAGGATTCAGGAGGGATTGTGACCTATTTTTAGTGTTGCTGTCTTGAAAGAATCAAATGATAGTACCCATCCGTAATCTAGGAGCTATTTTATATATAACCCCTAAAAGCAGCCGTGTAGGCACAGTCAGCAGCCGTGATATGCTTTTCCTCCTCCTTTCTGTTCTGTTCCCCCCAATACGGTACTTGGGGAAAAGCTGAGTTATAAACTCATGTCTGTGGGGGGGTAAGAATAGAGGATAATACCAACTATTCCATTCATTTCGGGACCAGGGGCAATTTCTTAAACCTTGAGTGACCTGAAAAAGGAATATTTCTTTGTTTTCTCTTCTTTCCCCCCCCAGTCTCTGTAATCCTTTCAACATGTGCATAACTGGATTTCTTGCACAACGTGATTTTTTTTCTTTTTGGCACAATGACCTATTTTAGTGATTTCCGCCAAACACTCATTACCCTTTTGTGTGAAAGCCATTTCCCTAAATTCTCTTATTCCAACATCTTGATTTTTGAGTGCCAGTTTCATTTTTCCTTTTTTCTTTGCCGTTAACAGGAGTTTCTGAATACATCTCCTTGCAACAAACCAAATGAGGTTACGGCTCGGTGTCCCGTCTGTACGAGAGCTTCAGCTCCGCTTTGTGTCTTGAATCTTTGAACTTTGGCTTTGTCCTTTTGGTTGTTGTTCTCTGAATGCTGTGGCACAAGGACAAAATTAAAAAGCGCTTTAGCTGTTGCTGAATGGTAGGTGATGCTGAACCCCGTTCTTGAAATGGAAATTAAAGCCCCGTCTTTTTTACATTCCTTTTCTTAAGCAACAGGATATTGATCCGCTGGGTTGAAGTCTATAAAAAAACCTGCTCTGTTATCTTCCCAGTTTATTTTTCTGGAGGAGCGTGTTTTAGTTATCTTTGCGTTTAGCGGTATGAAAGAACGTGGAGATCAGATTTAGGTTATTAAGGGGATAAATCTTGTGCTTCATTCTGTGCTTTCTTATTCTGCCTTGTACCAGTGATAAAAGCGAGGGGATCTGAAGCCCAGCTTTGTCTGAAAGTTTTTTAGCTGTGAAAAAGGTTCCTGTGTAAATGCCTATTTGAGATTAAAGTGAGATGCATGAGAACCATTGATGTGTTAAGCCCAAGCAAGTTGAGTTCCTATTTTGAGTTTCAACGTGTTGTATTACAAATCTTGGTGCGGGATCTTTGTCCAAGCGCTCACTGTGCCAGCTCTTCCGCGTGGTCGTATTCTTCTGCTGGCCGAGACGTAAGAGCAAGGTGGGAGCTTGCAAAGTCGGGCCCCTGTCGTGAGTTGTGGTGACGTGATGGTGGGTGTTCACAGCAGCGAGCCCAAGCTCCGGGAGCTGGTATCCACGTAGAATTCTTGCAAAGGGACTGTTTAAATGTTTATTGCTGACAGCATATTAAAATCCTCCATGATTCGGCTCCGTCACTCTCTGCCCAGCTCCAGAGCATTCACATTAGCGTAAGAGGAAAAATTGGCTCCTCTACACTTGATGTCTCATACGACGTTTTGAGTGCCTTCTGTAGCATGGGATTAAAATTTAAATACTGGGGGTCAGTGGGAGAAAGAAGCAATGCGGCGTCCCTGGGTTGTTCTGCGATCTGAGCGCAGGATTCTGTCACGCGCTGATACCGCGCCAAAGCATATGGATCTCCATATGGTGACTCTTTCTGCTTTCCCACCACCTGTAGTCGAGCTGATTTTTTTTCAGTCACTGAATTTGCCCGAGAGTTAAAGCAAAATAAGTACAGCAGCGAAGTAAGATTGCAGTGGTGAGGACTGAAGTTTTACGTGACTTACTGTTGTTACAGCAATTACTAGAAGAAGAAAAAAAAACAATAAACAAATGGATTTAATGGGCATGTCAGTAATCCAGGAACAAGTGTTTCCGACTCCTCATTAGTGGGGGTGAGGTGGGCTCCGTACACTCTCTTGTCTCCAAATAGACAAAATAATTTCTGTTTAGATTCAGCTTCTGTGAGAAAATGGAATTAAAGCGGCTTGATTGTCTTTAAAAAATAATACTGCTAACCGGTTTACACGTGTCTTCGTGGTTCAGAAATAATGATGTAATGAATAACGTTTACAGTTTTGAATTATAAAAAAGCAAAGAAAATTCATCCTATGAATGATTTGCTGCAGCTTTATTTTAAGATGAATTTCTTTAAAATAGAAATATAATATATAAAATGATGTATGTGTATACATGTATATTAAACATCTGGGCTTTTTAATCTCGTCTTATTTTCAAGCAGTTGCGTTACTGCTTTGGATGATGTAAAGGCATACGGTTGCATCACAATTAATTACTTAACCAATAGCGAGGTGAAGGACTAAGTGTACACCCTCATTACATTTTACTGGGCTTGCCAGTAATTCTCCCTGGCAGAGTGTTGAGTAGAGAGGGAGTAATGTTAAAACATTCCCGTGCTGGTATGTGCCTCCCCAGATAAGCAAATAGAATCATAGAACGTGTTGGGTTGGAAGGGACCTTTACAGGTCATCTAGTCCAACCCCCCTGCAGCGAGCAGGGACATCTTCAACTAGATCAGGTTGCTCAGAGCCTCATCCAGCCTGGCCTTGAATGTCTCCAGGGCTGGGGCCTCCCCCGCCTCTCTGGGCAACCTGGGCCAGTGTCTCACCACCCTCATTGGGAAGAACTTCTTCCTAATGTCTGATCTAACCCTGCCCTGCTCTAGTTTAAAGCCATTGCCCCTCGTCCTATCGCTACATGCCCTTGCAAACAGCCCCTCCCCAGCTTCCCTGTAGGCCCCCTTCAGGTACTGGAAGGCTGCTGTAAGATCTCCCTGGAGCCGTTTCTTCTCCAGGCTGAACAATCCCAGCTCTCTCAGCCTGTCTTCATAGGAGAGGTGCTCCAGCCCTCGGATCATCTTCGTGGCCTCCTCTGGCTCTGCTCCAACAGGTCCATGTCCTTCTTGTGCTGAGGGCTCCAGAGCTGGACACAGTACTGCAGGTGGGGTCTCACGAGAGCAGAGTAGAGGGGAAGAACCCCCTCTCTGGATCTGCTGGCCACGGCTCTTTTGATGCAGCCCAGGATGTGATTGTCCTTCTGGGCTGCAAGCACATGTTGTCAGCTCATGTCCAGCTTTTCATCCATGAGTAACCCCAAGTCCTTTTCTGCAGGGCATCTCTCTATCATGTCATCCCCCAGCCTGTATTGATAACGAGGATTGTCCCAACCCAAGTGTAGGACCTTGCACTTGGCCTTGTTGAACTTCATAAGGTTTGCTCGGGCCCACTTCCCTAGCTCGTCCAGGTCCCTATGGATGACATCCCGTCCCTCTGGCTCGTGCTGGTTCGTCACATCATTTGAACAGTTTTGGCCAACCCACCAATAAAATGTTCTTCTGCACCACCTGTAGGATAGATTCCTTCCAAGTTTGGGACCTTCCTCACTGCTGTGGGATCAGATCTAGCTTATGCATAAGCTGTGCGGTGGTGTAAAAATTGTGTGTAGTTTTGGCTACTGTGACCCCTGATCTTTAAAGGTCAGACTGAAAGGATACAATTTGGGGCTACTTTTCTTCAGTTAATTTATGTGCTGGTAGCTCTGCTCCAGGTAGGAAGACCTGTACGTGTCTCCTCTCTTTTTTCATTCTGTTACCATCAAACTGCTCTGTCTCCTCCTGCTTCCATAGGTTACTTTTCTTATGCAAATAGGTTGTTCCTATGATATCATGGGGATGGCATAGCTGTTTTATGTTTTTACGACTATTTTTTTTGATTCTTCCATTGATAGCTGGTGACAGTGGTACCGTCCAGCTTTGCAAAAATCCTTCCGTGTTCATCAGTCACATTTCAGCTACGCGTCTACTCATTCGATGTGAGATCCTGTGCAAAATTGCTTGCAGTTGTTTTACCCATACCTTAGGGATAAGCAATGTTTTGCTTGGTGGAAAGAATTTTAAGTGCCTTTAGGTAATCTTGCCGTATTTACCTTTCCACGCTCATATAGCCCGAAAGAATTTCATGAACTTCTTTTAAAAGAATTGTGCAGTTGGGTGATCTTGGTTGTTTTGAGTGATGTTCCAAGGCTCTGTATAGTAGGGAGCAGACTTTGTAAAGTTCTCACTGGTCCAGCAGTGATTACTATAAAGCTTTGGTTGACGTTTTGGTGGGGAGTTTTGAATAGGAACTTTCCTAGATCCATGCAGCTGAGGTCTCCTGTAGGCAAGAATTCAGCAGGGTTGATGTAAACCACTGCATTAACCAGCTGTGATTCTCATGTGTCCCCCAGTGTCTTTTAATCCGTGCAGGAATTGGTATCTTCCCCGCAGGTAAGAGTTTGATGTGACTGCATTAGATGATTCTTGGTAGAACTTTCTGACACTATGGATGATGCCATCTTTGCTTCTCACTTACAAAGTGAGCATTTGCGCTCTGAAATGAAGAGCCTGTGGGTGCAAGACCTTACATTTACACCCCAATACTAGATCCAGCAACGTGTTTAGGTGCTCCACAGAAAGAGACCAACCTTCTGAGTAGGATAATAAGCTCTTTGCTTCATCTTTTCCATAGGAGTGTTCCTCCATCTTCATCGTCACAACCATTTGCTCTGGCAACTAAAAATCTCTCCTAGTGACCACCCACCGTCTCCTCTGGTGCTTCTTTACTGTTACTTTTTTAAAAAATTTTATTTCATGTCTTTCCTCAATGGAGGATATTTTTTCGTGTCAGCTTAAATGCAGAAGCCGTGAGAAACTGTATTTTTGTTCAATGAAGTGTTATATGTAGAGTAAAATGGAGCTAAGTGTGTTCTGCCAATAGCTGCCACGGGTGAATAGGGTTGAGATGTATTTATATCGTCTATTACTGAGATAAGTAGCATCAAACCTCAATTTTTTTTTTTTTTTAATTCCAGTTCTTCTTCAGACCTCCTTTTTGTTTCTTGTCCAAAGGGGTTTTCCTTTGTGGAACCAGGTTTAAAATTAGGATGGACAGACCACCTTGACTAGACCAAGAGGCCACCCAAGTCCTTAACCTTGAACCCAAAGGAAGCTTGATCTGGAAAGTCTTTGAAACAAGCAGAGGTAAAACATAGGCCAGTTTCTGCCAAATATGTCATTTATTGACACCAGCAGTTAGATTCTCTGTGCTGGTGCTGTTACAACGCAGTGTTGTGGGTGTTGCACTGGAACGAGATGTTGAGCATTGGGATGTGACCTGGTTCCTGTCTTGGTAGGGATGATTATTATTTTTTTAATCTATATATACACCACATCTTGTTTGTTTTTAACATTGGTTGGTTGGGTTTTTTTAGGTAACATCATGCATGATTTTGCAATAACTGGTCGTTTTGGCACTGTATTATGTTTCTTAGGTGGTGTTCTGGTGTCCGCATTGCAAAGAGAGAGATGTGCAATATCTTATAACCCCAGGGAAGAAGTGCTGGAGAACTGAAGTTCTGGTTTCTGCCTTCCAGCACTGCTTGCTGCCGGTGTTTAAATCCTGCCACAGACGCTAACCGTGCGCAGCCGATAGCATCTGCATAAGACGGTTTTTAATGTATATTGGGTGGCGTTCAGGCTCTAAATGATGAAGGCAGTTTAAGGAGTTGGATGTAATAGGTAACGACTTCAGGACAAATCAGAAGAGGTTTGCTTTTGCTGGGTCTACACAATTATTTTGCGAGGGCCTTTCTGCGTGTGGAATGGAAAAATTCAAACGTGTGCATTTACTTTGTTACCTCTTATTTTATTTAAAAGCCCCAGCTTTTCCGTTGACTTCCAACTAGAAGAAGAGTTGCAGTTACAGACTGAAAATAGCATATTTTCAGTGAATCGAAACGTTCTTTATGACTAAGCATGCTCAAGGTCTTGGGGAACTGTATTTAATTTTGTCTGCTGGAAAAAAAGAGAAGTCCTATGAGATCAACTACTTTTTTTTTTGGTTCTCTTTCCAACTAGTGTACCAAACATGCGTTCAAGCCATGTTATTAATGTTCCCCTCGCCCAGCAGTTCGGTGTCCTTACTGCACCTATAGAGGACGGGTTTTAATGCGCCAGTTTGGCTTTCACGTACTGGGACACATAGCAGAGAAGGAGCAAATAGTTCAAATTCCCAGGAAGAATTTGCTGCATGTTTTAGCGGCTCATGATGAAAAGGAGCACCGCGTCTCCGAGGAAGGGACTGGCTGGGGTGATTCTGTAAATGCTGCTCCGTGTGTGTGTACGGCAGCACATAGTCAAGTCATTAAAATACAGGCAGTTACCTGCACTCCTGAGCTCGCCACCAGATATGCTCTTAATGGATTGGTGTAACTTTAATGAAATCCAGTCTCGCTGAATCACTAAACTTGCTTTCTGCAGGAAGGCTCTTTACAGGGACCTGACAGATCACCTCTCCAGTGCTTCCAGACATCTTGGGTCTCTAATTCTTCTCTATAACGAGTTTTGTGCTGCACGATAAAATATTCATGTTAAAATAGGTTCTAAACTAATTATCTGCAGCCAGCAGTTGCCGGTGCAGTCATTTGCCGTTAGCTTGGCTCAAGTTAATGGCTTGTATTTCAGTACAAATAGTCCCTCCTGGCTGTTTCCTGTCACTGATTCTTATCCTAAATGGCATTTCCATATGTGTCTGGAGCTAATTCTTCTGACGTCCAAAGGAGCTTTCTCCTCCTACTTCTGCACCTCGTTTCTAAAGAGGAGGATGTGTTATGTATTTATGCACTTGCTGTAACTGCATTTTCCTTGGAAGCAATCGTCTAGTAGGTCTTTCCTCAGCAGACGCTGTGCTTATACTCCGAGCTTTCTTTTACCACCTGCATTTTTAGCAACAATAAAAAATATAGATGTTCAACATACAGCGACCATCCTGTCTGGGTGTTGGAGTTACACAGGGGAAAAAAAGGGAAGAAATCGAGTGATACATAATGGGAAGATACACAGGTGAAATAATCTCCACCTTTATCCAGAGGTGTCACATTAAACTGCCATAGAATCATAGAATGGTTTGGGTTGGAAGGGACCTTAAAGACCATCTAGTTCCAACCCCCCTGCCCTGGGCAGGGACACCTCCCACTAGATCAGGTTGCTCAGAGCCCCGTCCAACCTGGCCTTGAACACCTCCAGGGATGGGGCTTCCGCAACCTCTCTGGGCAACCTGTTCCAGTGTCTCACCACCCTCATGGTGAAGAACTTCTTCCTGACGTCCAGTCTGAATCGACCCATCTCTAGTTTTAATCCATTCCCTCTAGTCCTACCATTACCCAACATCCTAAAAAGTCCCTCCCCAGCTTTCTTGTAGGCCCCCTTAAGGTACTGGTAGGCCACTATAAGGTCTCCTTGGAGTCTTCTCCAGACTGAACAACCCCAACTCTCTCAGAAAATTGTTAGAAAATCATTAGAAAATCCTGACTATGTTGATTTTGAGCTTAAAAATGCCCTCATAGAGGAATATGATAGATGGAGGCTGAATAAAATAGCGCTGAGTTTCAAAAGGGCTAATGACTTTTTTAATTTTCAGTATTAGCCGTATGTGGTAATCAAAACCTTCAAGTTGTTTTTTTTCCCTCCTTTTTCTCAGAGACAAGCTTGTATTAAAAATATTGACAGCTTTTAATCTCTTAATATTACCATATGTCCACATACTGTAGAAGTGTCACTAAATGTATGGAAGTAATTTTGACTAATCGCGTGTCCGTATGCCTAATTGTTGGTGGGATCAAGGCCTATGAGTACTAACATGGAAATAATTTAAAAATTTATTTAAAAAAAAAAAATCTTCATGTTTATATCAAGTAATTTAAACAGATTGTGGGGGAAAAAAAATCTGCTCTAGTCTATACTAATTTTTCCTATATTAGTCCTAATGGGACTAATCTGACATGTCCAAGAAATTCATTTAGACGTTTACGTTTACTATAGATTCGCAAGTGTGAATTATAGAAATGAAGACAGATTCTTGCAGGAGGTATCTAAAGCCACTTTGAGACCTGATTATTCCATTTTCAATTAAACTTCATCAGACGTACACAGATTTCATGCAATCCCGTTGATCATCTTCAGCTCCCCTGTGCCCCACGTGGGTGCACCCTTGGTGTGCTCTTTGGGAGCAGAGGAGATTCACCCGAGATATTATGGAAAAGAAACTTCTGCGAAGTCACTGACGTCGCAGCATGTGTAGAACCTCTCCACAGGCTGCACGAGTCATTCTACCTTATGCAAGATCTGCTCCCTTTCCCATTACTTTGTGTTATTTATTGTGGTGTTACACCATTAAAACCAGGTTATGAGCTTGGTGAGGCAGGGCACTGTCTTTAGCTTAGTGCATCTTTAAGAGCCCCTCTGAGGTCTCTCATTTGTGGAATTTGAGCTTTAGGTCAACATAAGTTTGCAGATGACACAACGTTGGGCGGGAGAGTCGATCTGCCTGAGCATAGGAAGGCCCTACAGAGGGATCTGGACAGGCTGGATCGATGGGACAAGGTCAACAGTGTGAGGTTCAACAAGGCCAAGTTGCCAGGTCCTGTACTTGGATCACAACCCCATGAAGCGTTACAAGCTTGTGGCAGAGTGGCTGAAGAGCTGCCTGGCAGAAAAGGACCTGGGGGTGTTGGTCAACAGCCGGCTGAATATGAGCCAGCAGCGTGCCCAGGTGGCCAAGGCAGCCAACAGCACCCTGGCCTGTATCAGGAACAGTGTGGCCAGCAGGACCAGGGCAGTGGTCGTCCCCCTGTACTGGGCACTGGTGAGGCCCCACCTCGAGGGCTGTGTCCAGCTTTGGGCCCCTCACCACAAGAAAGACACTGAGGTGCTGGAGCTTGTCCAGAGAAGGGCAGTGGAGCTGGTGAGGGGTCTGGAGCACAAGTCTTGTGAGGAGCGGCTGAGGGAGCTGGGGGTGTTCAGCCTGGAGAGAAGGAGGCTGAGGGGAGACCTTCTCTCTCTCTGCAACTGCCTGAAAGGAGGGGGTTGAGGCGGGGGGGTTGGTCTCTTTTCCCAAATAACAGGCGGAAACAGCTTCAAGTTGCACCAGGGGGGGTTTAGGATGGATATTAGGAACAATTTCTTCACTGAAAGGGTTGTCAAGCCTTGGAACAGGCTGCCCAGGGCAGTGGTGGAGTCCCTATCCCTGGAGGTATTTAAAAGATGTGTAGACATGGTGCTGAGGGACATGGTTTAGTGGTGGCCTTGGCGGTGTTAGGTTGACGGTTGGACTTGATGATCTTAAAGGTCTTTTCCAACCAAAATGATTCCATGAATAAGAGAAGGGAGGAAGGAGTGGAGGAAACAAAAGCAGAGTGAGTTAAAACTTGAAGCAACTGAGAGACTTGACTTACCGACAGGACAATGTTACGCTGATATATTTTCAATGGATTTTTATCATTTTATGGGCCTCAGTTGTCAACGGAGACATCAAATGACAAAAGCCCCCTCTCACCCTCCTCTTGCCATGAAAGAGACAGGGAAGGTCTGTTGAGGTTTGGTGGGTGACTGATGTGTTTGATGTGAATCTTAAATCACTAAGGATTTGGGAGGAGGTAAGTAATATTAATTGCATGTGTTTTCCATGTTTTTTTTTCCATCCAACTGACATTAATTGCATGTCAGTTTATGTGTTTTCCATGTTGTGTGCATTGTGTGCACGTAGTGGGGCTCCGAAAAGTGGGGAGAAAATACTCTTTTATCTATATACTACAAAGCTGTGAGAGTTTAATGAAGTTTTACATCGTGTGAATTCTAGCATGAGGAAATTTTTACCGCTATCAATCTGTTTCATATTGATGCTGAATTTTGCACATCTTCAATATTTATGAAATTAAGGAGTAGTTAAAGGGAAGCCGTTCTCCCAGCAATGCAGATTAGTACGTGTGTGATTTGTTTCCTTTTCTCCTTCATTCTGTTTTCCAAATAATCCTTGTCTCTGCAGAGTGTGACTCTCCAGAAAAAGCATTAAGTGATGCGACTTGAATCTCTCATGCAAGGAACCAGAGCGATGTTCCTTTATAGTGGGACTTGATGGAATACAAGTGTTTTGTTTTTTTTTCTTTTATTATTTTGTATTCTTGAATGCTCTTGTTTCATAAATGCGTGGTTTACTGTGTGCTCTCTCTGAAATGCTCATCCCTCTGAGTGCTGCTGAAGTGATGATTTTCTGCTACATGAAAGATGACTGATAGAAGGTAGAAATTGATATCTTGATCGTGGCTGTGCTTTCGGGTATTTGATCACCGGTATATCAGTGATAATTTCTTCAATATCCTCTTGATTTGGGAAAAAAATAACCCTGTCTTTTTAGAAGTGAGTGGAATGAATGTTATCTTACCAAGAGATGAATGTAGATTTAAAATTCAGTTGATAGCAGCTATATTATGGTTTTAGCTTGATTTTCTAGGAAATGAGTCCTATCATAAAGGAAATGAGTCCTTTATGATTGTTCTGTCGGTCCCTCCCCGCTGATGTGATTGATGTCAGACAAATCTGAAAGAAGCAGAAGATGCAAAGACAGACGCAGTTCCTGGGGCAGGAGGGAAGTTGATATCAGCAACGGCACCGAGGAGGAAAACAGCGAGGGAGAAGCAAGGCAAAACTTGGCCGCTCTGGTTAGCAGAAGCCACTGGCCAGGGATGAGACGCAGAGCTTCAAACCACCCGTGTTTGATGGTGTCTCCTGGGCAAATGTAAGGAACGTGTGGAGATTTATGGATACTGCAGGGGGGGAAGCTGAAGGGACAAAGGAAACACATCTGTTTCTCTAAGTATTGATCCGTAAACGGTTTTTGGAACTGGAAGTGGAAATAGCATTTGTTTTCTATGGGACATTTTTATTATAGACTTTGGGCTTGATTTTTCGTATATTTAACATCCTCTACTGTACTCAGAGCAGACTCAAAGCAAGCAGAAGTGTTCAGCATGTCTGAAAATGGGGAAGCTTTATTTTTCTCAAGTCAAAATTGATTCCCTCGTACTCACTTCTTTCTCCCCTCCACATTTGCGATTTCTTACTAACCTGTATATGCATATAAAAATTAACTCTTGCTTCTCGAGAATCAGCTGTTTTGATTTCAAGAGCTTAGCATGAACATCCCCGAGGTTGCTGAGGCTGCACACCGTGCTGGAATCCTCTGGGAGATGCCCCATCCCTGGGAACGTTTCAGGTCAGGTTGGATGGGGCTCTGAGCAACCTGATCTAGGTGAAGATGTCCCTGCCCATGGCAGGGGGTTGGACAAGATGGCCTTTAAAGGTCCCTTCCAACCCAAACTGTTCCATGATTCTTTGAAGGACGGGGACATCTTGGGGACTCGTAGCACCAGTGTAGCACCCTTAAATACACATCAGTGGAGGGTTTCGTAGACGATTTTGAGTCTACCTTTTTGCTTTGAGCAGAGCATAACGTGGAGTGTGGGCAAGGCAGCAGTCGGTGTGAATTAGCACAGTGTGGTGCTGAGGTTAATTAGCTCTGGTGAGAGGCATTAAACTAGATTTTGTGTCTTGCTGGCTGCGTAAATGTGAGTAATGGGTTCTTGTTTAACATGGTTTAGATGTGGCCTAGGTCCTCCTAGGAGTTCTTCCACCTCCACGTTGTCTCTGGGTGTAGGTATTTAGCTCGTCTGCCCCCTTTCCAGCTGCAATCAATAAATAAAAGGTGTTGCAGGAAGAGCTTTGCAGAAATAGCTGGAGCGTGGGTAGAGCGGTGCGTTGGGCGCTCGCCGGTCGGATGTTTGTTCCGGCTGCGGGACGATGAATCTTTTACAAACATTCCATGGATTTATAAAGGCAGCAAAAAGCTTTGGCTGCGTAAACCATCGGGCAAACAAAAGCTGCGGCGGGGGGGAATAGTCTGAGTTTTAAGGAGCATCGGCTCTGACTTGACACCCCTCATTAGGCAGCATGACTTCAAGCAAGTTGACTGTAGACTGCTTTGGTATTTAAGTCCTAATGTTGTCTGCTGGGATACGCATGGGGTTGGCAGTCGCTGACCTTTCGCGTCTCTCTTGTCTAACTGTCGTTGGAGAGAAACCGCTCAAGTATCCTCAGCCGTAATTCCCTTATCTGTGGAAGAGAAATAATGACGCTAATGACTTATAAGACCTCAGTGATTGGGAAGACTGATCAGTTAATGCTTAGAAATCACAGAAAATGCGCCATGGCGTAATATTTATTGATAACGGCTCCTTCTTACATGAACGAAAATGTTGGTCCCGCTTGTAGCATTTCTGTAGAAGGGTCTTAAGAGGGAGGGAAAGAAATAAAAATTACACCCAAGTCGTGGGTTAAACTGGGATAATCCTGGGTAAGTCAGTTAAAGCAGGAAAAATCCTAGAAAAGAACAGCTGTATTTATACAAGGAAGTTCAGATAGTGCAAGTTACGCTGCATCTCCATTCTCATAGTGATCTAACTGCTTAAGGAGTCCAGGGGAAAAAAAAAAAGCTTAGCACACCATTATTAATTGTTACGTCTCTTAATAGGGGTTTTTAACTTTAATTCCTTGACTCATCCCTTTCTTCTTTTTTTTCCCTTTTTTTTTTTTTTTTTCTTTGCTGGCCCCCGGTGGCCTAACCAAATACCTTCCTAATTAAATTTAATAATAGAAAGAATCATTAGTGAGGGAGGGGTGTTGTTCTGGGAGAGGGGATGGTTGAGACTGTGAAAGAAAAAAGAAGTGATTTCTGGTGTTTCAGCTGAACTTCTCCAAACTCTGCCCTGAGGCGGTGGAAGAGGAGCCACAGAGGCGCCGGCAGGGAAGGGTTAAACACGAAGTTTCATCTCTTTTTCCAGGGGGTGTTTTGCTGGCGTATGTTGGAGTAAAAGGGGAGCTATAAACTTTATTTGGAGAGCCCTGAAGAAAAGTAAGCTTTGTGTCCAAGGTCCCGAGAGTTTTGAAGAAAGTGGATCAATTTAGTCAAATTGTGACTGAGTATTCTCCTGTGAACAGCTGGAAACTGTTGAGTTTAATTGCCCTACAGCTGGCTCTGATTGGAGCTTGGAGGAGGAGGAGGGCTTTTTTTTTTTCCTTAGAATCTCATTTCCTTTTCCCCTATGGTTTCCTGGTGTCGTTTGGTTTTTTGTTGGTTTTTTGGGGTTTGTTTTTTTTTTTTTTTGCATGTTAAAAAGTAAATAATAACACACACGCACCCCCTTCAAAGAGCCCTGAAGAGAAGTGGGTTTATCTGGTAGAGCATCCCTTTGTAGGCACCTCTCGCTGCCTGAGCATCAAGGGGTTCCAGCTGCTGGTGGGGCTGGAGGCTGGGCGTGAAAGGTGTTTGGGAACTGGGTTTATTAGGTTTGTTTGCTTTACATTGTGGTTTTTTCACCCATTTTTAGATTCTTTCCAGTCTTTTTTTTTTTTTTTTTTATTTGAACGAGTTAACAGGCAGTGCTGGATGGTTTATATAGTGGCACTCAGCTTTGAATAGTGAGAAAGGAAAGGACAAACGCTTTGCTGCTGGCTTCTCTTTTGTCCGGCTGAGATGTGAATACAACAGTGGGTTTTTAGTACTACTCTCCTCTTAGTCCCTTAGAAATAATATAAAGAATGAGTTTGCTTGTCGTTTTCTCAATATATTCTGTTGGCAGAGAGCAGAATTAGATGACAACAGGATGGTACGAGGTGCAACTATGGCCTTAAATGGACCTGCTGAAGATTCCTGATTTCAAAGCCCAAACCCCACTGAATGGCCTGACTTGATTTTTCTGTTATTCGTTATTTTCTTTCCAGAGCCACTGCTCATTTTTCTTGACTACTAATAAACGAACCATTAGGTTTTGCCATTTGTTGAACTTAGAACATTAAAACTGGCTCTGCAGATTTAGATTTTTTGCATTTTTTTTTTTCCAGATGCACTTGATGTTAGAGAAGAGCTAGATACATTAAAATGTATTAACTTTGTTAAAATCAAATGATCCGTCCTGGATTTTGCGAAACCTGAATTAGAAAATCTTGCAAGTAGCACCTATCATTACAAGAAACAATATTTTTAGAGAGAAAGGGGGGAGAGAAAAAGCTGGGGGAAAAGCTGTGCAGAGAGCAAGCCAAAGACGTGTTTGCATATCATATTTTTTTAAAAAGCGCCTAAAATACTTAATAACATTTGATGGAACATCTGGTGAAGTGTGGGGCCTTGTTTTGCCAAAATATTTACAGTTAGAAAATAAACCCAAACTTCTGTGCATTTCAGGGGTTGGAATATAATTGCATGGCGCAGTAGAATATATTATTATATAAAATATTGTTTACTGGCTTCTCTCGTAGAGATTGATGTCTCCAATTAAGATTGCAGGATTCGGAGGGCTGCCTGCGTCACCGAGTCCAGCTCCCGCGTGTTTTTTAGGCGATGAAATTTTGCAATTCTGCTCGTAAACTTGTCAGACTTGGGCTGCTTGTCCTCCCCGTTCAACTGGAAGGGTAATGGTGCTCCCGATGGGGAGAAGCTGGTTTCTGATTTCCGGCTGAAACTTGTTAATGACCAGTTTTCCTACCAGCTTGTTCTTCTGCCAGGAAGGATTAAGCTGTTTGTGGGAGGGCTGAAGAACAGCTGGTGCTTTTTCTTTGGAACCGGCGGGTGATGATCCAGGCTGGAGTAGATAAACCTGAATCGAGGGGATGCTGGCGTAACTTCAGTGGAGGAAGCGGTTTGAAGGCACCGGATTAGTAAATCCAATGTGCTGGGAGACCACTGGTCTAAATGGTAGGTGTTCACTGGGGTGGGACAGCAGTGACCCCTCTGGCAGCTGGGTCACTGCGGTTGCTGGTTCCTGTGATCTCCAAAGAAATCCCCCCGTGCGATGGAGGTTCAGGCTTAATTTTGGGGCATTTGGGTTATTTGTGGCTGGTGTTGGTAGGAGGACGACTGGTGTAGCGTCTAATTAGGAGGCCAGAATGGTCTGGCAGATACTTACGTCTTTGAAGCACGGCAGACTAGTTAGATGAAAACAAAAGAAATTTAAAAAAAAATTTAAAAAGGAGGGAAAATGGACGAAGTTGAGACTTGGTTAATGTTTGTTGTTTTTATGGGCCGTGCATTTCTTTTAAGGAGAAGACAGAGGAATGAAAAGTTAGTGCGAAATGGCTCCTGCAAAAGCTGTTAGTGGCAAGGCACAGGCTTGTGAAATAACTTTGAAAGGGAGGAGAGGAAAGATTACGGGATGAGGTCAAGGGAATAAAAATGATGCAGAAGAGCAGCCCGGAGAACAGAGGCTGTAAACGTGTTTCAACGCATACAGAGGGTTTTTTAAGCATCACCCATGAACACTCCCACCATCAGAAGAAGATGGAGAGGTTTGGGAAAGAAGGTAAAAATATAAATAAGAATGAGGTTTATATTTAGCACATCATCATACTAGTGATTTAGCTTAGTGTTATGAAAGGAAGGTGGCGGAACAGATGTCAGAGGAAAAAAAAAATTCTTAAAGGAGGTAAAAAAGATACAAAAAGGAAGAACAGGTGATCAGATGTTGCGTATTTCTGAAATCTGGCTGAACTCCGAAGGGACCGCATTGAGAAGTGTGAAATGTGGGATGGGAGCTGAGCCAGCCTGTGAGAAACAGAAACCCGCTTAATCCTTTTGTAATAATGAGATAATGAGAGATTTTTTTTTTTTTTTTCCTCGGGTTTGGTTTGGAACAATTGCCAAAGCAAAATTTATAACTTTTGAATGCTCAAACGCTGTGAGAAAGCAAAAAAAAAAAAAATATAAAAATTTAAGAAATTATTTCAACTGATTTATTTTTTGGTAGTATCTGCTTTTGCTGTATTTTATTTTACCATTTTTTAAAATCCTGGGTTTTGTTAGCTCTGCACAGTAAGGGAGTGTAGGAGCAGATCCGTGTTGACTGGAGATGTGGGGGACTCGGATTCGGTGCCGTTCCTCAGAGGTGAACATCATTATCTGCGTGCTGTGGCAAAACAAACACGTTAAGCAAAAAAAATCAGTTAAAATTATTTCTAAAGCTACGGGGAAGCTTCAGCTAAAATAAGTATGAATATTTGGAATTCGTTTAAAAATTGAAAATTGTGCATAAATATTTATGAGGAGGAATGGTGCTAGTGAGGGAGCAAAGCCATCTCAGGCGGCTTCGTGTCAATCAAAACACCCAGATTTGTTCAAGATGATTTAAATTCATAAAAAAGGTGGATCATTCAGAATGAATGGTATGTTTGAAGCGAGTCGAGGGCAGGAAAAAAGCATCAAGGTTTGGTAGAGGGTGGTTTTTTTGGGGTTTTTTTTGTGTGATTACTTGTGGTTAATACTAAATGTTGTAGTGTCACTTCTGAGAAGACGTGCGAGGGGGGTGTGCTGCGTGAGCTACTCCAGCGAGCAGAGCATCCGCTCGGTGCTTTCTTGAATGGAGAGAAAATGGGAAAAAAAGGCTGGAAACGGAAAGCAGTGGCTTACAGATTGATCTGACTGGTTTGCTGTGTAGTGTCATGGCTGGCAAAAAAAAATAAAGTAGGGTTTTTTTGGTGAGAATAGGCATAAAAGGGGATTGAAGGATAGGGATCGGGAATGGGTTGCCTGGAGAAGCTGTGGCTGCCCCATCCCTGGAGGGGTTCAAGGCCAGGTTGGACGGGGCTTGGAGCAACCTGGGCTGGTGGGAGGTGTCCCTGCCCAGGGGGGTTGGAACTAGATGGTTTTTAAGGTCCCTTCCAACCCAAACCATTCTATGAATTTGAGACCTTTCCCTGTGCCTGGAATAGACACTCAAAGGATGCCCCAGAGATGTCCCAGGAGCTCTGCTCTGCCCGGTGGCACTGGGGTACGTAAAGGGGGTACAGTTTGGGGATCTGGATTTTGAGCTCGGCTAGTTGTTTGTCTTGAAGTCCATTTCTATCCTGTATGTTTGCCCAAATTCAACCTTTGTGACCATTAGGTCTAGGCACGGAGGCTACATGGTTTTCCCAGTCACAGCAGGGCAAAGGCTTTTGTTGAGCTTTTGAGGGCTACTGAAGTTCTGCAGGTTTTTTTAAGAACCTAAAAAAACCCATCGGAGTATTCGGAGGTAATTGATCGCGGAAGTCGCTTTAGCACCATAGATCTTGTTTTCGCTGATGAAAAAACAGCAAAAAGCATTGTCATAACTTCCACAAACCTTTACATTTGTATTTGTGTGGATTTGTAATAAATTGGTAATAAAAGCATTATTTCTCATTTGTGTGGACACGCCCTTAGAGTGTCACGTCGGCTCCTGTGTCTTGGCTGTGGTTTACAGCACAGGTTTAGTCCCGTCAAACTACACAACTGAAAATCAAATTACACCAAGATTTTGGAGAGAAAAAAAAAAACCCTGCTGTTGAGCTCTTACCCCTCGGACCTTGAAATGGTTGAGGATTCAGAGTTTCGGAAGGGATGAGCTCACGGCAGTGAGCAGAAGGCTGGTGGGAGATGCTCTGAGACAGTTCTCCAGCCAGGGAACATTATGACTTCTGTTGTTTTGGTCTTTTCTTTTCTTTTTGAGAGAGGCAAAAATCAGCTTGGAACAGTTATTAGGTGAGGTGTATCTGGTCTGTCGAGGGCAGCAGTACCAGCAGAGAGTGTGTTTTGAAAAGAGCAACCAAACAAATGCTGGGTACTGGCAGGGATGGGAAGCGTTGCGAATCACAGCTGTGTTAACTCAAAGGAGGAGACGGATTTCTTGATGAGCCGGCTTTTGTCCTAAACTTTTCTCTGTTCCAGTTGAATAAAACGATGATCCTCGTAGTCCTAATGACCATAGCTTTCTGGAAATGTAAAATTACCAGATCTCATTAATGCCGGGCTATATCATTCATCAAAGCGCTTCTTATGCCTCATGCTGGCTCCTTTTCTCTCCCCCTCTTAATCTTTCTCTCATTATAACGATGTGCCTGCCCTTTGGACCTGTCTGCTTCCAAGGAGTTGACACCTGCAGAGGTATTATTTGGTGAAGACTTGTTAACTCTTTAATAGTTGAAACACTGAACCTCTGGTAGGGGAAACACAATCTGGTGGAAGCTGCTTTGCAGAATGAGCCCGGCTGTAAATACCTCGGTAACAAAGACGGGGCAAATGATTACACGCTAAGAAAAGAAATTATTTGTGTACCTCTGCAGTGCTTTCTTCTGATAAACCATTAGTCTCACTGTCAACAGGTCCGTACAAATGCAGTTAATGGCACCAGCTTCTCTGTTGCGAAGATTTTCTGTCGCTTTGGGAGGTTCGCTCCCAACCTGATGTGTTTTTTCACGTGTGCCTTGTGTACCTGGGTAACTCAAGAATAAAGATTTCAAAATAAGCCCAAACGCCATGAAATTAGACCTCACTGGGGACAAATGCCTTTGACATGTACGTGGAAACTAGTTCTCCAGATGATACTAATAGCTCTGTAGCACCTTTTATCTAAAGAACTAAAGCACTTTGCAAACACTCATATTACACAAGTGCTGCACCGATCGGGTATTTTAGCCAAATAAATACTGTTTATAAAGGAATTTTCAAAAGAGCTTTCAGAAATACCTGTCACTGTTTCAGCATCTTTATTCGGTGACTGAAGCTCTTATCTCTCTCAGTAGGGGATGCCAATTTACTGATGTACTTTTCAGTTAAAATCCAAGTTCCATAAGGCAGATTAACGGTGAGAAAATGCAAGTCTCTTTGGAAAAAAAAAAAAAAAATAGTTTGAAAGTTGTTTTAAAGTCGATTCTGTAATAAATGAGCCAATCTAGAAGATATATCAGGTGCCACAAAAAAAAAAGTCATTGGGAATTGTTAGATCTGTGTTGTTGTGAGACCCCCACCTCTCGTGCTAAGCAGTTGAGTTACCGTGTTCATCCTTTCTACTCTGCATCCATCTGTTCTTGCCTTAAATTATATTTCCTTTGTACGCTCCAGGGGGATCACGCCTGTTTTTGTCACTACGTGGTGACGAGCGCGCTAATGTTCTGGTCAACATCTAGACTCCTGGATATTGATACTACCGTTTTTAATTACTTAATTAAAAAGCATTATTTCTCGTCTAGTATTTGCCAAGCTCCTGACAATATTTTGATAGCTGATATTTATAGCTGAAGTGTCATAAGAGTTGTCAAAGAATATTAGCTTGGAGGGATGTAGCGAAGTTCTGCAAGAATTAGGTTGAATAGGGACTATTTAGTATTTCCATTAATCATCTCTAAATACAAGGAGACGGGACTGGAGAGGCTACTTGAGTTGCCCACTCCTCTTCCAGCCACTGCCGTCGATGCGCCCCACAGGTAGAGGAACACATTTATCAAGGCTTAGTTTTTCTTTGTCCTCCTGCTGAGAAACAGTCCAGAACTTCGTTGCTTTGACATTTATAGATGTTACTTTGATATCCCATCTGGATTTTATCAGGGTCAAATTACATTTCACGTTTTAATACTGTCTCTAAATAACTTCTTCTCTTCCCTTGTGTTTACTTCCCTGATCTATTTATTTGATTAACCCAACTATCCATTTCTTTCTTGTAAGATGTGCTGATCGTTCTCCTGGCATCTGAACAGCCTTTCTGTCTCTGTCCTGGTTTCTCCTCATTTTGAATTGCTATTGAAGGTGGCGCCTCTCCGGTTCCTTAAATATTCACAGTATTCCCCTCCTGACCTTACTGGAAATAGTACATCTGCTCTATCTTGGATCACGTTTGCTTTTCTGGCTGCATCCTTTGGGCGGCCCTTCTGTGATTGATGGATAGACTGGAATTTGTGTTTTAAATCTTCAAGCCAGGCAGCCCCTTGTGGCGAAAAATCACTAGTACCTGAATACATTGAAATATGCAGTGTCAAATTATATTCCGTCCTGCAGTGGTTAAGGTGTGGAGTTTCAGTTTCTCCTGTGTGTTGGCAAGAAATTCCATCCCTGGTTTCATCAGGGACTGGTTTTGCAGTTAACTTTTGTGCAGTTGTGATTAAAGAATAAGTAGGAATATCTCCTAAACTCGTCTGTAAGGATTTTTATTAGTAACCTTTCTGCAATCTAGCAGTTCTTTCAGCATAATTATTTTTTTTCTCCTTTAGTTTGTTAACCACCACACACTCATGTTACCAGTTTCCACCTTCTCCACCTTGGTGGTTTCCTTTATCACTGTATACTTTTATTATAGCTTTTAGGTACACAAGTTGGTTTGAGTGTATGTCTTAAGAAACTTAGCCACTGAATTCTTGCAGTTTTGGATCCTCTGTTCCCCAAAACTTGATTTCAGAGACTTCACAGTAACATCATCTTCTTACGGCGCCTCTTCTGGCCCTTTGCAGCAGTGCTGGTGGTTCCTCCAGAGCAAGATGCATCATTACACCAAATAATGAATGAGGACATAGATCTTTGGCAACTTCTGTACTGGGGATTGGTACGGGATGTAGTTGATCATGGTGTGTATTTTGTGCCTAGTGTTAATTTATTAACTGAAGTTACTAGGTGGCCAGTCCAGTAACTTTGCCAGCACAGGGCTTCAGAAAGAGCTCCGTGTCACAGAAACACAGAATGGCAGGGGTTGGAAGGGACCTCTGGAGATCATCTCATCCAACCCCCTGCCAGAGCAGGTGGCACAGGAACGCGTCCAGGCGGGGCTGGAATGTCTCCAGAGACGGAGACTCCCCCACCTCTCTGGGCAGCCTGTGCCAGGGCTCTGCCACCCTCAAAGGAAAGAAGTTCCTTCTCACATTATGATGGAACTTCCTATGTTCAACTTTGTCCTTCATGTCCTGCTCATGGTTCATAGAGTGGAGTAATCCCCACCCTGCACCTGTTGAGCTTGTTCTTTTCTACTGTTACTATGTCATAGTTGGTCACCGTTGGGCAGAAACGCCAGCGGTGCCAGTTTCCACTGTTGCTGTACAGGGCCTGTGAGCCAGATAAAAACACCTGATTTACTGCTCCCTTCCAGGTTTTGGGGTTACTGTGATTTGACACCTGCATCATTGGATTTACATTTCTAATCCTTTGTCTACAGTGTTCTCATACAGCTACTCAGGACGGAGCTGCTGCTCCATCAGCTGGCTGCCAACAGACAAAATAGGTAAAAGAGCTATAGCCCTGTTAGCCGTGATGTCCCCAGTGTCCTGGGTACCACACGGACCTCTTGTTGTCTTGGTTCAGTGTGTTTTTTCTTAAGAGTGTGCTCAGCGTTTCTCTCATAGTTATTTAGCTTTCTAGAGGTCTTTAGTCCTGCATCCTGCTCAACATAGGGTCAACGTTCAGGTTAGATGAAGTTGCTCTGACCTTGTTCAGCTGAGTTTTTAAGATCTCCAAGGATGGAGATTCCAGTGCTTCACCACTGTGAGATCTCTCCTTCCCTCCACCCCGAAATTGAATGAGGATTTCCCTAGCTGCAACTTGTAACTTCGCCTCTTATCCTTTTGTCTGAGAAGAGTCATATATAAAGGGAGCATCAATTTGAAGTTCTTCTCTTTCTACCTAAGTTTTATGCAACCTGTAGGAGGAGGAGTGTAACGTTTCTGAATATCCATGATAAATTCTTCAACAAAACCTAGGAATGGATTTCAGGAATCACCAGGGAAAGCTTTTCTGGGTGGGTGGATGGCTTGTGTTGGCTTAACCTGCTCGGTTGTCTGATTATGAGTTTTAGCCTGGCTTCCTGAGGAACCAAAGCTTCTGTAGAACAACCCAATGATTAATAAGTGTATTTAGGCAATTTTCTACTTACTTCTCTGTCTTCGTAAAGTATAAAAAATTTGCTGTGAGTATTGAGATTTACAGAGTGGGAAATGGCTGCGCCATTACACAGAACGATCTGGCACCTTTTTGAACTGTTGTCTGTTCTGGTGTTGGTTTTGTGCAACAAATAACAAAATTTTACGTGTGGGAGGACTGAGACTAAGCCATTCTTTCCTGAAGGCAGCAACTCTGAAGAAGACTTAAGTGATCATACCGATCCTATGCCTAGACTGCACTCTTTAAATAATGGTGAAAAATTGGACAGGTACGGAGGAGAGCTAATTACGGTTAAAGAATACAGAAAATACAATCTACTGTCTCCAGGGGGAAAAAAAAATAACGAAAAGATGAAGTACCTTCAAAGGGAGAAAATACTGAGTACTGAAGGGCTGTTTCTTTCTTTGGTGCACAAAGATAGAAGAAAAAACGGTAGCTTGAAGCTAAAGTGGGATATATTGAAACTAGCTGCAGTCTTTAAACATGAGCTGATGTAGCTCTACAACAAAGTGGTGAGGGGAGAGACAGGTTTCCTGTCTGGCTGAATCATCTCGAGATGCTACCTAGACATCTAGTTAAGGTGCTACCTAGACATCTAGTTAAAAACAAGCTCTTGAGTAAAACCGAATGGACTCTTATCTCTAAGAGACAAGTCTAAATGATCTAATGATCCCTTCCAGCCCTGAGCTCTGTGAATACCTTTAGCTTCATGAGTTTCCATTAGGAAATGTTTGGGATTTTTGTCCTGTAGGGGTTCAGGAGTTATTTAAAGGGATTATTCCATAGTCTGCTGCATTTATTTTTTCTCCTGCTATACTGCAGCTCAGGCTGATGAGATAAAAATTAGAAGCAATTAGGAATGTCAGCAGTGCTCATTCTTCTTATTAGAAGATTTGACAGTTTTCTGTAGTTACAACACGTCCCCGAGCGCATCAGTGTAGCTGTGCTGAAGGTGAGGAAGAGGAGGAGTCCATCTGGACGTGATTCTGCTGGACTGTATTCTTGAAGACCTTAAGACAAGTTCAGTGCTGAACTTCTCAGTATTGAGCTGCTTTTGCTGCCCCTGGGTGACCTTTGTAAACTCTGGCCGAGCCCTTAGTGCCGCCATCCTTAAAACGGTCTTTAGCTTTGCCTTTGGATTCTGCGTGGTTTGCTTGTCCCCTCTTGCCCTGCAGAACACGGGATGGAGGACGAGGCACCAGCGTGTGTAAAACCGCGGTGCCCAACCCGCTGAGCACCCGGTGGCCGTCACAGGATCGTTGGATGCCGGTCGCTTCCCAGCCACTGCTCACCTTCTCAGGTGGAGCGCTCCCCTTTCCCGTAAGGGCAATCTGCTCTCAGCGTCCTCAGCTTGATTTCTCTTGGCAGCCAAACGGGATGTGGTTGACAGATTATGTCTGAGAAGGGCTTCGGTAATTGCTCGTTCTGTTCGGTGACTATGTCAATGACAGATGGTCACACTGAATGTTTAAAATGTTCGGGACCCCTGGATGATCCCTAAGCTTATGAACGACAAACTTTGCCAACATTTCTGTTGTCTATTAGCAGAAGAATTTAAAACGTTTCCTTGAATTACTGTTTTTTCCCCCCAATGTCTTAGGCGTGTTTTGCTGGGTTTTTACTTTCTTGAAACCTTCCTTTTTTTTTTCTTTTAAATTTTTTTTTCTTATTAAAGAAAGTCTCAAGATGTTAGTACAGACTGGCATAAGAAAGTGCCAACTGCTCTTGCAGACTTGTTAACAAATTTATTTTTGCCTGAGAATGGCACATATGGCCCAGAGCGGAAATATTAGGGTCTGTAGTCTTTGTGAGGGCTGGCAGATATTGTCTTTGAAGAAATAGCATTTGGGTCAGTCATAAATTTCGTTTTCATTTTTATTGCCGGAAGGACTTCTCAATTATTTTTTTTTTTTTTTTTTTTTTTTAATTCCAAAGTGATGGTCTTCGATCATTTAGCAGTCCCCTGACAGCTCCAGAGTTGCAAAAAAGAGGCGGTGGGAGAGTCGCCGATTTATTTATGGCGTCCCTTTATTGCCGTTTAGTAGCTGCAAACAACGGAAGTCGGCTTGTGTGACCCGTCGGAATTTCATGGACCACAAATTGCCTGCAAGCCGTGGTTGAGGATGGGTCGGCCGACCTGCAGGGCATGAGTTCGATAGTTTTTCTACTGCACGCCACATCGTTTTTTACAAGACTTGTAAAACGAAGACATACTCGCTCTTACACACTTATTTCTAATTTTTTCCTGCTTTGAAGCATTTGCCACCGTTGTCCTCTCTCGGGTAGCTTTTCCATCCCACAAAGTCTACAGATTTCTTCCTCCCCCTCTTGTTCCGATGAGATCAGTGATGTGGTTTTGTGGCACGTTTCTGTCCGTGTACAGCTGGATTCTTGTACCGTTCCTACATGTCAGTAGTATGATGCAGTTTATATTTGTAAAAAGCTTTGCGTGATATAGCATCTGCTGCAAAAGGGGGAGCATCCGCCAACGAGTATGGACCAGGATGGACACATCTCTTTTGCTGTTATTTCAGATTTTTTTTCTTGCTCTTTTTTTTTTTTTTTTCCCCCCTTGCGTTGCGGTGAGGGCTGTAATAATCTTCATCAGGTTTATCACGTTGACTCAGATTTGTGTATTCAGCTAGCGTATGCGGCAAACTGGCTTTAAAATGAGTTTCTTGCTGGTGCAATCCGTTCTGATGGATGTCTGGATAATTGTCCTATCTGCATATGCGAAAAGGAGATGGAAATGATTACATCCCCGGCCTTATTTAAGGGAGCGAAGGTTGTTCTGAAGATCTAGAGGGAGGAGATTGACGCAGCAAGGATACATTTAAATCAAATCAGTAAATTAATCAACATCTTGTTATGGTTGCGTAGTGTGCTAGATTTAATTTGGGGAGAAAACGGAACTGATGTGTGCGTGTGTGTGTGTATATATATGTGTGTATGTATTTGGAGGAATAATTCAGTATGGCTGGACTACGTGATTACCCGAAATACATGAGGGAAACGGGCGAGAAGTTGGGTACGTTTGCCACCGCCTGCGCCATCTGTCAGTGGGAGATGCAGGTGGATTCAGAGCTCGAGATGTCTCTGTCCAGAGCACGTTGGCAGCTCTCGCGGCTTTTCCTCTGTCTGTATGTTTGGGGATTTTGCTGTTTTGAAAAGACCTATGGCTCCGTTTCTCTGTTTCTCACCTAATTTCATTGATTAATTCCTCAGTGCTGCTACTCCTCATCCTTGGCTTGGAATTTTCAGTCCGTGCATTTTATTTTCTTCATTTAATGGGAAAATATTGGAGCAGGTGGAATTAATCTTTGGTGCTTCTTTCAGCTGCCAGCTGTGTTTCGGAAGTTAAGGATTTAGATTTCAAAGTGGCTCCTGAACAAGTGCCTCAGTCCAGAACCGGATCCTTAAATCAGCAACAATTGCATCACCTGAAGGAAATCTTGCTGACTCCAGCCTGGAATTAAACACACTGAAATACGTCCCCAGCTGGGAGGTGCAGAATCTTTTTGCGTTTTCCTGGTGTTTCACAGCTTTTTTTTTTTTTTTTTTTTTTTTGATCAGACCAGGTAAAAGTATGAGAGCTTTCCCCCATTAGGGAGTGAAGTGTGCCGTTGAGACACTCCTTGATAGACCAGCACGTTGGCATGGCAAAGCACAGCCAGGAGGGGACAACCTGGACCTGCCTATGACCGTCCTGCTGATTTCCCGCAGATCCAACTTGCTCAATACCCTTTTGGGCATCTCTGTATCCAGCTGCCTTCAGTAGGACAGACGTGCCGGAACCCGCCTTTGCACAAGCTCCTTTGCTAAAAGGCTGAGTAACTCCAAAGACTATTTTCATCGCTTCCCCCGAGACTCATGTGCTGGGGTTATCAAAGATGATACTCACCTTCAGGGAAAGAAGCAGTGTATAAAAATACTCATTTTGAATAAACCCTGTGCAGGTGTTGAATCCGATGCTCGTTTGATACGCGCCGGGAGGGATCTGTTATTGTGGTACCGATTAGGAAAGCCAAACCAGACACGATGAAGCTCACCAGGAACCCCCGAGTGCGCCAGCTTCACCAGCGATCGCAGACATTGGCGAGACGGCAGAAATACGCAGCAGCCGTTGGCCTCTTTCCATGGTATCCGTGTTCAGCATCTTTGTATTGGGGGAGCCTTGAAAGCTCTCTGAACACCCCTGGGAAACCCTCTGTGGTTTGTCTGCCCCAAGTGCTTTTGAAGCTCTTCTCTTCCCCAGCGTAGCTGCTCCGGATTATTTGATCTACTGTTTTGGATAGTCCAAAACAAAATTGGTTTGGATTTGATCTACTGTTTGGATACATTTTACTGTCCAAATTGAGTATCCAAATGACTATTGCACTGAGATTGACGCGATAAATTCAGACTTCCAGCAAAGACTGCTCTGTTTCAGCACGCTGCTCTTCATTTTCTGAGAGAATTTGAGAGATTAATTGCTTTTGAAACTTACTTTTTTTCCCCTTTTCTGCTGAAATGGACCAAATAAAGCCAAGAAGAAGGAAAGAATGTATCCATCTGATTTTACCCAGCAGGACGTCAACATTGTCAAAGACTTCCATGCTCAACCCACGTCAGGAAAGTCCACTAACACCAGGCCAAAGTTAAAAGTCAAGTGCTTGAGATACGTAGCAACCACCGTGGCATCTTGGTGACTAAGTGGTTTGACGTGGAAAATATTCCATGTGGGAATGTCATGTTCAGGTGAGCCGAGGGCAACGTAAGAATTTGGAGCGTCATCTTGTCTCTTGAGTGCAACGTGGAGCTATCAGCTGGGATGGAGGAGATGCTCTTTTCACGGCAGCACTGGGTTTTACTGCAGGATTTGTCGTTACCAAACTTATTTGATTTTAAAACCAGAAGTACTTTGCAACTGTTGCTTGTGCTTTTTGCAGCAGTGGTGTGTTTTGGGGAATGGTTTCCTTCTGGCAGCAGTGGCCCCCTCCCATCTGAAGTGCCGAATTGTCCTTGCCTTGCTCTGGTGTTTGGAGTCCGCAATTCTGTAAGAGATCCCATTATGCAAAATTGGTGGAAGTTGTCTCAAATATTGTTCTCAAATGATGTTAGTATTTAATTGGCAGTCTGTTACCCGGTGTCTTTCCCTGGCCTCCAGGACTCTGCTTTCTCATTATGTTAGTTTTAGGAAATATTTTAATGACTCTCATTTCTTGTAGTAGTGGCCACGGTGGTGGCGACGATGAAATGACCTACAGAAGCTGGATGACCTTCGGCACTGGAGAAAAAGAAAGGGGATGGAATTCAGTAGCACTAAATGCAGGGTCATGCACCTGGGGATTGAGAACAGAAATTTGAGCTCTAAACTGGGAGCTAATCAATTGGAAATGATGGAGGATAAGAAATGATACTGGTTGATCACAGAATGACTGTCGGCTGCCAAAGCGATGCTGCTCGGAAAAAGGCAAATGCCACCCAGGCAGGGTATTTCCAGCAGAGACTGGAAAGTATTAATGTCACTGTAAAAGTCTCTGCTTAGAAGTTACCTGAAATATTGGATGCAGTTTCTGGCTGCTTGTATTGGGGGTGGGGGGGGAAAAGACTATTTCATGCTGGAGTAAAATCGTCTGGAGGGTGATACAATTGCTTACTAAAGGTATCGGGCACCTTGCAGGGGTGGTAAAGAGCTGTTGGCTGAAAACTGGTGTTGCCGCGGATAGGAATAAACTGGCCAAAAAGAAATTTAACCTGGAAATTGGAAAGAGGTTTCTAACAAGCGAAGTGAGGTCGGAACGGTGAAGGCGACAAACTTGGTTTGAGCTTGGGGTAGGTGTGAAGAGGGAGATGCGTTCGAGGGAGCTGCAGGGTGAATTTAATGACCTTGGAAATCCTTTCCAGTTTTTTGTCCACGTTCGACATGCTTCAGGTTTTGAGTTCAGTTTGTATTTAAATGGGGGGATTTCAAAGCGATTACAGGGAACACTTGCTGGAATCATCCAGAGTTTTCTGTTGTTGGTTATAGCTGCAAATGAAAGAAATGTTGTATTTATTTTAGAAAACAGCTACCGCTGTTGTCTCTCATAGAAACCAACACATTTTTGTTGTTACTGAAGCATTCTTGAGTCTGAGAAATGATGAAATCTTTAATAACTTTGTGCTTGCCTGCGTTCTCCTGGGCTTGTGGCAAATCTCAGGTGTTCGTGATGCTGTGGAAATTAGTTTGGAAACAGAAGATGTGTCATACCAAAACAGCCCCCAAATAAAAATCCTCTGCAAATGCCAAAGTCAAGAGAGGCAGATGACTTTGAAATAGTCCACAGTTACTGAGCCTGTATCTGGGAAAGTGCTGTCTGCATTCAAGAGCTCTAGTTAGTCTAGAGGAAAAAAAAAAAAAAGGCCGAAAGAACCAGAATTACATAAATAATGAAAGAGCTAAAAATGCCTTGGTTTTGTAATGTAGATGAAGGCAAGGTGTCATGACAGGAACACATTTACATATTAGAATTATTTAATTATCGTATCTTGTCCTCTAAAGAAACAAAATGATCATGAATATTCATGTCTTCAATTAAAATATTAATGGCAGACTGAGACTTTGGTTTTTAGGTCTCCAAACACCCATAAACAGTTTTATTTAACTGCAATGAAGAGTGGAGGTCAAAAAGAAATTGCCTCTTTGTTTCCAGGTTGCAGAGAGGCTGGTGTTCTCCTTGAAGACAGAAGGACGTTATTTGCTCTGCCTTTGCTCTGTGATGGTTTTTGAAAAGAGTCTTGTGGGTACCTCTGCTGTGTCCCCACAACTGGCTGGAGCTGCTCCGACAGCATCCCATGGACTTGGGGAGATCGACTGGCCCTTAAATGCAGACTTGAAACCACCATCAAACACCTTATGGTGATGTTGGTGTGGGGCCAGAGGAGGCCCCGGAGATGCTGGGAGGGCTGGAGCCCCTCTGCTGTGGGGACAGGCTGAGAGAGCTGGGGGGGTTCAGCCTGGAGAAGAGAAGGCTGCGGGGAGACCTTCCAGCCCCTTCCAGTCCCTAAAGGGGCTCCAGGAAAGCTGGGGAGGGACTCTGGAGCAGGGAGGGGAGCCATGGGACGAGGGGGAAGGGTTTTAAACTGAAAGAGGGAGATTGAGGTGAGATCTCGGGAAGAAATCCTTTGCTGTGAGGGGGGTGAGCCCCTGGGCCAGGTTGCCCCGAGAAGCTGTGGCTGCCCCATCCCTGGAGGGGTTCAAGGCCAGGTTGGACGGGGCTTGGAGCAACCTGGGCTGGTGGGAGGTGTCCCTGCCCAGGGCAGGGGGTGGCACTGGATGGTCGTTAAGCTCCCTTTCAACCCAAACCGTTCTATGATTCTATATTCTGTTTGCATTTTCAAGGTGTAGGTGCAAGTTACTGCCTCTGCCTGTGATGTCTGTGCAGGACAGCTTTATCTTGCAGATCTTGGCTAGTCTTCATGATCTGTAGTATCTTCAACTGAAACCCGTTCAACTTCTCCAGTTTCATTACAATGAGCATGCTTGGTGTCATCAAAGAAATTAAGTTAAACCCTTTTGCTGGCTTTAAATTAAGGAAGCTGAAGGTTTCCTTGGTAACTAAGTGTATCTGATCGCAGGCAGCTAGTAAATATTTCCAGCTTCTAAATAGTTTTAAAGAAGAGAATTAAAATCTTGAAATAGTAACACATAATGAAAGGTTGTTCCAAAAGTATTCAACTAACCCTTACTATTGGTTTTTGCTAATAAAGAGCAATTCCTTAAGAATAACCAGACAGAAGAGATCAACATTTTTTTATTTATGGGCAGGGAGGAGGCCGTGCATCTAATTTATACAAATAAAAATAATTAAACCTTTCAGGGTGAACAGTTAACTGAACGGATACAAGCCTTTTGGCTGTTATTTTGTGTGTAACTAAACATCCTGTAGAAATAACTGTAAATGTGTTCTTTGTGTTTAAGTTAGAGGCTGTGGCTCTCTCTCAGATCAAACTAGACTTCTCGGGGGTTGGATGGAAAGCAGGAGAGGCTCGCCTGGCCCCAAAGGCAGAGGATTTGGGTCTGCTGCAGCATCTGTAGCGGGTCCGTTTGTGAGTTATTGCAGAAGCTCAGTGGTTACCTTAATATTGTAGAGGAATTTGTGATGGAGAAGACTGGACACACAGCGGTGTGCGTTTGGCTTTTGAAATGTGTTGATCAGCAGCTCCACACACTGTGTTGAATCCTAGAATCACAGAATGGTTCAGGTTGGAAGGGACCGTAAAGACCATCCAGTGCCACCCCCCTGCCCTGGGCAGGGACACCTCCCACCAGACCAGGTTGCTCCAAGCCCCGTCCAACCCGGCCTTGAACTCCTCCAGGGATGGGGCATTGACAACTTCCCTGGGGAACCTGTTCCAGTGCCTCATCATCCTCAGAGTAAAGAATTTCTTCCTGATATCCAATCTAAATCTTCCCTCTTTCAGTTTAAAACCGTTACCCCTCCTCCTGTCATTACACTCCCTGATAACGAGTCCCTCCCCATCCTTCCTGTAGGCCCCCTTTAGGGACTGGAAGGCTGCTATAAGGTCTTCGTCTTGCTCCCTCTCTTCCAAATTCCAGATGCTCCAAGGGCCGATGCGGCAGGAGTACGCGTGTTATCAATCATACCTTCTTGCTTTAATAAGGGGAAGCAAATTCTTATACCTACTTGATTTAGAGTTTTCTTTCATTTAGTTCTTGTGGTCAATGCTTTTATTTGCAAAAGAACAACTTTAATTCTTTATTGCCTTATGCATTACCTCTTATATAGACATGTACCACTGACAAAGCTACTGAAATAAAAATTGTTTTCTTATTTTAAATTTAAGTGACTTTACTAGTACTGCCAGGCAGAAAGTAAGCAAGCCAGAGAGATCCCTTGGCCAACAGAATGAGATCCGTTTTCTCACTTGGTCATAGAAAAGGGACATTGAAAGCTTTATCGTAGAATCATAGAATGGTTTAGGTTGGAAGGGACCTTAAAGCTCATCTAGTTCCATCCTCCCTGCCGTGGGCAGGGACACCTTCTGCTAGACCAGGTTGCTCAAAGCCCCGTCCAGCCTTTCTTCTGTACAGACCCAATTTAATAGACAAGTTCTAGACTTCTGTCTAAAAAGGAGTGTTCTTCCTTTTGTTAAAGCCCCTTTTCTCACGAGTGTGCATGGAAAACAGAGAGGTGTCTTTATGGATGCAAGTGGATGATGGTGTTTGCTCTGCCCATGGTCTGAGCTGCTGGAGGCAACACCAGAACCCTGCTGGAAGTCACATTATTGGCTGGCACACTTCTGTGCCTGAGCTAATAACCCTTTTCCTCCTGCAGTATCTGTAGGAACTCATCCATGTGGGTACGGCCAGAAAGAAATACGTTTCAACTGAGTCAACACCAACTTCTACAGTATCTTGCCTTTTGTTAGGATTTCATTGCATGAGGTGACTGAAGTCTGTAGCATTTTGTATAAATGACCTGGCTAGTGAGCAAATGCTTCCTGTTCTTCAAGAGTTTTGACTTTTTATAGTATTGTTGCCTATGCTGTAGATCTGGATGGTCTCAAACACTGCGATAGCAGAAGATTTTGTGCCTGAGAGCACTTGGGATGTCTCCCCTGTTTTACTCTTTTGGTGTGTGCCAGGGAGAGCCCAGGTGCATCTCTGTGAAAATTCCTGTTGTGTCACCTCTTGGCCGTGCCACCGTGGAACAAGGCACCACTGCTTGGGCCACTTTGTCTCCCAGCTGTGCTGGAGGCATCTGACAGTGCTTGAAATGATGGTCATCTCCCACTGTTGGTGTCCGTAGGGAAGTGTTTTGAGGGATGGGAAGCAACTACTGCGTACTTGGTTTACGTCACCACCTCAGTGTCGCAGCTGTAAATCAGTGTCCGGTTGTCCTAGGTGTGAATGAGCCATGGGGTTTTGGTTTTTACTTAAAAATATATATATTTAAAAAAGCTAGCAGAAGCAAGAGCTGGCTCTGCTAAGGATTTGAGGAACACCGTCCACAGTGGTTGCACCACAAAGGCTTTTGGGAGGATTCAGGAGAGCATTTGATTTGCTAAGCAAACCGCTGGGCACATTTTGAAGATTAATCTTTTAAAAAACAGAGGAAAGATGCCCTATGTGGTAAGCATCGAGGGAAACATTGAGATATTTCAAACTATTTCCATATTGAGAGCCATTTTGCAGGGTTCCGGTGGCAAGATGGAGACCTTTTTCCTTGCAAAGAGTTAAATGCGGTTCGTGACAGCTTGGGCACGAATGCTGCATAGACATTCTTGCATTTGTTTTGAACTTTAAAAAAACAACAGTCTGATTAGTTGGAGCAGGTTTTCCCTGAGGAAAGACTATAGAGTGTAATTTCATTACAAAATGTAGTGCTTGGAGAGATGAACTGGGGTTGGAATTTATTATTATTTTTTTTTTCCACCCTAAGGGATTTGACATTTCTATTTCTTGACATTTCTCTCATTGTTAGACGAGCTTCTTTGTGCTGCTTTCCCCCCCCGCCTCCCCTCCCCTGGTGAAACTGTAGCTGTCTCCTTGAAGCTTGGAGTGTCTTTTCTTGTGGGTAAAACTGATAATAGTTTGAATTAGCTCAACAAGCAGATGGTTGGAAAAGGAAGCTCCGCTCTAGTGTGTAAGTGTGTGGCACTGGGACATGTGATCTATTGCCAAAAAAAGAATGCAGCAATAGGCCCTTGAACACTGATATGTTGAAACCTGTCATTAGAAAAGGATGGTACGTGGTAAAAAGAAAGATGTAAAAATAGTTAACGGGTTACTCAGAGGTCCGGCTTAAGGTATGTTAAGTACCACGAAAGTAGCACCTGAGACACTTTTGTTCCCAGAGCCCATTATTTTAAGAACAATAGATGCTTGTACAGTGTTTTCCTGATTTCAGCTGCTTCTTCACTCTTTTCCGCAGTCTTTGAGTTAAGTGGTAGCGTAGCAAGCCAGCTCATCTCATGCGTTGGAAGGCTTTGTCATCTATTCGCAGGGGAACCGAGCAGATATTTTTCTACCTTCATCTGCAAGGATCCCGTGAAAGCCCTGTCACGTTGTGTTCTGGGAATGGGCAACCGTCTGCTGGCAGAGTTTACAGCATTCCAGCTATTCACAGCTTTCCGCCAGCGTGGCGATGTCGGGTAGGGATGTTAGGGACCAAAGTCCCCGCTGTCGTCACAGCTCTACAGGCAAAGCTATAGATTTAACCAGTTCTTGCGAGGCTCGCTTTGCTTTAATGGTATAAAGCTATTTTATATTAGACAGAGGTCATAATTTGAGTCCAGGTGGTTTCCAGCCTTATTTCGATTCCTCCTAATATTTCACCTGGTCAAGTACGGTGGCAGCGGTGGGAAAAATCTTCTTGCCCTCAGCTGGTGATGGGGTACAGAGTCATCTTGATGCCTAAATCCTTTGACTTTTCACTGCTCTGAAAAAGAGCCTGGAAAACTGATCCAAGCGTCAGCCCTCCAAAAAGAAAAAAACTAAATCTCATTATTAAGAAGGATATCGAGTCCTCCTTAAGAAAGAGGCCAGGTTGGATGGGGCTTTGACCATCCTGCTCTAGTGGGAGGTGTCCCTGCACAGGGCAGGGGGGTTGGAACTGGATGATCTTTAAGGTCCCTTCCAACCCAAACCATTCTGTGATTCTATGAAAGAACAAACAACTTTTTGCTGACAGTCTTACTGCTTTAATTCATATCTAATTTTATGGATTGAAGCGTGGATTGACAATTCTGTGCTTGTTGGGCTCCTTCGCTCGTTGAGTGGGTGCTGGGGTGCAGGGTACGCTGAGGATGGTGCCTGACGCGGCTCCGCGCCAGCCAATAACTTCTCCCTCCGTGCCCCGTGACACAGCGCCTTGCCCTGGGAGTACGAGACAGATCGTGAAATTCGGTGGGAGGTGGGAAACCTTTTAGATCTGCCGCTTCTCCTGTGTTGTGGGACCTTTTGTATTACCGAGTGTCGCTCCAAATAACACAACTCTCTTCCTGTGTTCTGGTTTGGCCGCTTCCCTCAGTTGTAAGTAGCCCTTGGAGGTGGAAAATGGAGAGGGGGGAAGCGCTCTCTGAACACTCCCTCCATCAGATAAGGCTTCTTCGGCTTCTGATTTCTTGATGAACAGTAGTTTTCAAAGTAAGTTTTGTGGCTGTTTGAAGCTGAAAGGTTAGGACCACAGCAGAGGGGGACCTCTGAACTCGGCACTCCTTTCAGACGCAGAACGGCTTACATCTATTTTTAAAGAGAACGATGGGTTTGCAGACTGCGGTTACAGGTGGTACAACACAGCTTGGAGACACCATTGTCCAGGCTTCTCGCTGGTGCTGCAAGAGGAAGCTTCCACACTTAGGGAACGTACTCCGAGGCACAGGAATGACTTTGGTTTGTGCCTGTTCCTCTGCCGCCTTTTAAAGTACACACTTGCTGCCAGGTTTGCAGTTCCTGGTTGCTCTGCATTAGCGCCTGCACTTCTGCGTCTTGTGGCTGATCAAAAGAGCACGTATTTCTTTTAATTGTGGAAATTAGAATGGAAAATATCCCAAGATACTCTATCAGTGATCTGGATGAGGGGATTGAGTGCACCCTCAGTAAGGTTGCAGATGACACCAAACTAGGTGGGAGTGTTGATCTGCTTGAGGGTAGGAAGGCCCTACAGAGGGACCTGGACAGGCTGGATCGATGGGCCAAGGCCAACTGTACAAGGTTTGATAAGGCCAAGTGCCGGGTCCTGCATTTCGGCCACAACAACCCCAAGCAACGCTACAGGCTTGGGGCAGAGTGGCTGGAAAGCTGCCTGGCAGAAACGGACCTGGGGATGCTGGTGGACGGCCAGCTTGACGTGAGCCAGCAGTGTGCCCAGGTGGCCAAGAAGGCCAACAGCATTCTGGCTTGTATCAGGAATAGCGTGGCCAGCAGGAGTAGGGAAGTGATGGTGCCTCTGTACTGGGCACTGGTGAGGCCTCACCTCGAGTGCTGTGTTCAGTT
Source organism: Larus michahellis (assembly GCF_964199755.1). Classification (NCBI taxonomy): domain Eukaryota; kingdom Metazoa; phylum Chordata; class Aves; order Charadriiformes; family Laridae; genus Larus; species Larus michahellis. The sequence goes on along the minus strand of NC_133896.1, from coordinate 2,681,939 downwards.
CTGGGCCCCTCTGTACAGGAGGGACATTGAGGTGCTGGAGCGTGTCCAGAGGAGAGCTACCAGGCTGGTGAGGGCTCTGGAGACCAGGGCACATGAGGAGAGGCTGAGGGAGCTGGGCATGTTTAGCTTGGAGAAGAGGAGGCTGAGGGGAGACCTCATTGCCCTCTACAACTCCCTGAAAGGAGGCTGGAGAGAGGTGGGGGTTGGCCTCTTCTCCCAGGTGAATAATGACAGGACCAGAGGAAATGGGCTGAAGCTGCGGCAGGGGAGGTTTAGATTAGATATTAGGAAGAATTACTTTACTGACAGAGTGGTCAGGCACTGGAACAGCCTGCCCAGGCAGGTGGCAGAGTCACCATCCCTCAAGGTGTTGAAGAAACGTCTAGATGTGGCACTTCAGGGCATGCTCTAGTGGCAGAGATTGTAGGTTGTTTGGTTGGACTCGATGATCTCAAAGGTCCTTTCCAACCATGAAGGTTCTGTGATTCTGTGAAGATGTAGGTAAGGCTCTGCCAAACTGGAGAGCTGCTGTTGCTGGAGCCTACGGGATCAGCGGGAGCCACAAATTAAGTATTTTTTCTGATGAAGCTGAAACATTCAAATCTTGGCTGCTTTGGCCTGTGACTGTTGAATGCTTTTCAGTAAAATTTAAAATAAGAAAATTGTTAGTACTCGAACAGTTTTTTTCAGCGTGTGCTTTTTGAGCTTTGCTTATTCTTGATACCTGCAAAGCAGTAGCACCAAGTGAAAAAAGGAATTTAAAGAAGTCCCTTAAGAAATGTCACTAAAACAGAGCTCATAGGAGTTCTTGGTCATTAGTTAGAGAAATCTTAAGTTTCCTGTCTATAGAAACGTACAGAAACATATATAGGAAGGACTGGTCATTCTTCTTTCTAGAGTTGTATGAGACACAGCGTGATTCTGACGCACTGGCTCCTATGAAATGGTGTTTTATTGAAGTTGTCAGGTTATTCTTGTGCCGGCAAGGGCTTTGATTAAGCACTGTATTAGGGTCATATCCTGGAACAACAGCATTTCCAAATCCCTGGCTGCATTTGAAAGAATTGTGATTAAAGTTCTGGCCGTTTTCCTGCAACTGCTAATGTCTGCTGAGGGTTGAGTTACCCTCCTTTTTATTGGCGCGTGAGTTGTGTTACAGCCCCATGTGATTTCGTGCCAATATCGGGGACGGTCTCTGGGGAGAAGCAGTTTTGCATTAAAACGCGAGAAGTAGAAGCTGTAGCAAAATTAACGCCGGGGTCTAGAATTTCCCGTCCGACTTAAATAGCCACCGTGTTGGTTGTTTTCTAAAGTCTAATTCATCTTTGATTGAATTTCAGGCGAAACAAAGCGAGGAGGATAAAGGAGGTGGGGAAACCCATCTAAAAGAGATTATGGATGAACAGGTTGAAAAACGCTGCCTGACAGGTCGTACTCTGAGCAATCTGATAATTTCTGCTGGCGCAGGGAGCTGGTTTGTGCGTTTTGTGCACTGGCATGGACAATCCATTTCGGTTCCCTGGGGGAAAGCCCGTGTTATTAGTAGGGATCATTCTGCATATTGCTGGAAAATGAATTAATTCACACCAGTGTATGTCCAGACGAGGAGTGAGGACATTCTTTTGTTGTTATGAATTTAGAGAGGCATCACAGTGTTGAATAACCAAGTAGGATTTATTTTGCCTTGTTTGACGTGCCAGCTTTGTAACGTTTTCAAGACTTGTCAAAAGATTGGCAAATTTATCTTCATTAGAACTGATGCGTTCATTAATACGTGGAAAACAAGTCTATGACGGCTTTCTTGGACAGCCTGATGGTTACTGTAGGCCCAGCTGTGTACAGTTTCTAAATCCTCCGTTTCCTTCCCGTGTGCTCATGTTAAAAAATAATTTCAATAGATGTGCACTTCTTCTAGAAGACCGTGCAACGTTTTACGCTCTTTATTTCGTTATTTCTCATATCAGGCCCATAAGAGGGGCTGTGGCAAATCTGCCCCGCGGCAGAAGCGGGCGAGTGGCCACGTCCAGCGTCATGCCACGAGCTCGCCAGATGTATCCTGCTGTAACTACCGATCTCTTTGTCGAAAATGGCCATGAGCTTTTAAGTATTAAAAAGGAAGATGAAATGCGGGAAGTTTTAGAGTTAAACAGTTTATAAGAATATAAACCGGTAAATGACTGTATGTCAAGAAATATCTTTGTCTTATTTCACTTGCTTTCTCTGTTTGCTCACTGGTTTGTTTTTTTTTTTTTTCTGACATTAAAAGTGAATAGAAAACATGTCAGGAATACAAAAGATTCAGGTAGGAGCCATTTGCCATTACAGGAGATAAGATAAAGAAAGAAAGCTTGGAGAAGAAAAGAGTTGAAAAGCGAGCGCGGTGTGTAAGTAATCACAGTTCATTAGCGGGAGCATGTTTTCTGGCTTCGGATAAGGATTTATGCTGCAGCCATGCTTTGGGAGAGCTTACATCTGTACACAGGATTTCTAGAGAAACCAACAAAATAGTAAATATGCGAGCTGACAAATGCATTAATCAAAGTGCCTGCCGCTGAGTCGCGTGGCCTGGAAAACAAAAAAGAAAAAGAAAAGTATGCATTTTAAACAAATTCTGTAGCTGAAAGGGGACTTCACATATGCGGCTGACACACTGATCAAATGATAAAGTAGAGTCAAATTGAACCTCAACCTTTTGTACAGCCTTGTGAAAGTGAAGGCACGCTGCAGTTTTTCAAGGCAGATGGAGTGTGAGCAACTAATAAATCAGGTTTTGAAACATTAAAGAGCAACTGATTTAAATGCATATGGTGTTGGATCTCAGACAAGAGAGTAGAGGAGAGCGTACAAGGATTGGGCATGGGAACATCAGCAGAACAATATGTCTGCGCCCCAGCTATGTGGCTGCATCCAAATCAGCTTCTCGTTCTGAAGTCCTGCGAGGTGGTAAACGGAGAGGAATGGTGGTTGGTCAAAAACAAGCAGGAGAAGCTGTTTCAGGCAGAAATTTCAGGCAGCAGTTGGAATAGGTGGTGCCGTCGGTTCGGAGACATATTCCGTGTGAAATGGAAAGCTGAAGTCTAAGCATGAATTTAAGAGTGAATAAAACCTTTGTTCCTTTTTGTCTACAGCATTTCTCAAAATAGCGTTACAGGGGGAAGGTTGGAGTCGCTATTTCAATTCCCCTGTCGGGAAACTGAAACACAGAGACCTGATCGGTGTCACAGGGGCCGTATGAGACCCATGACTTGAACCCAGATCTGCACTAGTCAGAACTTTTCTATGAAGTCTGGGTTGCATGATCTGCAGCGGCTGTCTCTTGGTTTCTGCATTGATTATTTTTTAATTTTTTTTTGTTTTAAGATTTTTGATAGCGCTGTGTGTTCTGACGGCTGGGAACTCTGTGCCTGTACAGAACAAAATGCCGCGCTGCTGTCACCGTGCTGCTTGTGCTCCCTTTGAGCAGAGAGGCAATTTGTGGCAGTATTGCCTCTCCTGCTTTGGGAAATCATTTTTCCTTCAGCGCGCTTTGAAGCCGAGCGTGGGCTCAAGAAATTTGAACCCAAGCTACAGCCTCTTCCCTTCTTCCCCAGTTTTATACCTAAAAGGGAATTGCCATGGTCCAGCCATCAGACTTGACTTCAGCTGGGGTTTTTAGATCCTTGTGGTGACTGACATGGTCCCAACCCCAAACCAAACAAGGGCTGGTGCATCTTTTGGAAGCTCTGGACTCCGTACAGGTTCCCCAGCACAGCAGCCCCGTTGCTCCGTGAGGCAAACAGAACCAGCGAGGCGCCCTTCCTGAATTTCTACACACTGGTGTTTTTCCAGTGAAGTTTTTTAGGTTGGGAAGCTGCTCTGCGCGTGTGTCAGGGAGCATCACCCCAAACGCTGCTTCTGGAAGAATTGCTGTGACTTTTTTTTCACTTAAGGAACTATTACAGAAATGAATTGTGAGGTACTTTATAGCTTTTATAACTTTATAACCTTAAAGGTCAGCTTCCTTGTGTGTTTTTTTTTTTCCTTCCCTTTTTTGTCTTAATTCCCATCCCACCTCTCTGTCAAAGAAGAGGAGTATTTACAAACTAACGGACCAGATCAAAGGATATAATCCGTGTGGATTTAGGGTGTACCTGGCTACAGCAGGGTTGGTAGCTCCTGTGCAGAGGTCGGTGCCGGTGACAAGTGATGGACAGACTGGAAGCTGGGAACAATCAGCTGCCCTTGGAGACAGTTAATCATCTCAGAGCTCCCTTCCTCCCACTGCAGAGCCCTCGCCCCAAGCACTGACAGCCGGTATTTTACAAGCAGTTAGCCACCTAATTCCCATTGATTTGGGGTCTCTTGTAATGCCAGTGTCATCGTCTTTCTGATCTCTGTTGATTTGGGTACAAGGCAGGGTGCCTGTGTGTTTTTTTTTAAACATCAGTCCCTTACTCCTGATGGTCTGGTCTATAAATTCACGGTTGCCGTGATTAAAAGAAAGAGCGTGTGATTAAGAGAAGCAAACAAGAAATGCAATCTTTCCTCAGTCAGAAACCTTTCCTAAATTGCTTCTGCCCTCAAGCAAGGAAGTAATCAAGTATTGGCTGGAGCTTATTCTTGTCTGTCTTGATAATGCGTGGATGTAGGTTTATTTGGCTGGTGCATCTCACCTCCCTCCTTCCTGTTGCGAGACAGGGAACGGGAGCCCCATGTGCTGTGGCAGCAGGCAGGTAGGTCACTGCCAGAGACAGGAGCCGTGTGGTGCTCGCTCTACAGGCTCCCTAGTCCCTAGCAGGACCAGGACAGTGATCACCCCCCTGTAATGGGCACTGGTGAGGCCCCATCTCAAGTGCTGTGTCCAGTTTTGGGCCCCTCACTACAAGAAAGACATTGAGGGGCTGGAGCATGTCCGGAGAAGGACAACGGAGCTGGTGAGGGGTCTGGAGCACAAGTCTGGTGAGCAGCGGCTGAGGGAGCTGGGGGTGTTCAGCCTGGAGAGAAGGAGGCTGAGGGGAGACCTTCTCGCTCTCTGCAACTGCCTGAAAGGAGGGGGTAGGGAGACGGGGATCGGGCCCTTCTCCGAGGGAACAGGCGATAGGACAAGAGGAAACGGCCTCAAGTTGCACCAGGGGAGGTTTAGGATGGATATTAGGAAAAATTTCTTCATGGAAGGGGTTGTCAAACATTGGAACAGGCTGCCCAGGGCAGTGGTGGAGTCGCCATCCCTGGAGGTATTTAAGCGACAGGCAGACATGGTGCTGAGGGACACGGTTTAGTGGTGGTTTTTGTCAGAGTTAGGTTGATGATTGGACTCGATGATCTTAAAGGTCACTTCAACCTAGATGATTTTATGGTTCTACTGCAGTTTATGGGTGAAGAGGACAGAGGGAACATCCTTGCTATGTAGGAGTAGACAGAATAGTCTGCCTAAAATAGTCCACTAGATGCCACTAGAAAATGAAGTGTCTCTTGTTTAGTCCGTGGAGTCCTAAAGTGGTTGGTGTTACAAAGGCTTTCTAGAAGAATTTTTGTATCAGTCACTTATAAATAACCTTTGCTTTACCGTATTACTTGGAGTGTTGAGTTTCAGTTCCAGTTGCATTTGCAGACCCATAACAGCTCCCGTGCGTGGTCTGTAGGGGACCAGCAAGAAAAGAAGAGAACATGGCTCAGAAATGGGCAGTTATCAACCCAGAGTTGACCTACACCAGTGGGAAAGTGCAGTGTTTTGAGGCTGTCTGCCAAACAGTATTCTTAACAAAAGCATAAGTCTTCAAAGACGGTGTTTTTTCAAGAGGAAAGGTCGATGGATTTGGAAGTCTGATGATTATTTTCTGTGGAGCTGGCCTTCAAACACAGGCTGGTTGGAGAATGGGTCTGGACCCTTCTGGGGCTTTTGTTGTATTTGTTCACTTGGATAAACCTACTCAGCTTCAGGGAAGACCTACCTAGGTTCTGTCACACTGCTTGTAGGGCTGCCTGTCTGACGTCAAGCTCACAAAAGCTAATTTTAGGTGCAGGATGCTGGATTCCCTGTCTGCTTTGTTCCCCAGCAGAGACCAGTCTGGAGAGTGGACCGCATCCTTCCCCTTCCCTTCCTTGCTGAGGCTGATGGTGTAGGAGAGCAAGTGCCAGGAGAGCGGGTTGCTGAGCCCTTGGTTCAAGTATGCACCACACCGCGTGGGCTCTACTAAAGCAGGTATCTCAGAGCAGTTCGAAAAATGGCCTGAATGCAGTTAAGTTTGACGATTCCAGACGTGCAGAAGAATTTTTGAGAAGAACAATTATGTCTCTTTCCTTATAAAAAGAACTTAAATGCGCACACCAATACGTTGAGTCACTGCTGTGAATCAGTGTAGTAAAAACAGTTGTGATGCTTGCGTTGTGTGCGACTTTGTTTAAGTGGGTGCCATTGTAAGACAATAGAGTCCTAAAGTACAGAAATATGAAAAGGCAGGAGATTTCCTCTATAAACCCCCAGAGTTACTGTTCCGTTATACCACAGATGAATTGCTCTTTTCTATTGAGTTTCTTTTCTAATAGCCCACTTTGCTCTCTTTGGGCAGCGGTTCCTTTCTTCCCTTTCGTTCTAAATGAAAATTTGTATTTCCATACGTTGAGGATGGTGGACAGGTAATAGCTGTGGTGTTGATCTCCCCATAATCAACAACTTTTGAGAAGGAGTAACACCTGGAGTCCTGTGTCCAGCTCTGGAACCCTCAGCACAAGAAGGACATGGACCTGTTGGAGCGGGGCCGGTGGAGGGCCATGAAGATTATCCGAGGGCTGGAGCCCCTGTGCTGTGAAGACAGGCTGAGAGAGTTGGGGGTGTTCAGCCTGGAGAAGAGAAGGCTCCGGGGAGACCTTAGAGCGGCCTTCCAGTACCTGAAGGGGGCCTACAGGAAAGCTGGGGAGGGGCTGTTTGCAAGGGCATGTAGCGATAGGACGAGGGGCAATGGCTTTAAACTAGAGCAGGGCAGGGTTAGATTGGACATTAGGAAGAAGTTCTTTACACTGAAGGTGCTGAGACACTGGCCCAGGTTGCCCAGAGAGGTGGGGGAGGCCCCGTCCCTGGAGACATTCAAGGCCAGGCCGGATGAGGCTCTGAGCAACCTGATCTAGTTGAAGATGTCCCTGCTCTAGATGCCCCTGGACTAGATGGCCTTTAAGGGTCCCTTCCAACCCAACACAGTCTATGATTCTGTGATCTGAACTGGTTCCTTTTCTCCTGTAGGTTTGCTCTGGTGCTCAGAGTGGAGGGGCTGGCACTGATTTGCAAGCTGTGTTGGTTGCTTGATTGTTGTGGCTTCAAATCCCATTTCTTTCTTCTTTTTATGGTTGCATAGATTAATGTGAAGTGGCTGGCTAGGAAAGGTGCTTTGATCACGGAGAGGTGCCGAAGAATTAATTGCTCAGTACATGCCTGTTTGGCTGAAAAGTTTGCAGTTGTGGAGAAATTAGTGACGTTTTCCTGTGCTAAGACAGGGGATGGGAGGGGAAGAGAGCAAACAGAGGGTTTGCCGACAGTCCTCAAGGTTTTCGGGTTCTTGCCATTTCCATTGAGACTAAATTAATATTTCTTGGATGTTTTGGAAAGGGCTTTACTTATTAGCCAGATATCTTTGTGTCTGAAAATTTTCTGTGTCTGATAGGATTTAAAGCGTAGCTGGGTTGAGGATGAAATGCATTAAGACAAATACAGCTGCGAAACAATTGGCTGATGTGTTATGGTGCTCTGACAGGGTAAGAAATCTCACCATTTGAAAGTACTCTTCTTAGAGACAGAGAGCGCTTTCCTTTCATTGTTGTTATGAAGTAATTTTTATTTTTTTTATTTACTGTGATTTTAAAAGGTGCAAGGAGCCTCTTAAAAGATGCTGAGCTGCCTCCTTTCTGACGTCTCCATGTCCTTCGTATAAATTTCATATAAATCTTGGACATTTATAGAGAAAATTGTTTTAATTAGAAAAAAAAAACACACTGAAACTCCAACAAAACCACAATAATCTAGGGAAAGGAAATATAAACACTGATATTATCTCTGTATTTTTGTGGATTTGTTTGGTAGTTTGTTTGTTTTGGTTTTTGGTTTTTGTTTTGGTTTTTGGTTTTTGTTTTGGTTTTAAATTTAGTGGTAGAGAAGTTATCTTGATAAATGAGGAAATTAAAGGATATGTCTCAGTGTGATCTTATTTTACAAAATAGAAGCAAGCATTTTCTCTACCCGTGGCAGTCCTTGGTGACAGCAGGTAACCAGCATTATGTTAATGTAAAAATTATGGATCAGGAGACTCCTTGCAGTGTGTTCCAGGGTTTTGTCTTTCAGTGAGGAGCCCTGATTTGTGTGATAGAATCATAGAATCATTCAGGTTGGAAAAGACCCTTGGGATCATCGAGTCCAACCATCAACCCCACTCTACAGAGCTCTCCCCTACACCATATCCCCCAACACCACATCTAAACGAGTCTTAAACACATCCAGGGATGGTGACTCCACCACCTCCCTGGGCAGCCTATTCCAGTGTCTGACCACTCTCTCTGTGAAGAATTTTTCCCTAATGTCCAGCCTAAACCTCCCCTGCTGCAGCTTGAACCCATTCCCTCTTGTTCTATCACTAATTACCTGTGAGAAGAGACCAGCACCAACCTCTCTACAGTGTCCTTCCAAGTAGTTGTAGAGAGTGATGAGGTCTCCCCTCAGCCTCCTCTTCCTCAAACTAAGCAGTCCCAGCTCCTTCAATCGCTCCTCATAAGATTTATTCTCCAGGCCCTTCACCAGCTTCGTTGCCCCCCTCTGCACTCGCTCCAGCACCTCGACATCTCTCTCGTGTTGAGGTGCCCAGAACTGGACACAATACTCAAGGTGTGGCCTCACCAGTGCTGAGTACAGGGGGACAGTCACCTCCCTCCTTCTTCTGGTCACACTATTTCTAATACAAGCCAGGATGCCATTGGCCCTCTTGGCCACCTGGGCACACTGCTGGCTCGTGTTCAGCCCCTTGTCAATTAGAACCCCCAGGTCCTTTTCTGCCAGGCAGCTCTCCAGCCACACTGCCCCAAGCCTGTAGCGACGCATGGGGTTGTTGTGGCCCAAGTGCAGGACCCGGCACTTGGCCTTGTTGAAGCACATTCCATTAGCGTTGGCCCCTCGGTCCAATCTATCCAAGTCTCTCTGTAGAGCCTCCCTATCCTCATGCAGATCAACACTCCCGCTTACTTTAGTGTCATCTGCAAACTTGCTGATGATACACTCTATGTCCTTATCAAGGTCATCAATAAAGATGTTAAGAGAAATGGTCCCAACACTGAGCCCTGAGGGACACCACTTGTGACCGGCCGCCAGCTGGATTTAACTCCATTGACCACCACTCTTTGGGACCGCCCATCCAGCCAGTGCTTGATCCAGCAGATCGTTTGCTCATCCAGGCCTTGAGCAGACAGTTTTTCCATGAGAATTCTATGGGGGACAGTGTCAAATGTGTTTCGAGAGTCTAGGTAGACAATGTCCACAGCCTTTCCCTTATCCAATAATCAGGTCATCTTGTCATAGAAGGAGATCAGGTTCGTCAGGCAGGACCTGCCTTTCATAAACCCATGCTGACTAGGCCTGATCCCCTGGTTGTCCATTATATGACTTGTAATGGCACTCAAGATGATCTGCTCCATGACCTTCCCTGGTGATGGCGTGTATCTAACTTAAGGTTTGCCTTCAGTACTATTTCAGTACACAAAACAGGTATAGGAATACCGAGGAGCTGTTTAATCCATTCTCAAAGCACCCTGAGATGCTTTCTGAAGAATCCTAATCCTTCACATTTCTCTCATGTGTTCAGTATATGTGTTCCATACAGAGTAAATTAGCAAAGTCCAGGTATGCCTCAAATTGTGGTGAGCAGCTTCGAACTTGGGTTGCTTCGTGGCAGAAGAAACTCCCATTTTTCTGGGGAGATCCCTTCTGGAAGAAGAAATCTTGCCATTATCTTTGAGACCTGCTCTGTATGTAAATAACAGGACTTCAGCAGTAAACCTGGGCTTATAGAATCATAGAACGTGTTGGGTTGGAAGGGACCTCTAAAGGCCATCTAGTCCAAACCCCTGCAGTGAGCAGGGACATCTTCAACTAGATCAGGTTGCTCAGAGCCTCATCCAGCCTGGCCTTGAATGTCTCCAGGGATGGGGCCTCCCCCACCTCTCTGGGCAACCTGGGCCAGTGTCTCACCACCCTCATTGGAAAGAACTTCTTCCTAATGTCTGATCTAACCCTGCCCTGCTCTAGTTTAAAGCCATTGCCCCTCGTCCTATCGCTACATGCCCTTGCAAACAGCCCCTCCCCAGCTTTCCTGTAGGCCCCCTTCAGGTACTGGAAGGCCACTCTAAGGTCTCCCCGGAGCCTTCTCTTCTCCAGGCTGAACACCCCCAACTCTCTCAGCCTGTCTTCATAGGAGAGGTGCTCCAGCCCTTGGATCATCTTCGTGGCCTCCTCTGGCCCCGCTCCAACAGGTCCATGTCCTTCTTGTGCTGAGGGTTCCAGAGCTGGACACAGTACTGCAGGTGGGGTCTCACGAGAGCAGAGTAGAGGGGGAGAACCCCCTCTCTGGATCTGCTGGCCACGGCTCTTTTGATGCAGCCCAGGATGTGACTGGCCTTCTGGGCTGCAAAATATCCATGGCAAATATTTAAATTTTTAAAATACTAGGTGGAATGGAAAACTTGAGGCACTCTTAATGTTTGTTCAGACTTTAAATGCGTGCAGAAATTCTGGCTTTCTCAGTAATCTAATGCTTTTTCATATTGAAGCATGACATTTTAGGCTCCATTTCAGAAACATTCATCTGCGTTACTAATGGACCCGTCTCTGACTCCCACTCGCAGCGGTGTTCAGGTGGGCACACTTCATTGCTAGCACAGCGTGAGGATATCATTAACTGTATGACAAATTTCACTTCACCTCAAAGTTTTTCTTTTTCTTCTTTCCCCCCCCCCCCCCCTCATAATTTATTACTAGACAGATTAAATCAGCAAGCTGGTGCTCTCAAGAAGGACAAGAATAGGACTTTCTCACAGCTCTGAAAGTTTGAGGTATTTTCCTTGTGGCTATTATAGTTTCTTACCTTACAGTAAAAAAAAAAAAAAAAAATCAACAAAAAACCCAAACCGTGCCACCCGAACGAAAGATTTCCGAAGTATGGCATTGCTGAAGCGGTGATGTATGCTCCGTCCAGATGGTTATTGGAGTGCTGTACGTCGTGCGGTTGTGCTTCAGTGAGCAGGGATGGTTAGTCCCGTGGTCGGTGCTTGTAGGGAGCTCTCAGGGCAATAAAGTTGAGCACTTACAGCTGAAAATCTTCAGTGCTCTCTGGGAATGAGGCATAATCCCCGATAAGGAGGATGGATTTCTTCTCTTGGAATCTGCTCATGTGTATGTGGCATGCGTTCGGGACAGCTCGGCAGTACAGTATTCGCATGCTGAGCTCTTGTTTGAGAGACTACGTGAAATGCCTCTCTGCTAATCATCTTGATAAGGAGGAAAAAAAAAAAAACAACAAAAAGAAAAACAATGGACACTTTTTCCACTCCTCCTTCATCTCCTACCTGTTTCCTGCAGAGCTGCCTGGTATTGGTTTCTTTGGATGAACGATTATTAACCTCCCTGCAAGAAATCACAGAATCACAGAGTGGTTAGAGGTAGAAGGGACCTTAAAGGCCACCCAGTGCCACCCCCTGCCCTGGGCAGGGACACCTCCCACCAGCCCAGGTTGCTCCAAGCCCCGTCCAACCTGGCCTTGAACCCCTCCAGGGGTGGGGCAGCCACAGCTTCTCTGGGCAACCTGGGCCAGGGGCTCACCACCCTCACAGCAAAGGATTTCTTCCTAATATCTAATCTAAATCTCCCCTCTTTCAGTGTAAAACCCTTCCCCCTCGTCCCATGGCTCCCCTCCCTGCTCCAGAGTCCCTCCCCAGCTTTCCTGGAGCCCCTTTAGGGACTGGAAGGGGCTGGAAGGTCTCCCCGCAGCCTTCTCTTCTCCAGGCTGAACAACCTCAAGCGATGCTCTTGGTAGGAATCAACGGGGATGAAGGGATATTCATGGCGTATTTGTATGGAGATGCCCGTTGGCTCTCCAGCACCGGGCACATCTGCAGGGGAGTTGTGGTGTAGGCTGGTCGGTGTAAATGCACAGTTCAGACCTCGATGTAGCCAGGGAGAGTCCCCACGAGAGATTTGCACTTGAATATCCAGGCAAAGGTAACACGAGCTCTCACTTGCTCCAGTTTGGGCTTTTCGCCAAAACTACTGTGTTGTAAACTGTGGTAAGTGGCAGCATTTGCTTGTGTGTGCCGTGGCCGTGCGTGAACGCAGCTGTGCTGGTGTCGGGCTGTGACAGCTTGGCTCGGGGGCGCTGGGGATGCGCGAGGGGCGAAGGTGCGGTGCAGGCGGCTGGGATTCGCAAGGGCTGGTGCAGAGCTGAGCTGTTGTTGGTATGTACAGGGCATCGCCAGGAATAAGACTTATATCTGAGTCTATTTTTCAAGGTAAAAATATTTGAATACAAACAAAATTACTTTTCCTCGTAGCTTACACCTACATGCAGAGCATTCATGATTATTAATTGAAAGCTAAGAGCGGAGAAGATGTAAAAGCATATTTTTCTCTCGGTGCCGGTGTTCTGTTCTCCTCAAATCTCGCATAATGTGGCCAAGCAGATAAGACAGATTGCTTTATTCCTTGCTATGGAGTTCACCCCAGTCAATAATATTGATTAGTGCAGGGTGACTTGGTGTAACAAGAATCACACCCCTTTCTTAATTTGAGCCTGTATTTCCTAGTTCATGCCTCAGTAGTTCACGCTTGGATGAATTCTTCAATAAGTCAGTTGAGACACAGACCCCCCTGGAAATTGCAGGGTCTGACATTAACAGGGGAAATGAATAATTTTCTTTTCCTAGAAGTTGCGCCGCTTTTTTTTTTTTTTCTTCTACGATTAAACTGTCACATTGTGCAAGTTAACTTTGTAAAATGCAGAATGAAGTTCCTGAACTTTTTTTTTCTTTTAACAGCTACTGCTTTCTAATCACAGTCGGTAAAGTTTTATAAATTCTATTCTCAACCGCTTCTTTGTGCTTTGTGAGTCCTTACGTTAGCGCAGGATTTATCAAGAAGCTCCATGTCCTAACGGTGCATCTGGGGAGCTGAGTTGGCTTGTGGAAGTACTGCGACTACAGATATGCACAGCTTACATGGATTTCCCACTCCACAGGGAATTTAATATTGTCCCTTTTAATAGGGAATCTACACCAGTGCCGTGAATTCTTGTACAAAACACTCTTGGCCTGGAGAGACCGTTCAGGGTATGGAAGACCTGGCATCAGTGACCTCCTTGGTCCTTGCACGTTAGTTTGAGGTTGCCAACAGGAGGGTCAGTTAAATCCATCATCAAAGAGCTTATTTTTGTGGATTGGTTGCAGGTAATGGGCTAAAGAAGATAAACTTCACTTTGAAAAGAACAACAAAGTCACTTACTCATTGGTCGTGTTCCTCCTCTTATGCTTTCTAATTTGGCGACATTCTTCTTCTCATTCCGAGGCAGGCAGAAGTCAGGGTCAAAAAATTCAATGATAATCTGCTGGTGGTGTTTTGATTTCAAGTACTTTGTCATTTTCCTGCCTATAAAGCTATCATAATAATGTGATTAGGCTCTGTATTTATTATTATTCAATCATTAAGGAGAGTTCACATGCGAAATGAGAAGGACTTGATAACATTTGGGATATAAAGACTTCGCCCAAGTCCATATTTGTGGAATTTGAGGTTCTTAGCCCCAAAACACACTTGGTAGGGTTACTTGTCAAATAATACCAACAAAGATGATGGTCTGTGCTTTGTGACGAGGGAGCATGACCAAAGGGGATGATGTGCTGAATTGCTGCTCGCTTCAGGATGTGATATTTTTTTTCTGATGCTTTCATTTGCTTACGTGTGGGGCGTCTGGCTTGTTCTCCTAAAAATGTTTTCTTCTGAAAGATGGACTTTGCTGTCAGGAAATGCAAAGGTTTTAGGAAACTGAGGTTCGCCCTCCCCCCTTTTTTCCTCTCTCAGTGTCCTAATTTAAAATCTTTTGGTGTTAGGAGCTGCCTATGGAAGTATCTTTGGCTCAGATGTAATGACACGTAGGTGGGTGTTTTCATGCCACTCAGAGACCTTCAGTCTGGGCCTGGGGTCTATCAATAATGCTCTCTGGGCTTGTGTTGTGCTACCAAGGAGCGTGCCAAACTCAACAAGTTCATTTTTCACATAGCCGAGAGCCTCTTTGTATGCAACTGGAACTCGGGCAACAGAGACTTCTGCTGGGAAATTACAAGATTCTGTGTAGGACATGGAGTCCTGAGAGACCCCGTAGCGTTAGATGTAATAAATAAGTTAAAATGTCACGTCACTGGCAATCAAAGCCAAGCTGCCTTCCAAGGGATTGAATGGTGGCATCATCCGTCAGAGCTGCAGGATTCTTCCATACAGTGATATGGAAGCAGCGAAACCCAGTGAAGTGCTGCTCTTGAAACCTTTTCCAAGCACGATGTGCTTCAAAATGCATCTCATCCACGGGGCCAAGACCTTGGGTGCTTTTTACACAAGGTGAAGGCCCTTGTGCTTTTGAGAAAGGATAATTTAAGTGTGTGCATGTGCAAATTGAGAGCTGTGTGTTTGGTTTGGGGCTGTTCCGAAAGCTGCTACAGTCACTCAAGCTTCAGGCTGGAGGTCCCCATTTGTCTGTGGGGTGACGAACAGTGAAGAACTTTGAAGACCTGTGAGGCTCAAGTCTCTTAATGGTGTCTGTCATCTCTGGTCTGGGTGATGGGTATGGTGTTAGCACCTCCGGTCCAGTACACTGGACTTCAGCCCAACTGGGATATTCATCCCGTGTGGCTGGGAAACTCTTCCGCAGCTGAAACTGGGTCCTGTGCCAAGACCTGCACGTATCGGTCTTTTTGCAATCCTGTCGCTAGCTGTGGAAAGAGCAGCCTAAAGTGATGTATAAATACAGTCTGTATTGTTCCTGTTGCTTTGGGAGTACGTTTTCTGAGCAGAAACAGGATAGGAAGAGTGTATCTTTACGTTAATTACTGATCTTTCACAAGGAACGGAGCAGTTAGACAGACCTAAATGCTTAATTATCATGTACTATCTAAAATTCGAGGGATGTTCAGATCTGTTAGACAACTTGTTTCATGTTATTTTCCAGGAGGACCGGATGATAACTTAATTGAAGGTGGCGGATCCAAGTTTGTCTGCAAACCAGGAGCCAGAAACATTACCATCATCTTTCACCCCCTCCTCAGGTAAGTAAGGCTTTTCTACGTATTTCTACAGGTGCAAATAATTAGAACAAGCAGAATTAACCTACTTTACCGGCACATTGCCGCTTCTGAGAGAACATGCCGCAGCAACGGCCTTGCTGGTGAAGTTGTTGATGTGCACGCATGTTAAAAAGTCATCACTAGTTGAGCTTGTTGTCGATGCTTTTTTAATCTTTTTCATAATTAACTCTCACACCGAGTGGGATTGTTTGCCTGGGTCACCCCTTTGTGTTAAACGCTGTAATTTATCATTGACCCAAGTTGGGGAAAGTTTAGTTGCCGACTATCGCAAATTGTTTATTGCTGACTGGCCGTTATGCTTATTAAGAAGTCAGAAGGATACCTTATGAACTGCAAGGTAAGTTCATTCTTTGATAAAACAAGTGTGGTCCATGGACTGGTAATTAAATGCCTGATCTAAAGTGCCGTGCCAATTACTAAAATCTTCACAGCTCATCAAGGACCGCTGGAACTTTAAAACAGAATAAGTCTCTAATAAGCCTCTTCTCACCAAGTCACTCACCTCTGATACTTTAATTTTGCTCTTTTTTACGTCGCAGTCTAACAGTTCATCTTCTTAGTTTTGCCGGAATTAAATAGTACGATGTTTTTCTCGGTTCATGTCAATCTTCCACCTCTGCTTTTTCCTTGCAGGGTTTTCCTCTAGCGTCAGACATGCCCTATTCAGCGCTAGCACCTTTACAGAGCATTTCCCTCCTTGCCCTCTGCTTGTATTACTCACGATGGGTCACTTAGGCAACAGGCCATGTTTCTCCAGCACTAAAACCAAGCAATAATAAAATAGTAATAAAAAGTAATTGGAATCTGATCCCCAGATGAAGGATATTCCGACTGCTGTCTTGGTAACTGAGAACCGTGGTCATTTGTGACCTCTCAGGACTTAAAAATGCAGAGGGAAAGTGTGTAAATTCCTCCAAATGTAAATTTCTGATGTCATGGCAGTAGTTATTGGAATAGTCTTGAGAACAGCTTGTGAGGACATTAAAATTTGTTATGGTTTTTCAGATCTGTCCTTGAAAAAAGGGTTGTGGACATTGTACACTCTTTGTTTATTGCTAGATGCGCATAATGAAATGTACGATTTCATAAGCGTATTTTGTTGCAGCCTCTCTCTCTATTTTAAAATGGAATAAATGTGCTAAAAATGAATTTGCTAGGGGATAATTTATAGTTTTCAGCCATTTCGTTATAAGAAAAGATGGACGCTGGTTAAGATGCGATGTGCTGTTCAAGATACGACCACTATGACATGGACTTCAGTGTTCATCTTTAATGAATTTACAGGTTTCTTTCAAGCACGCGGGGGGTGGTGATGCTCTTATTTGTATTGATGAGGTACTTCACGTTGATTTAGAAACTGGTGAAAATACTTCTTTCTTTCTATTCGCCTTCCTGCTTAATTTTCCCCCCTTTATTTTTTTGCCATCCGAGTCAAACACGAGTGCTCTGCTTTAAATAGCACTTCTCACAAACACTTCACTTTCATTACCAGCTTGCAAGACAGGCGGGAGAAATAATTTGCTACATAAAAAATAATTGCCATCAAGATTAAGGTATCTGCGTACAATATATTTTTTCGTGCCAACCATCTGCAACATCTTAACTTCCTCGCATCGAGTAGTTCATCAATCACTGCGTGAAGAGAAAGGAAATACTCCGTGACCCAGCTTGCCCTTTCCTCACTGCAGGACGGGGTGAGTTTGGGTGTAGGTGAAGACTGTAGAAACTTTTTTTTTTTTAATGTGCTTTTACTTTCTTTCATGATCAACAGAGTAAATGTGTGTGTCGTTGCTATCTTAGGCATAGCTCATGATCCTCAACTTTGGCATGCACATGATGCGTGTTTTGGAGCACAAGTCTTGTGAGGAGCAGCTGAGGGAGATGGGGGTGTTCAGCCTGGAGAAGAGGAGGCTGAGGGGAGACCTTCTCGCTCTCTACAACTCCCTGAAAGGACGGGGTAGGGAGATGGGGATCGGTCTCTTCTCCCAAGGAACAGGCGATAGGACAAGAGGAAACGGCCTCAAGTTGTGCCGGGGGAGGTTTAGAATCACAGAGCTGCCTAGGCTGGAAGGAACCTTTCAGATCACCTAGTCAAACCATCAACGTAACTCTGCCAAAAAGATTGATTGGATATTAGGAAAAAGTTCTTCACCAAAAGGGTTATCAAGCATTGGAACAGGCTGCCCAGGGAAGTGGTTGAGTCCCCATCCCTGGAGGTATTTAGAAGATGGGTAGACGTGGTGCTGAGGGACATGGTTTAGAGGTGGCTTTTGTCAGAGTTAGGTTGATGGTTGGACTCGGTGATCTTAAAGGTCCCTTCCAAGCGAGGCAATTCTATGATTCTGTGATGTGTGGGGTGCAGCGTATCTAGGATGACCGTAGGACTGGATTTCTTTTGCTGACAGTAATTCCCTACAGGGAATTCTGTTCCCGATGGGAGTCGGTAGCAATGACCTGTCCTACCAACAAACTGGCTTTACCCATTGACTTCTGTTAAAATTGCCTCTATGATGCTGCCTGTGGCTGTAAAATGCTGAATGTGGCGGATTTGCTAAAATATTGACATTTGCAATAATTTCTAGCATATCGTCTTATGTGTGCATTCCTTGTTGGATAGATCTTTGTCACCCTTTTCCAGACGTTATTGTATTAAGTGTCAATCTCTTGAAGATGTAATTGCTGCAGAGGTGTGAAGTTTTCACTTGCTTTATTTTCTATTTGTTGTTGAGGTTCTTTATGACCTGCCTCAATCGTCTTTCATCGATGTCATTTGTACAGGCTGGTTTGAATTCAAAATGATCAATATTTTATTTAGAAGGGTTTGGTTTTTTTCTTCTTTTTATCAAGTTCACATACATACGTTGACGGAGTGGTTTTAGCACCGTATGGGCCAGCTGATTTTATTAGGAAGCTGAGTGCCTCTGACAGTATTAAGCTAACTGCATGATTGAGAAACCAGGCAGTGGTGTGGTGATTTACAGCCTGAACGTCGCATTAAGTGATGGCTTTACCATGTTTAACACAATAATAATTGATAATATTCATAATAATTCAACATAATTCAGCACAATAACGTTGGGTGGGGAGTCGTAACCACAGCATTCATATTCATCAATCTGAATTGCTCTCTTTTGTGTTACTTTGATGTGAAAAGTGTCACTGTCTGTCACATCAGAGTTGCACAATCACAGCGTTAAGTTTACTGGTTGTAATAGCCATTTTTTGTTGGTCTCTCTTAATTTACAAATTGAGACTGAGATCCTTTGAAGAGCACAGAGTCAGCAAGCTTTCAGGGAGCTGTAAATTAACCCCCGTATCTCCAGTAACGAAGGTTTGTTTAGAGAAACTCTTAGCTTAAAACCGTGGAGGGTGAAAGGGCAAACACATACGAATGGTTTTCAAAGTTTTCCTGCCCTCGAATCCATTTAGAGCAATGCGCCAGAGTTGGGAAGCGAGATGTTGCGCCGTGTGGGATGTGGGTCCCTGATTTCCACTAGGACAATTGAGACTCACCAAGCCCCAGATTAATTACCAGGGCTTAATGACACCACCGCACACGTAATAAACGAATAGTGAATTTTTTTTGGAAGACAAGTGGGTATTCTAGCGGAGATGATTCCTGGGAATAGATTTTGCTAACTACGTACAAAAACTAATTGCACTTACAAATTGAAGAGGAATACACATCTGATTTTCCTTAATTACATATTGCGGGAGGTGTCAAAGTATAAAAGTTACCAAAAAGAGTCCGGTTGCTTTCTTCATCCTTCGCTGCTAACCCGCCTCTGCTCGGATCCTGAAAGCTCTGGTGTTGCTGGCCTGCGGACTAACATCTCCCGTCAGAGGAAGGAAAACGTGCGGGACTGATACCGAAGCCTTTACGTTGTGGAATATTGAACAGCCTGAGTGATGTCTGTTGTAACATTTGTTTCACGGGGATTTTTTGTTGTTGTTGTTGTTGTTTATTTGTTTCAGCTGGCATTTGAAAGGCACTTGGCTCTTCAGGGTAATAATCATTTTACATATGCTTTATAGAGTATGTTTATTACCAGACAATCGAAGAACAGATGTCTGCAGTCTTGAGGCTTAAGGGGGAGGGACAGGAGGGACCGATGGCGTTTGGAATCGTGAAGGCATCGCTGATGCTAACTCGGTTGAGCGTTGTTTGGATATCGGGTATTATGACCGCGAGGGTATCCATTTATTAATATCAGCCACACTTCGTTAAGATCAAGCAGCAATTAAAAAGGTTGGGGGATGGAAGAGAAAGCAAAGTGTTCATTGATTCGGAAGGAACAGTCGCCTCTAAGCCAGGCTGTGTCCTTGGGAAGAAGTGGACCAGAGAGGCTGAATCGACTTGGCGCCCATTGCCCCTCTGCCGGCTGGGCAGAGTCTGTCCCGGGGAACTGCGCCCGTCGGCGGTGCTCTAATCACTGCCTTTGATCCCAAAGTCTGGAGAATAAGAAAGCGAAAAACAAAGTGTTGATTTATTAGAGTACCACCCCCACCCCCCCCCACCCCAAACAAAAAAAAATAATAGAAGGAAGAAGGAAAGGCAGAATGACCCATTGACTCTGCTGATGTGGTTTGAGATGCGAAAACTAAAGCGTAACGCCCCGGTCTCTGCGCGGTCCAAGGAACTGCAAAGTTTTCTGGTTCTTGGTATTTCGGATTGGTCGGAGTTGGGGGGTAAAGAGCAGGTAATAATTTGACATTTTAATTTAATAATTCAGTGGTTATGTTAACTTATACTGGTCTCCATCATTTAAAGCAGTAGCTCTTTACTTGATAGCATTTTTGGAATCTCCTGTTTCTTCCCGTTATGTTAATGCTAATAAAAGTGTGATTGCCCTTTTAATAAATAAAATAAATGCCTTAGGGAATAATCAAGGAGGAGAGCAATTTACTTTTGCTGCCTGTTGATATCAGCGTGTTCCTCGCCAACCGCTGGCAATCAGCTCTGAACCGCTGAAGGTCAAATTTCAGCCCCCGCTGGTCCTCGGGAGGGAGGTGCACAAGGCGCAGAATGTCTGCGCCCAGGCAGGTAGTAGTGGGGATGCTTTAGCTTTCCAGGCTTTGGGAACAATCGTGTCAGGCTTCTGTTTAATTCGGGATCTGTCAAGATAAAAGGTACTGTATGTAGAATTTAAATCCTCTGTTTCTCTTTAAAATGTGGGGAGGGGATGGCACGGTTGGCCCCTTTGGTCTTTGCGAGCATCACCGGCCGCTGCGGCTGAGCAGCGCCCACAACTGCACAACCGTAACCGATACAAAACTCTGTGTATAGCTAAGAACCCGTCTGTACCTCGCTGATAATCCCTTTTAATCTATTTGTACAGCTGGTATAATAAACAACTAATTTGGTTTTAAAATACGCTGTAATATCTTGTAGTTGTGTCCTATAAAATTAACTTGGGATAATACGGGGGAGTGTGTTGTTTGGGAAGCAAAAGGAATGTGAAAATGAGATTCGTTTGTTAGTTACACTTAGTATGTTTAGACTATATTAAGTGATACCAAGTATGTTAAGAAAAATATGTGGTATTTTATCAGTCTAAGTGGTATATATTATTATTAAAGTAGCTGGAAAATGACAAATAATCTTAAGGCACAGATAGTGCTAAATGATGAGAGCTTTTTGCAATCGAACCTGAAATACTTGGTTTTGGAGAAACTGATAAAGCTGACTCAGGTTGGGGGAGGGAACTTAGAATATTGACTGCTTAAAGTTTGTATTACAGGTTGAATAATATTCAGAGGATAAGAGTTTAAGTAAAAGAAAAAAAAGTCTGAGATGCTGTTAGGTTCACAGGAAAACATTATTTGCAAACTTTCAAAGTCAGCGATTCCCTTAGAAATATAACCATCCGGATTTCCTGAATTCTGTTTTTCAAGTCTTACATTCGGACATATCCCTTATCTTCAGAGAGAGGGAGAAAATAGCGCTTAGTTAATGTAAATCGTGCTTTCGCAAGGTAGGCGGTGGCGTCCCTTCAGAGCGGGAGCTGGGGAGGCCGGGAGACGGTGCCTCTCCGCTGCGGCCGCGAAAACGGGCTCAAGTCCGGGGGATCTCGACTCCCGCTTCTCCTTGCGGTGCCGGGAATCACCGCCATGATTCGTATTCCCATCCTTATTTTGGAATCGTTAATACTCATCCTTGAGCGTGACAGATGCTCGATGCGACTTTTCATATACTTGCTGTTTACTTCAATTGACCTGAATCGAAATCTTAAGGGAGCGATTTGACACCCACCTACTGAATTTTTTTTCTGCCCGCCCGCCCCCCCCCCCCAATTTAATGAGTGTTTAGAAGACATTTAGCTGACGCGTCCCTCGCTGTTGACATTTAATACTTTATATCTGTCAACAGCGGGAATGAATGTTTCTTGCGGGCGAATCCTAACTCTCTTTCTCTTTGACAAGCTCTCGTAAAGTCTGCGGCGCCAAATTAGAGAGACACGTTTCAGAAAAGCTTGTTGTTGTGACACTGCTAAGGGAAGGTTTGGTTCTGAGCGAGGCCATCGCAGAAACGGGGCACAGGCACGGGAGAGGGATGGGGAACACCTTCGCTTTTTGTGCTTTTTCCCCCCCGCCCCTCCCCGATGCTTTATGAGAACTGACAGTCTCGCTGTGTGTGTCTGATTAAAGATGACAGTTTATAAAAACCTTAAGGTAAGGCTGTTCATTTTCCATGACAGAAAATAAAGCAATCCCCCCCCCCCGCCCAACCTCCCACACAAACAAAAACTCTTACACGCCACAAAAACTCTTAATATGCGATGCGTTGATTTGTATATTGTCTGTCAGAGAATGTGCTTCGGCAGATCAGTCAAGTTTTGAGTTTTCAAACATGCTTCATCCATACGGGAAATCAACAGCCTGTCAGAAATTTCACATGTCTCCAGCTCCTCCTTCCCTTCAGTTCAAATACAACCCGAAGGAACAGAGAAATTTTGACATTTGCAAGAACTTGCGCTGAATAGCTGAGAACAGTGTTAATTCAATTCCATGATAATGAATTACTTCTAACTTGTAGTACATTCATCAAGCCAATAAAGTAGTTTTGGCTCATTTCTTAATGGAAGCGCTGCTTGAGTTTAGTTCTGGTATTTAACTCATGTTCTCATGGAGCACGATTAAGATTCTCCATATTGCTGAACGCTATTATTTTTATTAGTGTGTAAGCAGAGATTTGTGGTGTCATATGAGGTTTTAGTGACTTATTTATTCCTTTTGGATACTGCGTCACAAGATGTGAGTTGTGTCTTAGAATAGAATAGAATTCCAGTTGGAAGGGACCTGCAAGGGTCACCTAGTCCAGCTGCCCGACTGCCTCAGGGCTGACCAAAAGTTAAAGCATGTTGTTAAGGGCATTGTCCTAATGGCTCTTAAACACTGCCAGTGACGTCCACCACCTCTCTAGGAAGCCTGTTCCAGCGTTTGACCACCCTCTCGGTAAAGAAATGCTTCCCAGCGTTCACTCTGAACCTTCCCCTGGTGCAGCTTTGGGCCACTCCCATGTGTCCTATCACTGGATCCCGGGGAGAAGAGCTCTGCATCTCCCTCTCCACTTGTCCTCTTCAGGAAGCCGTAGAGAGCAATGAGGTTGCCCCTCAGCCTCCTCTTCTCCCAACTAGGCAAGCCCAGAGTCCTCAGCTGCTCCTCACAAGACATTCCTTCCAGCCCCTCCACCAGCTTTGTTGTCCTTGTCTGGATGCATTTGAGTACTTGAGTACCTTCTTAAATGGTGGGACCCAGAACTGCACACAGTATTCAAGGTGGGGCCACACTAAGTGCTAAGTACGACGGGAATGACAGCAAGATCATAGAATCATGGAATCGTTTTGGTTGTAAGAGACCATCATCAAGTCAACCAATCAAGAGATCAACCGTTAACCCAACACTGCCAAGTTACCACTAAACATGTCCCTCAGCACCACGTCTACCCGTCTTCTAGCGATATCTACCCATCTGCCCAGGGAGGTGGTGGAGTCTCCATCTCTGGAGACATTCCAAACCCGCCTGGACACGTTCCTGTGCCACCTGCTCTGGGTGACCCTGCTCTGGCAGGGGGTTGGACTAGATGATCTCCAGAGGTCCCTTCCAACCCCTGCCAGTCTGTGATTCTGTGACCAAGTAATTTTACGCCAGAGTGTTTTGTTACTCATCAACCAGCCAGCCAAGGCCTCTGAAAGACAGCTCCACTAGCACGTTTTCTAGGCCTAAAAACTTTAAAAAAATGTGTTTTTCCTTAAGAGAATCTAGTATACCTGAAACTTTTTGGCTTTTTGTACCTCTGTTTCCATGTAAAACTGTGTGTATTAGCTAACATCTACCTAATTCTAAGTATCTTCTGTAAGAATTCATATGATGGCTGCAAATTGTTTGCTAGAATTAAAAAAAAAAAAAAATCTGGGAAAAAGAGTTATTTTTCTGTGATTTTCAGATTGCAGCTGAGACTGAGGCAAAGGAGCTGGTGTAGTAGAAGCATGGACCAAAAATTATGCTTCCTTTATGTATATCTTTTTAATTTATTTTACTAGTTACCTGCTAATGCGTTATAGGGAACGTTCTGCAAGAGTTTGTAGGCACTATACTCAGGAAATGAGAGAGAAAGTATGGTCGAAGTGGGTCTTACATGGGCTGAAGTTTATAGATTTTCTTTTTTTTTTGTTGTTTCCCCTGTTTCTTTTCCTTTTCTTGCTCCCCCAGCCACCACCAGAAGCATGACCATCGTGGTACTCAAAAACCTGTTGGTCAGAAAAGTATTTAGGAAAACTGGAAGGGGAAAATGGATCCATTTATTTAATTTAACCATCTTAAGTACGAAATGGCTTAATCTTAGAATGCTTTAAGGAGCCGGAGTTACACACCGAGACGCACGTTTAATGCTTTGGCTTATCAGACGCTATAAATCTCTTCAATCGGAAGGTGAGATTCTGCTGTGCAGGAGCCGGGGCCTTTCTAGCAGCTGGGGAATGAACTTCCACAGCAGTTAAAACGTGCTGTAATAACACCAGCTTTCATTTCAAATATAGCGAGTTCTACTCTGATGCTGCAAAAAAAAAAAAAAAAAAGAAATCTGCAAAGCCCGAGAAAAACTCGCAAGGCGAAAATAGAAAAGCATCCTTCGTTTTTGTCGTGGAAGAAAAGGGGGAAAAGTGTGACAAATTCTGAGTTTGTGCTGCGTCTGTGGAAGCTGTTCAGAAAACACCGTCGTGAGGGCTTTCCCTGGGTGCAGCGGGGGGAATCCAACGATGAGAACCTCGTGTGGCTTAAGTCCAATTTATAGTCTTATGGCCCTGAAAAACTTTGGAGAGTGCATGTGGTTACTTTCGTAAAGCTTTATGAATTTTTGATTGAAATAGAGGAGAGCTGTTGCTCAATGAGAACAAAGAAGGCGATTCCCATATTTTGTATTCGCTGATAAAAGCCAAGTTTTAAAGCCCAGAATGCCGGCGCTTGTTGGACCCCATTTCCCTTGTAGAGCAACCAGCAGAACACGCATCTGAAAGGAAAGGGCTTTCATTTTTTTATCATAATTATAATTATTCTTCTACATAAACATCGTGTGGTTTAGCTAAAGGGTCTTCTGGGAAAAGCCTTTGGTAGTGAACTGGAGTTCCCTTTGGTTTGGGTCACTCATGTCAGAGCAATGCGCTTTGTGCTTCAGATGGATTATTTTTGCTCGGTTTTTGCCAACCTTCTGTACAATTCAGAATTTTGTAATTTGGGGAAGCTATAGCTGTTATCTCAGTTACAGCACGGAGGTGAATTTGTGTCTCCAGGGATACTAAACGGGGGGGGGGGTGGGGAGGGAAGAGATTTTCGCAGTATTTGAATTTCATCTGTGATTTCAAAGGGTGAAATGTGAAATGCTTGTTTCAACTATCGCCCTCTTCGCTTTGCTCAGCACAGCTAAAAATAACGGGGTTGAAGCTACTCCACCAGTAAGCTGCATTTTCCCATTCTGCTGAATTCTGCCACGGATGTTACGGTGCAGAGCCCTCATTTATTCCTCTTTTACAGACCAGGTTCTTTGGTCCGGACACATCAGCTGTGGCTGCACAACCACTTGTGGGGTTTTCCTGCTGCCCCAAAGGCGGGTGGCGAAAGGAGAGTCCTGGTAGCACCGTAGGAGATGCCTCGCAGGGTAGTCAGCCCATGGACAAGCGTGTTTTTCAGACACCAGGCCATACGCAGAATAGTTTTTCAGGGGAATATCCCTGAGGAGTTTAATTTTCAGTTCTGCTAATTTTTAGAGATGTATAGAATAGCCGCAAATAAATTTTGCAGGGAAGAAGTTGGCCTTTATTTTGGTTATTTTTGGGTCCCAGGTGTCTTGAATGGTGAATGGATTAACAGTAGTTGCACACTGGGTAAAACCACTGCTGAGCATTCCTGTAGCTCTTTCGTCTGATAACTTCCCAGCTTTTCAGAGACAGCGATTCATTAACACCTCAGTGGGAAATTGCTCCGTACGTGGAAATCCTGGTTATGCCACTGCCAGGGATGAAGCCGTTGTGGATGAAGCGTCAAGTTGAATGCTCATAAATTCTGTGCAGGTTTGGGATGGGCAGGACGTAACTGGAAGTCATAAATTCCCACTGTTACTAATCAAGGTCCAGATTTTCTGTTTTATTGGAACTTTGTCTCTCCGGGTTGTATTTTTACAAATGGATTTGCTCTGAGGGGGTGCAAACGGGTCTGTGACAGCTTAGTTTAGCTCCGGGAGTTCTTCTGTAGCCTGATAGCGACGTCTCTGCTCCCTGCTTGTACTTGGGTGCTTTAATTACCTTTCACTTAGGTGCTTTGGTCAACTTTGAGGACCACATCCAGCACAAGGTGGTGTGAATGCCTTGTGTAGACTTCAAGCAGCTTTCTTCACATCGTTGCATTCCTTAAAGCCGGAGTCTTTCACCAGCTTTTAAAATGGGAGTGTTTTTTCTGGAGACGACATCTGAAAACTGGAAGAGATATTGGGAACCTGTTAGCTCAGGGCTGATGTCCCCGCTCCCAAGTGGCGGCAGCAAGGCCAAGTGGACCAAGCGTCTGATGCCGTTGGATCACTTCTGCCTTGGCTTCTTTCTCTGTAAATTGGAGATAACTCTTATTCCACATGTCGGTTGTCTCGTTTGTCATCTGTGCTGCCATACAGAGAGACCTGGACAGACTGGAGAGTTGGGCAGAGAGGAACCTTATGAAATTCAACAAGGGCAAGTGTAGGGTGCTGCACCTGGGGAGGAATAACCCCCTGCACCAGGACAGGTTGGGGGTGACCTGCTGGAGAGCAGCTCTGTGGAAAGAGACCTGGGAGTCCTGGTGGACAACAGGATGACCATGAGCCAGCCATGTGCCCTTGTGGCCAAGAAGGCCAATGGCATCCTGGCGGGCATCAAGAAGAGTGTGGCCAGCAGGTGGAGGGAGGTCATCCTCCCCCTCTGCTCTGCCCTGGGGAGGCCACACCTGGAGTGTTGTGTCCAGTTCTGGGCTCCCTGGTTCCAGAAGGACAGGGAACTGCTGGAGGGGGGACAGCAAAGGGCTACAGACATGATGAGGGGACTGGAACATCTCTCTTATGAAGAAAGGCTGAGGGATTTGGGTCTCTTCAGTCAGGGAAAAAGACGACTGAGGGGGTATCTTATCAACACTTATAAATCCTTAAAGGGTGGGTGTCAGGAGGATGGGGCCAGGCTCTTTTCAGTGGTGCCCGGGGACAGGACAAGAGGGAACGGGCACAAACTTGAGCATTGGAAGTTCCATCTCAACATGAGGAGGAACTTCTTTGCTGTGAGGGTGGCAGAGCCCTGGCACAGGCTGCCCAGAGAGGTGGTGGAGTCTCCGTCTCTGGAGACATTCCAAACCCGCCTGGAGGCGTTCCTGTGCCACCTGCTGTGGGTGACCCTGCTCTGGCAGGGGGTTGGACTAGATGATCTCCAGAGGTGTGTTTCAACTCCTACGATTCTGTGATTCTGTGTGAATAGCAGCATCAGAGAACTGACTGTGGCTGGTTTGTGTTGTTGGGGTTTCGTGGCTGGTTAAGTGTTTCTGCACTCAGGGACAGGGCATGAAAAGGAGGGTATGAAGCGGCATTTCTATCGAGGTGGACTCCAGCGAGTCACAGCTTGTCTAAGTGTTATGGATGTTTAATTGAGTACATGGACACCAGGAAATAGTTTTGTTCCTGGAGAAAATCCAGACAGTGACATATCACTTGGAACTGAATTTTTTAAATGGACCTTTAGATGCAGTTACTACTCACAATAGTGGCAACTTGAGATTTCAGGAGCCCGGTAAGACCGGTGAAAGCCATTACCCTTCAGATCACCTGGTTTCTGGGTGTTTTTTGCTGCGGAAATACTAAAACAAAGCTAACAGCGTCTCTTTTTTCCCCCAGTCTTTATTGTGACTTAAGAACCAATCCTTGCAATAATACTTAAAACTAATGGAGTGGTGATACCAGGGATGCTAAATGATGTGATAATGCCTCTGAACACAAAAGCACTTCTTTTTATTTAGGTTTAATTTTGGCTGCCCCCGCTGATTTGTCATAGGATAAAAAGACCGCGGAGAAGGCAGTGTACTGGGAGTGCTGTGTATGCTGTCGAATGTAACGACGATGATCAGGTTCTGACTGAAGCTCTTAGTGGCTTTCATAATTTTGGGGACTCTTTTCAGTACTCTCATTATCTCTGCAGTAACAGTAAGAGAGTGTTTTCAAAGTAAAAAATAAATTTAAAAGTCTTTACGCCCTGTGAGGTCAAATAACATTGCTAAGTACATGCAGAGCCCTCAAAATTTGTCTGTTCCTTGGTTTTGGGATACGCAAGTTGATAATTTTTCATCCTGAGCCAGGTAGCTAGTGCAGTGGACACGAGATGTATTTGTTCCACATACAAAGAAAAATTGGAGACCTTCTAGAAATAACACTAAGTACAACAAGAAGGAAGAAATATTGGGAAGTGTCAGATTTGGTTCTCTTCTAATAGGTCTCCGGAGCTCTCAGAAGTCACCATTCTGCTGCTTTTGGGGGAGGATGAGGGACAGCCGTGGAGAACCGTGGTCTGGTGGGTGGCCAGACAGTGGAGAACTCACAGTGCAGAAAATCAAAACTGCTACGTGGAGTGGGAAATTTGAAATGCTCACAAGTTTTATAAAACTACAGGGAGGAAATAAACCCATCCTCTTTTGCTACATCTTCACAAAAGGTGGAGGCAGGTCTTCAGTCTGGAATCATTCTTCATTTTATGTTACGGGGCTGTGCAGGTTATCACTGCAATCCATTCCTCGTTGTGAATGTCACCCCTCTTGATGCATACCCTAGAACTGATTTTAGTGAAAGTGGGGCTTGCAATTCACTCGGAAAATCAAACTGGGCCTGCGCCACGTGTAGATCATTAATCTGAACTGAAAGCAAATTGTGGTTAAAAAGTAATAAAAGTTAATTAATTGCAAGGAAAATCTAGATTGCTAGTTGCTATCTTTTCTTAACATTGGTGCTTCTCTCTCTCTCCTTTGCCTGGCTCCTAACTTATTGTTTCCTCTCCTTCCCAGGCAATGTTCTTCCTACTTCTTTAAGTATTCGGGAGTATTTTCTGCTCCCCATTCATCCGGGTCAATCTTTCTTGTATGTAAGAGGTGCCAAACTTATCACTATATGAGCTGCTGATAAAATAATTCATCCAACCTCTGCTCATCTGCCTTGTTCCCCAAAGTCCCCACCGCTGGCACGTGTCCGGTCACACAAGAGGTGCCATGTGAAACACACGTTTTTCCTGGTCTGATGGGAGGAGATCTGCCACGTGCATCCCCCAAGAGCCTCCTAAAGAAAACGTTTGGCACTTCTTCCATATTAAAAAAACAACTAGTAGTTTTCAAGGATGGAGAACTATTGTTCGAGTAAGCAGAACGGGTACCTATTGTCAGTTTTAGATACGTCCAGGCCAATAGTTAAGTGGGTTTTTTTTCTGGTTAGCTTGATGAAAGGTAGTAATGGGTTTAATTGCTGGTTGTCATTTGTAATGCGGTATATGCAGTATTAGAGTTATTGTGATAATGCGTTGTAATTACCCACCATCAAGCGTTTTACAATGTTAAAAATATGATCTTTGAAATAACGTGGCGAAGTTCTCTGAATTGAAGGCAATAGCTATTGAGAGTACAATATCATTTAAAAACGTCAATCAAGTCAGTTAGGTAAACAAAATGAGGGTGGTGGAGTTTTTTCCATAAATTCTTCCTACGCCCTTAAACCTTCCCGAAAGCTTGGCAGAATGAGCAACGTGCCTGGAGGACTGATAAATAAAAGCTATTTCAGAGTTCCCTGCGCACACGCCCCGTTTGAAAAGTATCGTGCGTCTTGTGTCCAGAGCTCTGTCCAGAAAACCTCTTTGTGTTCAAACCCAGAGGGATTACTATTCATTTTGGCTTTGCTCTAGTAGGAGAGACAAAACTCTTCGTAGGTGGCGTCGCCCCTAACTCTGCGTGAGAAATGGTGGTGCGAAATGGTCGATGGGGCGAAGTTTTTTAAAAAGGCAGAGGTTTCAATTTGCGTTGACCTTCTCTATGCGCACAAATGAATCAGGAGATGCAAATGAAGCAGGGGAGGCTGAACTACCAAATTTGTATGCTTAGTTGCTTCGGTCGTGTGCCTAGTCTGGCAAAGAAAAGGGAGGGAGAGGAAAAAAATATCTGAAGTCTAATGAATAGAAGTGTGGCTCCCAATGACCTTTACCTACTATTATAATTTTGATGTAGAACAACCAAATTCCTGAAGATGTTTAATCAGCAAAGTTGAATTTTGATGAAACCACGTGCCACACTCCCATTACTGCTGCAGAAATTAATTAAAATTCATAGCGATATTCTCGATTCATAGGGATTAACACCAGTGAACTGTCACCTTATCACATTCTTTCCATCCTTGGTGGGTCACAAAGCCTAGCGTAAGATAGAAGCATCCTGCATTGATAAATCCAACTCCACACCCGTTCAGATGTGAAATTTATTTGGGTAACAAAGCATCCCATGAAAGGTGAATTAAAACATCATGTATGTATTCCATATTTTTAGCCTAGATTTTTAATTAAGAGGTTTAAATTGATTCCATCTTCTTTTTTTCTGCAGGGAAGCGCATGTACATGTGTAGTCTCGTGATGGGACTGGTATCATTGCAAACCCTCTAAAATCATGACCCAGAATTTCCCCTAGCCCGTGGCATTAAAGAAATGATTGTGCCTCTAATTTAACTTATGTTGCCAAAAAAGAAAGATGAAAAGACCAATGGTGTGACAATAGTGACATTTTTCTTCTTCCAGAAAAGAAGATGAAATAAAACCTTTCTTTATAATTCTTTCAAATTCCTGAAGCTCAGGTAGATCTTGTCAGAGACGTGTCGTGTGTTCAGGTGGCCTGCTGAATTTTAAAGGCAATTTTAAATACGTTGTTTTCCTCTCCTTTTCGTACAAAATCAAACCGGGATAACCGAGGCTGACAGTAGATTTTTGCTGAGCTTAATAGGCGTAAATCTCTCTCTGGATGGAATTAGGATCAGGCATGAAGAGCCCGGCTGAGGGAGAAGACGATGTCAGTGTCGCTAACGGGCATTTTCGAAGACTTCCCTGTGTTTGGTGGCAAGTCCCAGCAGCTCAACACAGAAAAAAAAAGTCAAATTGTCAAAAGTCATTAGTGGTTGTCACTTCATAGACCTTCACACTGGAGTTCCCCCTTTGGAATTTCAGTGGAATGCTTTTTATTTTTTTTTTTCTGCTTTTTCAAGTAAGTAGGACAATCAGCCGTTGTACAAAACTGCTGGGATTTAACCCATTCGTAGCTTTTTGGTTATGGCTGCAAAGAAATGGTGAATTTAGGAGTTTGAGGTTCAGTTCTGTGCTCTGCCAGAACCTTTGCTGCTTCTGCTAACTGTTTTTATACCCAAATCCCCAAGGACACTTTTTGAAGCTTGATTTCCTCAGAGATGGAGGCCTTGTGGGTATGGCTAGATAAGCTTTGCTGAAACTTGATTTAGGGCTTACCAACTTTAGTACATCAGCCCTTCTAGTTCCTTGTGTTTCGACATTGTTTCACCTCTGTTTTTTTCAGGTAGTCTCCAAACACTCTTATTTTAGTAAAGTAGCCTTTTAAATGAATTGCCCAAGGAAGGACTGTAGTTGCCCTGTTTCTGTTGTTCTGTGTGAAACTAAACAAGTCAGTGCTAAATGTTGCTGTTTGCCTCTCTTCATAATTGAGCGCCCTTTCCACGGATTTATTCCTTAGTGTCTAATTAGGAACTTCTTGATTGTTCATTGGGGCAGTTTGACAAAGGGAAGAGGAGACTGATTAAATAGGAGGTAAATAACCTAATAGCTCGTTATATACATATATATCTTGTTTTATATATATGTAAATATAACGTAATATCTTGTTAATAACCTGTTCTGGTGGTGAGCCCCTGGCCCAGGTTGCCCCGAGAAGCTGTGGCTGCCCCATCCCTGGAGGGGTTCAAGGCCAGGTTGGACGGGGCTTGGAGCAACCTGGGCTGGTGGGAGGTGTCCCTGCCCAGGGCAGGGGGGTTGAAACAAGATGATCTTTAAGGTCCCTTCCAGCTCAAACCAACCAACCAACCAACCCAAATTCTGTGATTCTATGAGTATAGGGTTTGTCATGAGGTCTTTCAGTCAGCACCATCCAGGTAGGAATCCTTCATTACTCGTTGTCTCCTAGAGCGTGAGAATTTGGTCTAGCCTTAAAGGCTGCTTCTGCACGGCTATTTCAACGCGGGCATTTTCCTCACCCCTCCAATTTAGCCATGGTAGCAAAATCCCTCCAGAGCCACGGTCACGAACAAAGATTTCTTTCTGTCCTGTCTTCTGCTCAAGGTCCATGTTGAAGCTACACTGCAATAGCGCTCTAACTCCATCCCCACCAGGGTCATTGCTGCTCCAATGCTGCTGAAGCAAAAGACTGAGAGGGGGATATTTTTAATATATTCCCTTTCTGTTCCTTTCTCTAAGAGGTGGATTTTGGGAGCCTTATTTAGATGGTTTATTCCCCAGATTCTCAGATACAAAGTGGTGCCGCTGTTATTTTTATAGACTTTTTTTTCTTTTTTTTTTTTTTGCACATAGTCATCCAGAAATAGGAAGGTTTCGGTTTAGTTTATACGCTTTGAATTCCCAAATTTTAAAGGATATATTAGTAATGCTTTGGTGGCCTAATTATATACCTAATTATATTTAGCAGTTTTACAGTTTTTGCCAGTTTCTGATGGTTTTTACTGTACCGATCTTTGCTATTTGTGACATTTAAAGCATATGTTTGAATTCTTCCATCTCCTGTGTCTTGTCATTCCGTTGCTCTTTTTTAGAACTGATATGTAACTTTCGCAAAATAATTGCACAATAAGAAATGCAGTGTAATTTTTTGAAATATGCCAAACCAGTAGGTATACCCTCAAGAAAAAGAAATAGAGAACGATGATGCGGCTGCAGGTGTGCTGAGAATAAGGAACCAGCTGGTTTGGTGAGTAGCAGAGTGGTTGGGGGCATGTAAATAAGAGTTTTTTCCTGGCAGCTTTTGGTTTGTATTTTTGTGTCTAGTATCCCCCTTTAGAAGCAAAATATATTGAGGAGAAAAAAAACAAAACAACAAAACAAGAACGCGGAAGTCACCTTAAACTTGGCCTGGAGGTGCTTTTTGCAGTAAATCTTTTGACGTTTTTGATATCCATGTCATTACAAAGTTGGGGGGGAAAATTCCCACTTTGTATGACGAGCCACCCCAGAGAGAGCCGTTGTGTCACAGGCCATTAATGTTCGTCATTACAAAGCGGAACGTGGCTTTTTCCTTTGTTCATCCCCATTGATACTCATCTGCACAGAGGTGTATAGAGTTGGCCAGGGGGTATAGCAAGAAGTGAACTTTGAAGCTCAAGGGTTGTCTCTCTCATGTAGCATCTCGAAAACACTATTGGCCCAGGAGGCACTTGTACTGAACTGTTGGCATGGGGTGCGTGACTTCAGTGTCACTTTGGTTTTAATAGGGAATGTTGGTTTATGGAGGTAGACGAAGCCTGCGTGCTTCAAGGGAACCTTCTGGGGCAGGAGTGAGGGTTGGCTCATGCTGGAGCGCACCCGGCGCGTGTAGGGACAAATATGTTGAGATGGTGTCCTCAGGCCTTTGCATTATCGCAGCTTCCCTGTGGTGCCAGCTGAGATGGTCAACGTTCCTCAGCTGGAAAATCGCTGCCTTTCACAATTTACCGTACTTCAACTTCCACACTTCGGTTTTTTGGTGTTTTTTTTTTTTTTCCTTTGTTTGGCTGTTTGCTACGTAACAAATAGCACGGCAACATGTCAGCCAAAAAGACGCCCCCTCTTTTCACACGTTACTGTCCCTTTTTTGTGTATTTCTATAAAAAAAAATTTCTCAGTTGCACTAAGGATGCCATTAAGTCTTTGAAACACAACTATCAGTTTCTTTTTATTATAACACAAGTCACTGCAGTAACTAAGTACTGATACAGTCTGGTCTATTTTTATGAAATCCAGAGCAGGATGAATTAAAAAAATGTATATTCTTGGGTTACTAGGAGGTGCTGAGCTTTGTAAGTGTGAGAGTCAAACCAGCTTCTTCCTAGAGTCCTCAAACAGGTTCTTTTGACTGCATCATTAGTCCCCCGGGAATATTTGAGGTATTGTTAGAAGACAGAGATGGTTTCAATGAGAGCGTCACTCAACAGATGCAGAGGACTGAGGGTCTGTCTCTTCCATTCAATCGCTACTGCAGAACTGGAGAAGAAAACCAGCTCAGCAAGGGCGACCGCAGAAAGTTAGGTCGGAAGGTGTGAAGGGGAGCGCGATGCTCCTGAGCAGGTCTGCAGTTAGATCTGCCCAATTTCACAACTGCATGGAAAGACTGGATGTGAGGGTTGGTTCTCTTCTCTCTATTCCCCTTGAGATGTTACCTGTAATGTTCTTAACGTTACAGGTTACAAAGTAAAACACACAAATTCCTGTCTTATTTCGTAGAATCATAGAATAGTTAGGGTTGGAAGGGACCTTAAAGGTCATCCAGTCCCACCCCCCTGCCCTGGGCAGGGACACCTCCCACCAGCCCAGGTTGCTCCAAGCCCCGTCCAACCTGGCCTTGAACCCCTCCAGGGATGGGGCAGCCACAGCTTCTCTGGGCAACCTGGGCCAGAGGCTCACCCCCCTCACAGCAAAGAATTTCTTCCTGACATCTAACCTAAATCTCCCCTCTTTCAGTTTAAAACCCTTCCTCCTTGTCCCATGGCTCCCCTCCCTGATCCAGAGTCCCTCCCCAGCTTTCCTGGAGCCCCTTTAGGGACTGGAAGGGGCTGGAAAGTCTCCCCGGAGCCTTCTCTTCTCCAGGCTGAACCCCCCCAGCTCTCTCAGCCTGTCCCCACAGCAGAGGGGCTCCAGCCCTCCCAGCATCTTCATATTTGCAGCCCATAAGACCCGATCATTCATGCTTTGGGAGTTCGTTTCCCAGTCCCCGTAATTTTCAGTGCCGTGGAGCCTTGCCTCTTAATTCCATGGCTTGTCAGCAGGGAAAACCTCATTGACACGTGTTTTCTTAAGAGAACAGACAACATGTCGGTTTAGGTTCTGGGAAAGGGCAGTTTTGTTTAAATAACCACAAAACAAGCCTTGTTCAACCTAAGGAAGCAGGCGACTACAACTTTGCAACGTTGCTTTAATTGAGGTATTTTTAGCCAACAACTTCTATCTCATTGAACTTTCTGTTGGACCCTCTTCTTTCTCCTCCTGTCTCATAGATGAAGGTCTAGAACCTGAAGGGAGCCACAAGTAGTCAGGAGCAAATGTAGGAACGAGCCTTAGCAAGGGCTCATCAGACAGTCGCATCCTCATCTCACGCACAAGGACAAGGCTCAACTCATAACGAAATCTGCACGTTTTCTTTTAGGGTATTTCTAACTATGGTGAGAAATTTGCTCTTGCTTTGCATGTCAAATAGGTGGGAATATTTATTCCCACACTTAAAAGTACAGTCTGAATATACTTTTTCACCTTCTGAATTGCGTATAGAGGAGAGAGCACCATCTGACTCTCTGCTTGCTAAAATAAATGTCAGAAAGGACGCGACCTAATTATCTTTCTTCCCATTTTCCATCTACATGAACTCTTTTCGCTTTGTGGGTGTTTAAAACCGCTGATTTTTGTCATTGATCCTAGAATTTCCATAATTTCAGTATTCACCGAAGAGGGCAATGAAGTATGTATGTGTCTTATAATTATGTGATGACATGCAAATAATGTCTCCTAGGTAAAGAATCAAAGATTCCGATATTGATAAGCTTTAAAAAAATCTCTTTGGTTAAGCTTAGACTACGTCAGTCCCAGAATTTAAAGTTCCAAGTGAAAGAGAAATATAGAATTTACCTCAAACTTTGTAATCCCATTTCTCATCCTATCACTTCTTTTGTTGCCTCAACACCAAGTTGATGCTGTAGCTCAAGGGCAAAAAATTAAGCATTTTGATGAGCCAGTCTGCAAAGGGCTGGACATTATAAATTGAAACGCTAATTGGAGACAAAGGAGCTTTGAGAATGGGTAAGAACTTGGAGGAGGCTTGAAATTTAATGGATGTAATAACAGTTATGTTGTCTTGAGGTTATGTGCATTATATTTACATGTGTTCCTTCGAATCGTGAGTTTATGTTGTTTGTATAGATCTGACACTCTTCTTGGGCTATGAATTGCTATTTATACGCTCATCAACGGATTAGTGCAGTAGACATCATAAAGGAAATGGGCACTTGTCATTAATTTTATTACATCATAGAATTTTTAATACCCTTGAAAATACAAGCGGGTTTTTTTTGGTTTTGTTTGGTTTTGCCATGGCATAGTGTTGTATGTCTAGTTTTAATAGAACCTACAGTCGTCTTTCAAGACCGTGTTGAAGACTCTTAACATTCAATGCCAAATTGTTTTTTCATAAGGCATTTATGGAACAGGCTGTCCAGGAAAGTGGTGGAATCGCCATCCCGGGAGGTATTTAAAAGCCGGGTAGATGTGGTGCTGAGGGACATGGTTTAGTGGTGGACTTGGCAGTGTTAGGTTGATGGTTGGACTCAATGATCTGAAAGGTTCCTTCCAACCTAGGCAGTTCTGTGATTTAAATATACTGAAATGTGTATGTCTATGGAGGAGAGGGGACAGAAGCACATAGAGGAAAAGGTGCAAAACTCCATTAAGCTTTTTATCTCTAAAGGCAGAAGAATGATAGAGTCATTTTGGGTGGAACCGACAACACCCGTGTTGTGTTTACAGCCGTCCCTTAGACTTCTCCGGTCAAAGTATTGAAGGATCCAAGAATATTAAGTGACCCTGTTTACCAGAATTATTGAGATAATTTATTATTAGATTAATTATTCTCATTATTTTTATGTTTAAATAAATACGTTTAAGTTGTGTATTATAGTGAGGGTGGACAATTTTTATTTCTCTTGGCTGCATTTCACAACAATTAAGCCCTGTAGGGCTCAGACACCAACCCCTCTCGTGTTAATCTAAGTCTGGATGAGCTGCATCCTCGTATTGCTCTTTCCCCTCCATTTGAGTCTTTCACCGGTAATCTTCTAAGAAAAGATGGGGGGGGGGGGCAAAGGATTTTTGGGTTGAAATCAAATTGTGTGTAGCTATTAAAGGCTGGTAGGACGTTTGCTTTGAAAAGATTAACCTATTGTCAAAATCAGCAAAAATGACAGCACCAACTCTGTTTCTCACCCTCCCCTAAAGAATTTGAGTGTCTCAGGCCTTTGAGGTGTCAGGGAGATCTGCACCGTTTATTGGGTTTTTTGCCTTACAAACTCTGATCCTCAGGTTTAACCAGTTGGACACCCTCCGTTGACAGTACGTGTCATCTTCACCCTCCGACAATCACCGCCTGATCAACAAAAATAACTCCCTCGTTGCAGACGAATCAAAGCCACTGAAGGGTGAGCGTCGCAATCACAGCCTTTCAGCCTGTGATGTGTGCGCACGGCGACAAACCGCCAAATCCCTGCTACTTGTCCTTTCTTTTGTAGCCGGGCTTCAAAGAGTAGGGCAGTCTGATCCTTGACTTTAAACACCCTTTAATAAGAAATCCTTTCCTTCGCTGCCTTCTCTGCCATTGTGCATCATGCATAAATCACTGAACATTCACAGCGCTTTTGGCTTACTTTTTTTTTTTTAAGAGCTATTTAGCTTTTCTGACCATTTTGGTCCAGATCGCCATCACGATTGTACTGAGGACTCGTTTCTCTAAACTTTATGTTACTCTACTGCCACATCAGAGTGACCAGAGCGAAAGGGAGGGGGAAGCACGCCTTTTCTCAGTAACTAATTCACTTCTAGAAGAGTTGCAGTTCCTCCTCTCTTTAATGTCAATGCTGTCCCACCGTGACCTGATGCCGAGATGTATTTGGTTCCCCCCGACACACGTTACAGAAAATACTGACCTGACCTTTAAAAAAATTTATTAACATTTATAAATTTTATTTTACTGTGTCATGTTGAGAGAAATTGTTCCGGCTGGACAGGGGGAGTGCTTCTATAATGGCATGGCTTCACTTGTTTGTGTAACAACATATTAAAAACGCCTCCCTTTTTGGTCCTAATCCCACCCACCCTTTCGCATGTATTTTGTCTATACTTGGTGGTCTTTGCGGATTAGCCTTAATCAACTGCTTTTTATAATATTATCTGCTTGCTGTGGGTGTCGCCTAACACAGGTTGAAGGTAGACCATGCGTAGGCTTTGGTTGATTTTTGATGTGTTCGGGAAGAAGGAACAGTTTTCTTGACTATTTCTATCCTTGGGTTTTTCCTGGAGTGGCCAACTTGTGATGGAGGTAACTGGAGGGGGGCGGGCATTAGGAAGATCCTGCCCATCTGCGATACGAATCATCTCAGGGATGTCCTGGCTGTATTTTGGCTCTGAGCTGAAGTCCTTTTCCACAAGAGAAATACAGAACAAGAGCCCACTCTGTACGGGTTTGGCTCAGAATTGGCAAACTGTATTTCACTTCTTCAGGTCGCCTCTCCTGAATTTAATTAGGAAGCAAAACTAAGTGTGAACTGGGGGATGTTGTTATGAACTATGGATAAATGTGAAGAAGGGCAAATAGCCTCTTGGCCAGTGTTGGCTGAGGAAGAAATGGATGTAACCTTTCTTTTCCATCACTTGGTAAGACACCGTTCGTTGTCTTACTTTTTTTCTTTGCTGGTTATTCAGATATCTGCTGGTGACGCTCTTGGCACTTGTGTATTAAGTTGTTTGGTTTTGAAATCGTTTCAATAATGCAAATTAATAAAAATGGCATAGGAGACAGCAACGTCATGCTGCTGGCTCTGAAAGGCAGCTCCTCTTATCTACAGCAGTGGGAAGACTGTTTCTGTGGAGTAACCGATTCTGTCGGCTTGGGTGCTTACCTTATAAAAGTCAAAAATAAAATTGGAATGAAAAATGGAATTTCATTTCTATATTCTAAATATGTTATAGTCCCTAGAGTAGATGGGGAAGAGAAATAGGCATCCCAGTGCCTAATTCTTGGAAGACCAATATTTGTTGAAGTAACATTTGCTTTTAACTTGTGTAATGTCTTCGTGCACAGTACGTAGAGCTTTAAATAGTCCGTTTCGGGTATAAATTTTACCTTGGTGACTTGTGTAATTTAAGAGTAGTTAAAGGAGACCTTGGTTTTGCTTTGCGGCAAGTCTAATGCTACAGAAGGACCAAGATGTTACTCTCTCTGCGTTATTGTTTTTGGGGATCGATTTATTTTTAATTCATAAGAGCAAATGTTAAATAAGGCACACACTTGATGTCAATCCGTTACTTTAATAAAAAAAATGGGATCCTACTCCTGCCAGGTCTTAATCACAGATCTCCCACGGATGCCATGTGTACCTTCAGCACAAAACAGCTTTGGTGCCTCTGCTTTGCCTCTCTGCCCCGTGCAGATTGTGTCGTGTCCTACCTGGGCTTCCCCGGCAATTAATTGCGTAATGGTTGCGAAATATTTTGAGATGGAAATGCTTGTGTCACTGCTTGGTTTTCACCGTGCTTATATTTCCTCCCAGTGTGTAGGATTTTCCCAGCCCATCTCTCAAGCAGCCGTGCAGTTGTTGCTTAATGTGCACGCTGCAATAATGACTGAAATTAATTTCTTAGAACTGACACCAAAATAATTAATACGGCCCTCTTGGGCTGCATGTGATAGAAGTGGGCTGAGGAAATGGAGATATTAAAGTGTGGCTGTCCTTCTTCACAGATGTGAAATGTCATCATCAGTTCATAGCAGTCTTGCTTTATTACGGCCATATTAAAATGAATGTTTTGCACATCTTCATAGAGTACCTATTAACAGCATTTCCTTGATTTGAAAAATGGCTCCAGTATGCGAATGCAACCCATTCCGATGAATAAATTTAGCACTTTAATGCTATTTATTTACTCCACACTGTAAAATGTAATAAGATAAATAATGGGTCCCAGAGGGGCGTGGGGTAAGTTGGTGATCATCCTCTCAGCAGGCAGATGAACACAGCTCGAGTAGAGAAATAATGATCAAAATTCACCGTGCTCCCTGGGATGCCATTTATATACCTGAATCTAATAAAGAAAGAATTACAATGCTTAACAACGTGCTTAGCGCTGGGATCGGAATGTAATGAGACCGGCAGAGAGGAATCTACAGCCGTATTAGCTGAGTTTGAAGTGTCACGTTGGAGGTGTGGGCGGCGGGAGCTACAAGTGATCTGATGCCCCATCAGTGTGGGATTTGCTGGCCGTCGGGATACCTGTGCTTTCTTCTTTACTGGCTAGCAAAATCCAGTCCAGGGCAAGCTTTATTCTCTTTATCCAGAGCATTCTGCTGAAGGCTATTTTGAGGTCTGGATTTTAAACCTCTCCAAATGTCTTTGGATTTTCTATCCAAACATAGTGCAGGACTGAGGTGGTTACAAGCGTGCGTGAAGGTTGTAGAGCTGGTCAAGATTTAAACGACAAAATTGCACGAGACTGGCAAGTGATTGCTTGGTTTTCGTTGGGTTTATTTTTAAAGAAGTTTGGGTGATTCTATCCCTGTGATTATCCAGGTCGGAACGTGGTTGGAATTTCAGGGTGGGGAACAAAAGGAAGCCTGGTTCCTGTTGTGGTATAGAATTTGGGAGTGTTGCTCATGGTGGGCTTGGAGTGACCACGGATGGCCCAGATCCATCAGCTGCCACTGCAGCACTTGCACTTCTTCTGGTTTTACTCTTGCTTTTCAGAATAGATTTCTACTCAAAGGGAATTTTACATTCGATTTAGGTTGTGCGCCCAGAAAGTCTTAAGAAAAAAAATAAAATACAAAAGACTTACCAAATAATTTTTAAAAATCACAGCTTAGATACTGTTGGAGTAGTCTCGGCAGTCGTACTTTGGGCATAAAAGTAATAAGAGCCTGTCTGGAGACCCTTCTGCCTGTTTCTTGAAGAAGCATTTGAAAAGTACAAACATGAATAACGTAATAAAATGGTGAAATGATAATGGAGTTATTCGTACTTCAATTTTTATGTGCTCTTAAAGCTGTCAATAATCCAGCACAACCTGTGTTTTAAAAATGAAATGTATTTTTTTGTAACTGCAGGTCTTGCAAATTAACTCCTTCTGGAGTTTGCTGCTCTCCATCCCCTCCAGGAGCAAACAGTTCTGTCCCCAGTTGTTCCAGTTTCAATAACTTTGTCTCTCTATTAGTTTCTCAGCAGCCCCTTTCAGCCCAGTCTAAATCCGTGGGTATATTCAGTTGGGGGAAATAATCCTGGCCTGGAACACAAGAGAAAATAGAGCTTGGCTTTGTCTTTCAGTGGTTTTGACTCTTTCAGGCTAAGAGCTCATGGTAAAGACTCCAAACATCCTCCAAATGTTGGCAATGGAGTTGGTAAGATGTTAAAACTTGCTGCCCTGTGGCTGAGGCCCCCTGGAGCACCCTGGGAGGATCTGCTGGGATCAGAGCCCGTCACGTCACGGAAGACGTAGCGTGTCTGGAGATGTACCACAGAATTAGAAGTAGTGAAAAACGAGGCGAGTTGACTGAATTTCCAGTTGGTTGAAATGTTTCTGTTCACAGGTGCGTGCATTTGTTTTCAGGAAAACATCAGCTTTTCACGGAGAAAATGGATTCTCCTACTGAAAACTAAAATGTTTAGTAGAAAATTAATTCTAGAGAAAAATCTAAAAGATAAATTGTGACCACCCTTAGTCATCAAGTGTCGTTGAGTAGACGTGCACGCACGCCCAGCAGATGCGCTGAACGAGAAAGGGGCTGGTTTTGACTCGGCCCTCTTCCAACTGGGCCCACACATTAAAAGCGCATATGATTTACATATCATTCAGACGGTTGGAATTCCCAGTTGTATAGGAGGATATGTGTCTTCTGTTCAGTTTCTTTTTCATTCTGCTTAAATAAATCCTTTCCTGTGCAGGAGAATAAAGCTTTCTGTATGCTTCGGTATGCAGGAGCTATTTCACATAAGCTATTCATGCAGAGCATGAAAGGCATCTTGCAGGAATAGCCTCAACTGGTTATTTTTAGGAGAGGGAGGATGGCATCAGCAAAACCACTAGAGACATCTCTTCTGCCACTGTATACACGTCTCTGAATAAAAGAAGCCAGTTGCTGCCTAATGAAAAGAGAAATTGGAAACCCCGCACAGGCTGATTACAGTCGCACAGATGCTTTTGCCAAGATTTCCACCTTCCTGGGCAAAATTCGTTCTCTTTTCTCTGCAGAAAACCTTTACTCCAAGAATTGTTTGGAGAGGAGAGGGGGACGGGGAGGGGGGGAATCAACTGCTGGACCAAGTGAATTAGTTCAGGGACATCGCAGGCTTCCTTAATGGCACGTTTACAGATGCTGGATGTTTTGGGAGGTGCGGGAATGAGCGAACTCTAATTGCACTTTGGCAGGAAGGCTGATTTCTGTGTCTGCCGCATTCTCATTTGTGGAATCACCTAACTCTCTGCAGCCCTATTGTCATCTAGGTAGGACAAAGGGGATGCAAAGAGTGTAAACCCAGGGAAGGAGGTTATTTGCCAT
Source organism: Larus michahellis (assembly GCF_964199755.1). Classification (NCBI taxonomy): domain Eukaryota; kingdom Metazoa; phylum Chordata; class Aves; order Charadriiformes; family Laridae; genus Larus; species Larus michahellis. Next base: position 2,639,474 of record NC_133896.1, on the reverse strand, counting down.
CACAGGCCGGGTTGCAGATCTGGAAACGAGAATGAAAGATGGTGAGTCTGGATATGGATCCCTGAGTGTGGGACACGGCCATAAATGGTCCTTTCTTGGGTATCTGAGAAGTCTTGAGTGTGCAGGATCTTCCGTAGAAGGCCATATGTCATTGTGGGCATCAAAGGAGGTTCCTTCTGCTGAACTAATTCTGGTTTTATTTGTTTTTTTAGAGAGGTGAATCCTGTGTGGGAAAATAGCCCTTTTGTCCTATTTCTTCTCATTTCAATTTGTTCTTAGGTATTTCTTAGGTACTCTAAAGTCCATATTGTTTGTGTTTCTCTTCTATCTCAGTTAAAACCAAAAAAACCTAAGAGGTTTTATTCGAGCCATTTGCAGTGGCACAGTAAGGGAGAAACTGTCTGCTTGGGTGTTTGTATCACTTTAGGATTAGCTCTCTGTTTAGCTCCCGCTACTTTAATGGGGGCCGCAAGCGAGAAGCGTGCGTGGAGTGTGCTCTGCAGACTTCAGAAGAGCAGAAAGAGAGAGCAGCAAGAGCTGTGCTGCTCTCACAGAGGAGAAATCGGTTTCATTTCCCAGCTTTTCCGGCTCAGATCTACACAAACTGGAAATACACGAGAAGTCAAAGATTGATGGCAGAAAAAGGGGAAGCAATTTTTGCCTTTACATGATGTTCTGCTTTCACCTGCTCCTGAAAGTTAGTTTCCCTTTTCTTTAATAATGCTGTTTATTACTGGAGATGGGTTGTAGACCTCCTAGAAATGAAACTACGAGGCAAATGAAAATTTTCCTTTTAACAACTTGGCTGAATTGCACCTTTTTAGCTCTGCTTCTGGCAAGAAACAGATTGGAAAAATCTGACTGTGACCAGTGAGCCATGACTGGAAAATGGAGGCTTTCCAAAATATTGTCTGGTGTCTTTCCATGGACAGTCTCATGGTCTTGGAGAACTGGGTTTTGTGTGAACATAGATGTGTCTGCAGATACATTTGCAGATGTTCTTGGGATGATTCAAGGAGAATGTTAAGGAATTCGACCTAAAGTCTGTCCAAATCTGCAAATAGTTTTCCATTTAATCCTTTGAGCCTTGAGTCCTCTGTATGGAGCGCATTCTGCGGCAGCTTATATAGCACAGGCGTGATTTGTAGTCATCCAGTTCAACAATCTACACATTTTCTAGAGCAAAGTCATTGGGTTTAATGCATGCTCTTCAGAGGAACGAGATGCATTCAGGACTTTGCTGGGATCACCTTTGCCCTTCGCTGCTAGGAAGAAAAGCATTTGTCTAGAATTATGAGGAAAACATCCCATCAGTCCCTCTGTGACCATCGCGTTACGAGAGGTGCGTGTGGGGGATGCAACGTGCTGTAGTAGAAAACAAAGTACTTGGGGGAAAAAGCGTCTTATGGACTGCAGCCTTCGAAGCATTAGATGAGAAGAATTTGGTCTGGGAATTATGTCACCTTAAACAAATTCCTTTATAGAAAAATTTTATGGACTTTGAAGAGATATTTGAGGAGCATTTCTGTCAGTAGAACACATAATCCTTAAAACCTTACGGCATTTGCTATGAAGTCTTTCGAATTCCCTGATCAATGAGGCATCTGAGCACTGTACCTTTGTACCTGTGTTAAAACATGTACAGATTACCCAGTTTAATATTTTTTTACTCAAGGGTCGTGAGCTCTGTACAAGCCATGTGTTGTAGGTGAGGAGGGTGAGCAGGGTACGGCAGGTCGCAGAAAGGAGCAGTTGAGTTGATCAGGTCCCTTTCTTCAAAGACATCTGCTCCTCTTCAGTTATGCAGATTTTCACTAAGTCACCCATTGCTGGCTCTTCAGGTGTCTTCATAAACTGTTTTCTTTCTTTCTACCCCTATGTTTAAGTTTAGATTTGAATCTTTCCAGGGCTGATGCCTTCTTGGGCATTATTGTTGTTTATAATATGCCATAGGACCTATGAGTGCTTCCCAGTTTTGAAATCAATCTGAGTTCCTGCATACGTCTTTCTTACACCTTCCCCCCGTGATGATTGATGTTAACTAAATAAGCTGCCATCTATAGAAAAATCGTTGGCGTGCTATTGATTTTACATAACTTTATTTTCTGAAATATTTCACTCACTTGGAGAAATTGTAATTTCAAAGCCCATTTCTTTTGGCCTGATATAAAACTCTTCCCAACCTGTGGGCGTACGGGGGAGCTGGATCAAATCCTTCAATACTTAAGGGTATGGATGATTGTAGCTTCCAGCGGCAGTTCCCAGTGTGCGTTAAGAGGATCTGATTTTAACTGCTCTTAGTTGGTGATACCGGCCCTTGCTTCAGCATTGTTTTCTCCCGGCTTTAATTTCTGCACTTCAACGTTGGTGTGACGAGAGCAGGGTGAAACTGTGATGCTACAAACGTGAATCAGCCCCATTAGTATGAATCAAGAAGATGCTTTCCCAACGCAAGACATGTCAACGTTGATGCTGGGGGAGTGTAACTGTTTTGACTCATGTAGCTTTGAGGTTCAGTTTGCCTGTAGATGTTTTCCTCCCCTTTTGGGTTTGCTGTGATATTCCATGAAACGAGGGAAATGAGGAGTTTTATTTCTTGAAGCGTGCCAAACTCATCTTTCCTGAAGGAAAACCCAGAATGAAGAGCTGAGCCTTGGAACCTTCCCTGTGGGTAAATAAAAGTGGTTCTGATGGATATAGAAGGGGATGAGTTCTGCATTAAGACCTTCCTATGAAACGTACACTGGCGTTCGCTTCCTCCTTCCTAATTTTGGAAACTTACCCATGAGCTGCCTTTGCAGACTGCTCATAAAGAGAAATAATCTTTGCGATAGAAGGGCTTCAGCTGTGGCTGCTCAGGCATAATTTCTGAAATGCAGGCTCTACAAAGAAGGACTCAAAACAGGATAAAATCTTCGTTGATGTTCAGGATTGGGAAGGGAGTGTAGCCTTACTTTTCCAATGTACTCAAAAAACAGAAGAAGGGGACTTGGTGATCTCAAAGGTCTCTTCCAACCAAAAGGATTCTGTGATTCTATGATTTTGTGAACTGCAGACGTACATGCTGTGCTTGGAAGAAAGTGCAGTTTCAGGCACAGTAAGAAAATAGTGCTTCCCCCCACCCCCCCACTTTTCTACTGGTTTTATTGGTAACACTGCTGCTCTTTAACCTGGGAAATCAAGGTCTTCCATCCGTCTATGCATTTCCATCCCTAGATGGGAGCAGAAACACAAGCAGAAACTCCTTTGTTGGCATTGTCCACGTGATGCTAAAGATCCCTTAACGCTGGTAATTAACCCAGGGCCGTTTCTTCCTAATTTAAAATGAGTTTTGATGTCCAGAGTTGCCTTTGGCTACTGCTTGAATGAATTAGGATTTCAATATCGCCTCGTATTTACTAACTCACAGTAGAATGAACTCGGAGTCAGATCCTCATTTAGTTAAAATAAATGTACTTCCATGATATTAAACAAATTTAAACCAATGGACGATTTGGCCTGGGGGAGTATAAGAGGCTGCGTGTTGGATCAGGTTCTGAGTTGCATTACAATGAGCAAGAAATGGATGATGTGGTTGCGCTCAAGAGAAGAGGTTTATACCAGGCTGGCTTTGTACCTCATGCCTAGCTTTCCTAATGCATAACAGAATGGAGATGAATTAATGTGCCATCAAATTGGAGGCTCGCAAGAGAAGAAACAGTTGATACAACTTTCAAATGCACATTCCTTCATTTTCAGCGGGTAGATGCACCTTATCCTTTAGGTATTTGGTGTTTTCTTCTTGTGAAGAAAACATTGCAATGAAGGAAAAGAGATGAAGGGATGTTTTCAAAGTCAGCACTTCCACCAAAACCTTTCAATCTCCTGGTTCATTTTCTGTACGCCGTGACCCTCTTGGATGTCACCTGCTCCTTTCCGACTGTAAAGCCTTTCTCTCTCCGCTCCTTTCCCTTGTGGATCTCCTCTCTCCTGAGCTCTCCTTTCTTCCTTTGTGAGCCTTCCCTCCTCCTCCTCCAGCTGCCTCATTCGGGCTGACACCTTTCGTTAATGTTATCAGCGAGATTAGAGGACTAAGATTCATGGGGGAACTGGTGCAAATTCTTCTGGGTCAACAGGCTTGTTCCCGATGATGATCACACTCTTTGATTGCTCAGCACAATGAGATTGATCATTATCAACTTTGTGCCTAAGCCCGAGTTTGGATTTGTGTGGGTTTAACTAGCTGAGTACTGATTTTGAGGGAAATGGGGATTTGGAGGAAAAAAGACAGGAACTGATTGTTGGGGTTTTTTCCCCCAAACTTTACATCTCTTGGGTTTTTAGTAGATGGTCTTTCTGCACAAAATGGAGTAAGAAAATCATGAGAATAGTAAAAATTTTGCCAGGGGAGCTCTGTCAGCACTGGCTTGGGTTGTGATTCTTTCTGACTTTTCCGAGTAATTCTTCTAGTCCGTCAGGGATCCATCCTTACGGCTGGGAGATGCCACTGGGTTGTTTCCACCATGTTATTTTGTACATTTGTGGCATTTCCCTCTTCTGACACTCTCCAGTGGTTGTCCATGCATCTTTACTGCAGGTGTTTGGATCAACATCCCTTGACCTTACACTAAAGGCCAAGAACTTGACCTTTAAAATTTAAATTTTTCAGATGAAACTTCTTGATGTAAGTTGAAAACAGCTCTGCTCTTCAACTGTAGTGGAATAAACATCCTAAATTGTGTGTGCCTAATATTTTCATGTAAAACGAAGACATTACAGCTTAGGTCTTCGCTGTTCAGAGCAAGATAATCTATGCTGCGGGTATCAATGTGTCATTGCTGAAACTCCGCTTATTTGCAAAATGCAAGGGATCAAATCTTGTTTGTCGTATCACTTTATTCCGTGCAGCTTTAAAAATATAAGGTTGTTGCAGAATATAATTTATTTTGCTGTATTAACAAATGTTTGTGGACAGTGTGAACTGGGTAAAACCATTCACGCTCAATTCGCACTTTCATGGCTTGGAATTAAATCTCTGAATCAAGTCTTAGAACACAATAGTGGTGTTTTCAGGCAACTGTGCAGTTTAATAATAGCCCTCAACGAAGTAGGCTTGCATTAGGTCTGTGCCGTGGTTAACCTTCACAAGAGGTTTTGCAGAGAAATCAGGCTGTGTTTATCTGTCTGCCTCACTCGTTTCATGTTTCGGCAATGGTGGGCTTAATCATGTCTCAGAGACTCCTGCAGGAGAGAGATGGATTTTGAAAAAGGAAAGAAGAAAGGGTGGGCAACAGCAAAACAATCTCCCTGTGTGTTCTACTCGGAGTCCCAGTGGATTAGCGCCAGTAGTTTGCATTAGCAATGGCAGTACAGAGATGATTACTCGTCCCCAGAGACTGGCAGGGATAGAAATGGTGCTCCATTATGTTGCTCATTATTATTCTCCGTGCTAAGTGGCACGGTGACTGGGGAGCCAAAGGGCAGAGTTGAGCAGTGGTTTTAAGCTAATAAAGTTGTACGAAGCGGGAGATGGGATTGTTAAAACGAAAGCTTTGTTCCAAGGTGTCTGCAAGTACCTTTTTATTTTTTCCGAAGCCGAAAATGTGTATTGGCTGTGTTGGCTTTATGCAGTGTGATGGGAAAACGTTTACTTTCCCTTCTGTTAGCTTTATTGAAATTTTATATAAAACACTCTTGAATTACATTGTACTAGAGGACATTTTCCTTCATGGTTCATATTTACGGTCGTCTTCTCTCCCCTTTATATAAGCCAAAATGATGCAGAAATGGTCGGTTTTGAGGATGGGCTTCTTTAAGAAAGCTCATAATAATCCCATTTCCGTAAACAAACCAGAGTGACCTTGTTCCCACCTCTGAGGGATAATTCCTGAAGACTTGTCTTTCCTTTCTGTTTAGTCTTTTGCATGGAAAGCCAGTTTCATGGTCTTAATTCCATCATTCCCCCCCCACATCATTGGACAATTGTGTTGCTTGATTATCCTTTTCATGGTTTATAAACGATTAGTGATTTTATTCATCTCAGAAGTTGCAAAACTTTACAGTTACTAATAAATAACATCTCACTGGCATTTTTTTGTTGTAAGTAGACCATGTTGTGGGTAAGCGAAGTGAGACAAAATGACTAAATCTTGAGATCAGATGGCAAAACACGGGCAAAGTTGGTGAGCTATGAGTTGTTGCCTGTCAGTCGGACATCTCTGATGGGCAGGTAATCTGAATATCTGCTGATTTGTGAAATATTAGCTAATAGAGGGAGTTCATTAAAATAAGTTTCTTATTTGCTTACACTTACTTACACTAGATGACCTTTAAAGGTCCCTTCCAACCCAAACTATTCTATGATTTATATATTTGTACTTATCCAGAAGTATAGTAGTTCACACTGAAGTGAATTGAAGAAAAAAAGCTTTGTACCTCACCAATTTTGTAATAGGTATCTCAGTTAAAAATGTCTTTCACAAGAAAAGGATGATTTCTAGGACCAGGGTTGAACTGCAGTATGATTCGTAGCTTCATTCATGCCTGACCATGTGAGAACGTAATTTTTGCCAAGATCTCAGTGCCCTTAGGTCTGCAAAGTCGGTGGTGATTTTGACACAGCTGTATGAATGTGGTTGCGACCACCTTTAGACGTTGCATGAAGACTGAGAAATCCCTGAACTATTAGAAAAAGGTCACCTGCCCATGCCTTACTGAAGGGTACCTGGTCTGGAAGAGACTGTCCAGTTCTATAGCTTGGTAGAGCTGTTGTGTGTTTGTGGTAGAGCAGTAGAGTCTGCGGGACACCAAAAATTTTATAGTCCAAGAAAGGAGAGCTAGGGCTGTAGTCCATCCTATGGATCTGTGATGCTCTGAGGCGAAGGAGGCATATGCATATAGAAACCCACTGAATTTTAACAACACATTCCCAGTAATAATAGTAAAATTAATTCACAATAATCTGTGATTTGTTTAAGCCACTGCAGACCGAGCTGCAGCCAGAAAAAGCAGTAAGGTCCTTAGCTTCCCTAACCAGGACTTCCCATGGTTGGGGTTGTGGTGATCAGTTGACGGAATATGCTTGCTACCTTCTTTCTAGTGAGGTAAGAGTAATCCCTATACGAGACACCTGAGATACCCCTCACACTGTACATCCCTTCCCTGCGGTAGATTCACGCCTTCATTCTTGATTGAACCATCATCTTTTTTTAATGTGTCTGCTTTCCTCACTGGATCTTCAGGTTGCGTCTCCTCTGCTCTCTCCTCCTCCCTTTTAGCAGGATTTTCAATCAAGCCTTACTTCCAAAATGTGCCTGTTGGGATGCACACTGGCAGTACACGAGAGACATTGAGGGGCTGGAGCGTGTCCAGAGAAGGACAACGGAGCTGGTGAGGGGTCTGGAGCAGGAGTCTTGTGAGGAGCGGCTGAGGGAGCTGGGGGTGTTCAGCCTGGAGAGAAGGAGGCTGAGGGGGGACCTTCTCGCTCTCTACAACTGCCTGAAAGGAGGGGGTAGCCAGGGGGGGTCGGTCTCTTCTCCCAAGGAACAGGCAGTGGGACAAGAGGAAATGGCCTCCCTGGAGGGAAGGTTTAGGCATGGGGAATGCAAAGGCCATTTCACCTTGATGGTGGTTTTGTTTCGCTGTATTGGTCTGTTTTGCAGAACACCACAACCCTACACCCCATGCAGCTAGGTTTGAATTTTAATAAAGGGTCTTAAAGGAAATGAAACAAATTGGATATTGGGAAAAATTTCTTCATCAAAGGTGTTATCAAGCATTGGAACAGGCTGCCCAGGGAAGTGGTGGAGTCCCCATCCCTGGAGGTATTTAGAAGATGGGTAGACGTGGTGCTGAGGGACATGGTTTAGTGGTGGACTTGGCAGTGTTAGGTTAACGGTTGGACTTGATGATCTTAAACGTGTCTTCCAACCAAAACCATTCTGTGATTCTGTGATTATTCAGTGAGTCTGGAGATCAGGACAGGATGTGTTGAGCACCAGTGCTCCTCTGTCAGCTGAGGTTGACTGGGTGCGCTTGGTCCTCCACGCTCATCATCTACCGCCCAGAAAGCAACACGTGTATGTTGAGCTCTCTAAAGCCAGAGCAGATCTCCTAGGGCTGGTTACTCCTGGGCCACGTTGAGCATGTCTTCAAAATTGTAAGAATTAAATACTTTTTGCTGCAATTAAATAGGAGAGAAAATTCTGATACAGTCAGGGCTCCAGAATCTGAACTTGAGATACGAGACTGTGATGTTTGCAATTTATAGAGCCATTGTTCTTGCTGGTGAAAAAAAAAGAGAGTAAGAGAGAGTTGCTCTTACTGCCACATTTTTAAGGTTTTCCCAGGTAATTTATGAACTGATTTAAAAATTAATGTGGTTTTTTTTTCCCATTCTGTAAAACGTTCACTCGCGCTCTGGATTTTGAAGCTAACATCGAGCTCTCTTGTCCCTCTGAACTGGAAAGGAATTGTTTCGAGTTCTGTACTTCAAAATTCATGAATATTCACTTAAGAGTCAAAGAGTATTTAGGGCAAGGGAGCTCTGTTGGTCTTTGCAAAAGCTCTCAACCTCCTTGCTTATGTGATCTATCATCAACTGCGAAGTCTGTGCCCGTATTCCCATTCCGATCAGCGAAGCCTAATGAAGGGGCTGGATTTCCTTGTTTTTCTAGGTCTCTTTGGGTGGATGGCATTAGCCATCAGTCAAAAAGCTGTGAAGGAGCCTGTTGAAGCTGTGCCAGCTCCTTTTGCCCCAAACCATGGGGCGAGCTGCCAACAGCTTGCAGGGACCCGCCAGGCATTGCCAGCTGTATAAAAACGCGGATACGAAGACGGTGTAATTGAGAGCGCTCTGGCTGTACTTGGGCAGAGCTGGGCAATGCTCGTGCTCGAAGAGCAAATTGGTGTTTTCACGGTGAATTATATTTTTTTAAGACCTTATCTGCGGCGTGTCAGATCTCACTGAGCGTGTAGGGTCAGTTTACAAATGCCGGCGCGGGGGTATTTATTTCATAAGAACAAACCGAGGCTCACATATAGAAAGGACGAAAACCCAACCTAGACATCTGTGTTTGTAGAGACCCAAGTAATGCAGTTTTTTTAAATACACTTCGATCCCGTCATTTTTCCGGAATGTCGGTGGGGTTGCCACCCTGTCTTTATTTACAAACTTTTGTAGAGTTGAGAAGTTTGTATTAAAAGATAAAATGGGAAAAGCTTGCAGATTCTATCCGATGCCTTTCTAAAATAATACGTTCTGCGGCATATAAGAATATGAAAGTGAAATGTATTCTCAATTTGTGTTAGACAGTGAGTGAGGTTAGAATGAGCACTCCGTATTTTGTGTTCTGTTCCAGCAGGTACTTAAAGGGAATTATTACTCTATTAAATCTTTTAACTCTTAAAGTTTATTCTTCGCTTGCTGCAGGTAATGGAATATATTGTTGCAGTTAAAAAAAAAATCTTTCTCTTGGTTTTTATAATGTACAACATGCCAGGCTAGGTCGGGAAGGAAAAAACACTTTTGATCTAACTCTTATCTGTGGCGCAATTTAGGTGGTAAAAAGTCTGTTGTGGTGTTAAATGCTCTCATCTTTATTCATTTCCCAGGACGATTCAGCCTATGGCGTGTGAATTACTGGATCAGGAGCACTTAAAAAACCTGTACTAGTTTATGCTGGTGTCCAAAATAAACAGGGGTTTTGGTTTAGTGTCCGTATAATGTGATTGTACTCGTTCACTTGGCTTGAGCTGAGCACTGGTGCAAGTGGGTTGTTACTGGTTTTAATAACTGTTTTGAATGCTGTGTTGAGAAGAAAACAGAAGGTTTTGGATCTCACAGGATGATGCTGTTTGTAGAGAGATGCGCTCAGATGCATTGGTAGCTACCGAGCTGGCACCATTACTGTAAAGTCCCTACCTGGCTCCCTTAAATCCTGTGTAAAACCGGAATTAGGGAAGATAAGCGGCTCCCTCTGAATGTTGGCAATAGCAAGAGGGCCGGTAACTCACCTCTCTCTGAGCCGTGCTAACAGTAATTACTGCATTAAGTTCCTTCTGTTTGTTCATTCTTACTGTAAGTTAAGTAGTGAAGATTTGGGACTCGTCTAACACGTAACTTGATGAGGTTTGCAAATAGAGATGTGCCTTCAAAGAGTCATTTAGAGCAATTATTTTAGCGCAGTTCTTTGCTGATGGAGACAAAATACGCTATTAAAAGTAAAAAAGATAAGACCAGTGCGGCAGTTATTTTCCTAATGTACTCCAGTTTATGGCTTTTTAGTATCACAGAAATTCCCAGTTTCTTATAACTGTTTTTCTACATCAGCAGTGATTTTGATTTGCTGCACCCGTTGCTCTGCTCCCCAGAATCCTTATAGCTAAGGGCCGGGGTATGATAGCAGTCTATATTTAGATTGGTTCTGCTGACTGTAACGGGCTGACTTGAGATCTTCGCTTTAATATTTCAGTGTGGTTTTTTATTCTTTGAAAGGTAGCCCTTTGCCTTTTTAAGGAAACCGTGTTTCCGTGAGGCGAACTTGGAGTACGGCGGCAGCCGCTCCGTGTGAAAGGCAGCTGCAGTGGGACATATGGATCCTCCTGCCGCGCTTTGGTCGCAGGCTGGTGCCTTACTACAGGCAGATTGGACTAGGAGAGATTCAAGATCTAACACGTAGTAAAGGCAAAGCTACTGTGATCCCCAGAAAGAGGTAATGGATCTCAGTGAATCTTTGCAGAGAGACAATAGCGATTTACTTTCATATCAGATAAATGAGATTGAAATGTAGAGGTTGCCCAGAGAAGCTGTGGCTGCCCCATCCCTGGAGGGGTTCAAGGCCAGGTTGGATGGGGCTTGGAGCAACCTGGGCTGGTGGGAGGTGTCCCTGCCCAGTGCAGGGGGGTGGAACTCGATGATCTTTAAGGTCCCTTCCAACCCAAGCCATTCTATGATTCTGGTTTATTTGCTTCCCTTATTAGGGAGGTTGTCCACTCACCTTTACTTCACTTTGGGTCTGCCCGCAAAGGTCAAAGTCTTTCAGACTCCGAAAACAACCCTCTGCTGCTCCACGGCTAAGAAGTCATCGCTCTTTGAGGTTTGCACAAAACCACAATGTATCCCTGAGCTTCCAGGGATCCCTGAGCTGCTCTTTGCAAACAGTTCAAACATTTCTTGTGATGACTTATTGCCCTCCCAAGAAGACATTAAATCCCACCTGTAACTTTCGGCAGGAGGCTGCTTAGCTTGCTTTCTTGTGGCTTTATGTGGTCCAGCCGTGGTGAAAGCCCTCATTCTGGCTTAGCCAGGGCAGCTTTTCTCATCACTGGCTGAATTGGTCCCAATGGGCTTAAGTTTCCCATTCTAACCTCCATTCCCTTTTCCAAGGCAGCCCATCCTCATTCCTGTTCGTACCAGCTCCGCATTCATTTCCTTCGTAAGGATTTATACATGGCAGTAGCGTAACATTAAGCCGGTTTTCCTCCTTGTGTGTCTGTGTGTTTCTCTCCTGGTAGAAGCTGGGTTTTGATGCGTTTTCGGGGGTACTCAAGGAGCGGCTCTGTGTGACCACATCTTTTCTGAGCTAAACGAGCGCTGTTGTCCAGAGCTGGCCATGCACCGTCCCAAGGTTAACGAGTCTCGCAAAGTGATGGAAGAAATCTTGAAGGATGAGCTCAAGAGGGACTGAAGGACTCTTGACGATCAATCCAGTGTCTGTTCTGTTGTCTTAACTCTGCCTTGTTTGCTTGTTAAATACATTAGGCTATCTTGAGGCAGATAAACCCCAGTTCTTCTTTCTTATCTCCGTGCAAAGGCAAAGCAGCGCCTGGAATGCGCAGCAGCCGCCTGTCGTACTGCAGCGTTCCCACCAGGCTTCCTAGTCCTGCTGCCGTCGGGGTCGTGCTGAGATGAAGGAAACAAAAGCCGGTATTTTTCAATGCAGAACCGGAGAAAAATAATTTGCTTTCATAGGGAATAGTGTGAAAGTCCTGGGAGGAAAGGAATTTATTGCTGCAAATGACTTTATAGGTAATGGGGGTGGACACGTCTGGCCTGCTGCCACCCAGCTGGGGGTTGTACTAGGAGTTCGCAGAAGACATCTGATTTTCCCCGGCAGGTTTTTTTAACTGAAATAGAAGGTACACGTTTGCACTTTTTCACAGGTGGCTGAAAAAGTGACAAAAGTCTTCAGCTGCTCAGCTTTTGTCATCTTTCTGCAGTTAGAACAGAAGGGGGACTTGAGCCCTGAACTGCTCTCCTTGCTGTCCTCTCTCAAAAGGCGCAGGGAAAATCCCTCGTGAAGCTCACACGAGCCCGTTTCTCGAGTCTGTGGAAAAGCGAAGCCTTACTTGGGTAAGCTGCTGTGACAGGAGTGCAGCCATCGGAGCACGTCCTTGGCCAAGCACCGCGATTTGGAAGCTGCTTTCTTGCGCTCCCTGATGTGTGTAGCCTTCCCGTGAGTGCTGTAGCATCGTGTTTTTCTCTACAAAAACAGGCCTGAATTGAACACCGCGTCGTGTTACAGGATGTTATTGGCGACTTTTAAAGATGTACGCAGTTGGAGGAGTCATCAGTCTAACGACATGATATCAGAAAAGGGGATGAGAAAAAAATATTAGCTGTGTTGTTGATGAAACAATGGGAGATACGGTATACCACAAAGTATCTATTGAACAAAAGCAATCGAAAATGAACTGTATTATTTCTCACTCACTTTTTCTGTCAGTGATTGAGGCATTTCAGAGCACAACCAGGAAAATAATAGGTTTCTTTCACAATGGTAGAAGTTTAACAAATGCTCAATCATTCATCCGACATCATTGCTGTCGTCGGCGAGAGCTTTAGCGTGTGCTGTTGATGCTTTGCTTCATTCTTATTGCCGCTTGCTTTTCAGATTCAATCTCCGCGCAATGGAGGACTGAACATTTCAATTTGCTACCTGTAGAGCCGTATTGAAATGCTCGGGCTAAAATGAGAGAGATGATTTTGGGTGAGGCTGAAAGCAGAGGCTTTGTGGAAGGCATTACCCACACAAATCCTCTGACAAGGCCTGCGTCCATTAGCACGTCTCCTACCCGTACCTGACACAAAGCGAGTGGATGCTGTTTGTGAGTAGAATATTCTCAGGGGGTATTGATAAGCGCTTTTGCATTGTGCGGATGTCTAAATCCGTGTTAACCCGACGTTCCCTTTCAGTTGTAAAGTTTGATTTCAACAGCCTCTGCGCTTGGCAGAACTTTATTTTTGGACTTGGTATGCTCGAAAGAGCTTGGCCTAAGCTGTTCTTTCGGCGTCTGTTAGTCATACTCGCTTGGTTCATCCTAAAGCTAGAAACACAGTGGATGTCCTCTTAATCACGTGCTAATAGTTCTGAGCGTTTGCATCTCGGCTGGTTGGTCTGCTGGCATTTCAAAGGGGACGGCCAATTTCTAAGGTGGCTTCTGTCTGAAGACTGGGAAACACCTGGCAAGTTGTGTGTTTGGAAGGATTCATTGTCCCTTTTTTTTTTTTTTTTTGGAAGGAAAAGCAGAGGTGTAGAAGCACTGAATAACCTGGCCCAGCGAGAAGTAAAACTCCCATCTCCTGGTCCCCACTCCCTCGATCTGACCTCTGTAGACCTTCTCCATTGCTGAAGGCTTCTCAAGCCTTTGAAAACAATCGCAGCAATAAGAGAAATAATTTGTTGCTTTATACAGTGCGTACAAGGGAATACAGTCCATTACCCCGTACTTTGTCCAAGAGGTGACCTTTATATTTAGTTTTGAATGTAAAACTTTCTCTGCCCTCTCTCCTCTGGGCTCTGCCTCTTAATGCACTTCTAGGAGCACAGAAGCAAGTTTTCTTTCGGAATGTAACTATTTAACGTGGAGAATGGGTTGAACTGGAAACTGCTTTAGCTGCTGTCTATGCGATGCTGTCGTAAGTCCTGCAGGCAGCGTGTTGCTCAAAGGGCAGCAGCAACAGCTGAAAGGCAAAGAAATTAGGCTAAGGAGAGGCGGGTGAGGATGGCCTTGATATTATAGAATCACAGAATCGTCTAGGTTGGAAGGGACCTTTAAGATCATTGAGTCCAACCATCAATGTAACACTGCCAAAACCACCACCAAGCCACGTCCCTCAGCACCACGTGTACCCATCTTCTAAGTACCTCCAGGGATGGGGACTCCACCACTTCCCTGGGCAGCCTGTTCTAATGTTTGATGACCCTTTTGGTGAAGAAGTTTTTCCTAATATCCAATCTAAACCTCCTCTGGTGCAACTTGAGGCTGTTTCCACTTGTCCTATCGCCTGTTCCTGGGGAGAAGAAACCAACCCCCCCTGGCTACCCCCTCCTTTCAGGCAGTTGCAGAGAGCGAGAAGGTCTCCCCTCAGCCTCCTCTTCTCCAGGCTGAACATCCCCAGCTGCCTCAGCTGCTCCTCACCAGACTTGTGCTCCAGACCCCTCACCAGCTCCGTTGCCCTTCTCTGGACACGCTCCAGCCCCTCAATGTCTTTCCTGTCATGAGGGGCCCAAAACTGAACAGTTCATCCCCATAACTGAACAGTTAATCCTTATCTTTCCCCATACTCTTGGTACATTACTTTTTCACTTGCTTCTGCTCTGATCATCCTGCAGAAGCTCTGATCACTATCAGAAAATCTTCTTGAAAGCAGAATTCCGTGTCCGTACAGCAAAAGCAGCACTAGTCCAATGCTCCCAGGTATTGCAGGAGTTGCATGGCCAGATTTTAGCCCGGCTCATCCTAAAATGGGCTAAAAATAACTAAAGGTGATCAGCTATCGCTGGCCGTAGAGCAGACCCCATTAGCTGCCTGATACTTTCACTCACCTTCGATTTGGATCCAGTCCGGGGTCCTAAAGATTAAAGGCTTGGTGTGTTAAAAGCCCATTCATTATCAAGCTGAGACGCAGCCAGTCCTTCAAGGCTTGAGTCTTAATCACCAGCAGCGTAATTCATCCCATTAGAAACATAAATAACCGAGCTAGCATGTGCGGTCGTCTTCAGGCTTCACTTCTGGTTAGAAATTTTGTGAATTAGTTAAAAAAAAAAAAAAAGTCTTGCTTGTATTTGTCTGGAATTAAGAGCATGTTCAAATTTCCTCTTTGAACAGAAGTTTCTTCTACCTTGATCGCTCTGGCCCCCGGAGAGGAATAGGTGAAATTGTTAGAAACATTTTCTCTCTTTTTTTTTTTCTTTTTCTTTTTTTCCTCATTCTCATTTATTTTGTACTCCTGTGGCTCGCTGTGTACAAATCGATATAATAGCTCTTTGGTTCTGATTTAAAATTTTCGGCTTTGAATGCAGGCATTAAGTTATCTCAAAGAAGCTGTTTCGGTCTCCGTAATTTGGAGGCTTGTTGCTCATATTTAGCAGGTGCAATTTCTACTTTAATACTTTGCACTGAGTTGCTTTATCCTCTCTCACTGGTCTTGCCCAGTGTCTCTCCCTGTGTCTTTGTGCACCTCAATAATGTGGTTGAGAGGCTCTCCCAGGACTTTCACCCATCCAGTAGCCTCTGAACATGTGCCCCGTCACGGAGGAGGCCACTGGGGGAATGTTCTGTGGTTTTCTCTTCCCAGGAGTCATTGGCAGCAGAGATTTTGTAGGAAGGTTTGCGCTCACTTCTGCAGAAAGTAGACATCGGGACTTTCTCGTCTTTCTTTGCCCTGTGGCTCCAGAAAACATCCCAAGAAATGGTGTCCAGAGTCCACATTGCAGCCAAGGTCGGGAGGTGTGCTGTCAGGAGAGCCTCTACCATTCCTCTTCAACTGTTTGATTTCCGTGCTTACCGTAAAATCACGCTTATAAATTCCTCTCATTTTTCCACCTGAAGAAGGATGATCCCTTTGAAGACCCCACCCCTACAAGTAAGGCAGCACATCAAAGATGCCTGGGTGTGAAGGCGATAGCTCAGGTTTTAGGTAGATTGATGGGTGTGAACAGACTCCCTCTACTCCCAAGGCTTTCTGGGGGTCTCAGAGGAATAATCCTCGGAGCCATCAATGTCCTGGCCCAAGTTTGGCAAATCCGAGTGAAGGTTGCTCCTTCCACGGTGTGCTCAGCTAATTTGGGGAAGCAGAGACACAGCGATTGCATGGAAAGGTGCTGTGACAAAACCAAGCTGTCATCCAAACAACAGCAACAAAAAATGCGATAACCTTTTATTTCCTATCCCGTCAAACACAGTGCAGTAGAATAATCTCATCAGCTGAAGGAGAAAAATTATGGACTTTCCTCTGATATATTATCTGTAGATTGCTTGCCTCATTTGTTATAAGTCAATATTTTGCCCACTTGCTGTGGAACCTTTGCAGAACATGGACATTCAATTCTGAAGCAGTTTCCATTGGCATTTCTTTAATAAACTCTCATAATTTATAGACTGTGTTTTACATCTTCTCCTCATGCCCCCAGAGTTTGTTCTTGCCGACTATGAAGAAATGAGATATTGAGTTGTTACTCTTCTTGATTAAGTCAATAAAATCCATTTGTCTTGTTAAGTGAGTAGCACCATTTGGCATGTTGCGCAATCCTAGATTCTACATTTTGGGGTGAAAAACAATATTCAAGACAATGATTAATTATCTGAATATCAGAACTGCCCAGCCAGTACCTCAAATCAGCCGTGCTTGCCCACAGCTGTGCCTGTACTGTATTGCTAACGCGGCGCAGTGTAGTCAACGCGGCAGCCTTAGCTGCAGTTTCAAGGTGATGATCTGTAATTATTAGATGATGATTGCTCTGAACACTGAAGAACATATTATTTTTAGATGACAACGTATCTTTTAAAAAAAAAAATAGCATCACTGTGGAGATGGAAAAAGAAACCTGCTAAACGAAGAGGTGGTTGCATTTTGGTTCATGTAGTGTCTTTCATGAGAAGCAGCCTGAGTTCTGCTTCTTCGTATCAAATGGTCACATTCCTGTATCACAAAGCCCCTGGCTTTTTTTTCTAATTAGAAGCATGTGAATTTTGGTGAGGGCTTGGTTTGGAAGTGACGGAGATGACTGCGCTGTACTTAAAGCACCTGGGGATCCTGCTCTGCAACTTTCCCCAACCATTCCCGCGAGGGCTGCATCGAGAGAAAACTATCCAAATTATAAAACCCTATTGATCATTGGTATTCTGTTTCTGAAGTCTTCGTGTCCTTTTGTGTTTGATCGTATTAGATTATCGTTGGAACAGGTTGCCCAGAGATATGGTGGAGGCCTCATCCCTGGAAATATTCCAGGTCAGGTTGGATGGGGCTCTGAGCAACCTGATCTACGTGAAGATGTCCCTGCTTACTGAAGGGGGTTGGACTAGATGGCCTTTAAAGGTCCCTTCCAACCCAACACAGTCTATGATTCTATGATCGTTGGGGTTTTTTTCTGCATGACTGTTTTAACTTCAATAAAAATTACACCTGCAGAAGTAGCAACTCTTCTAAGTTCAACAGCAGCCACCAGTGATTCCTTTCGGGTGGATTTTTGGGGTACGAGCTGCCCTTTGCTACTTTCCTAATTTAGATCAGGATTTATACCTAGGGTTTGCTCAGTGTCAGATGGTTATGATAAAAATAAATGGTGCATTCAGTTGTGTTATGTCCAGTTCTGGGCTCCCCAGTTCAAGAAGGACAGGGAACTGCTGGAGAGGGGACAGCAAAGGGCTACCAAGATGATGAGGGGACTGGAACACCTCTCTTATGAAGAAAGGCTGAGGGATTTGGGTCTTTTCAGTCAGGGAAAAGACAACTGAGGGGGGACCTTATCAACACCTATAAATACTGAAAGGGTGGGTGTCGGGAGGATGGGGCCAGGCTCTTTTCAGTGGTGCCCAGTGACAGGAGAAGAGGTAACGGGCACAAACTTGGGCATAGGATGTTCCATCTCAACATGAGGAGGAACTTCTTTCCTGTGAGGGTGGCAGAGCCCTGGCACAGGCTGCCCAGAGAGGTGGTGGGGTCTCCGTCTCTGGAGACATTCCAAACCCCCCTGGACGCGTTCCTGTGCCACCTGCTGTGGGTGACCCTGCTCTGGCAGGGGATTGGACTAGATGATCTCCAGAGGTCTCTTCCAACCCCAAGCATTCTGTGATTCTGTGATTCACAGTTTAGATCCTTGTAAACTGTAGATCCCAAGGAAGTACAGAGCTGTTCTTCCAGCTTACCCTCTCGAGCAGATGAATGTTGTCTCACACTTCAAACTGGAGGAATGCAGAGTGAGGAGTTTTCACAAGAGTTTGAGAGGTAGCTGTGCAGCTTACTCATGTCATGGAAGACCTTGCATTAGGATTTTTGAAGTTTGCAAGCCTTATTCTGTCTTAAAAATGCAATGAGTTAGAAAAAAACAAATGCAAAATTCAAGGTAGTGTTGGAAATTGTGTATAATGAGCAATCCTATATGTCTGAAAGAACTGAGAGACAGAGAATCTGATCAGAATTCGGCCCATGTGCACTCCTTGTCCCGTTCCGCAACATTTCATGGTGGTTTGGGTTAATTTTGAAGAAGCATGAAACCCCTGCTTCCTCTTGGAAAATGAGCATTTGCTTTAAATATGGTGACCAGAAGAAGAGGATGAGTTTAGAGCAACTTGGGGGAAATCAGGGCACTTCTCTCACTTTGGGATCCCCTGTTGAGTGAGACGTTCTACCTGCCTGGCATGCAGAGCTTTTTAAACGTGGACAAAAGTGCTCTGAGTTGAGTTTCCCAGTGCTAGAGTGGATTTGGTAAATGAGGAATGGAAACATCGACAACGAATAAGGAGCACCCATTATTTTCAAGGTAAATAAACCATCAAAAGAGCAAAACAGATCGAAACAGAACATCTCGCTGGCGCTTTTTCCCGTGATTTCTGCAGGTTTTGTCTTGCAAGTGGCTCTAATTAAGGGGAAAACTGAGGATGCAGAGGATGCGTAATGCGTTAAACCTGTTATCCCCATCACAGAATTAATGGCGTAGCCCCACGATTGGGTGTGGGCAGGTTGTGCGCAGCCTGGCTGTCTTGTTGCATCCCGATTAAGAGAGGCATCCTCACTTTGTGCCTTTATCATTGGCTGTATCACCGTGCAATTTGCTGTTCCCCTTCAGCTCACGGGAGCTTATTATAACCCAACTTTATAATATAACGGAGGCCAGGCTTTTTATTTTTATTTTCACCTGCTGTGGTTCGCAAATTACACCTTAAAGGGCTACTTGTCAAGGATGGTGGCTCCAAATTTAATCTAGTTCAATAATAACAGTGTTTGTCTATTAACTTTCTTCCTGATCATGAAAAGCTATTAGGCTCCCTCAGGAGAGGAATGGAATAGTAATAAAATCATAGAATCATAGAATTGCCTAGGTTGGAAGGGACCTTTCAGATCATCGAGTCCAACCATCAGCATAACACTGATAAAGACCAGCCTCTTTGAAGATCCAGATCACTGCCAGTTCCTACTCCTGGTCTGTGTTTTGGGCTTGTTTGAAATCAGTAACTCCCAGAAGTTCACTCGGAGTTATCTCTGTTTTGGGGTCATCATCAACAGCCATTGCTAAATATCTTCAGCAGCAACAGGAGCCCCCAACTTCTAACCTCGAGCGAAGGGAAGGTTCTTGTCCTGGTTACACGTTCTGTCTCAGTGCAATTTGGTAGAAACACTTCTTAGTTCAACTTTCCTGTCTTCTCTGGAGCCTTCCTTTCAAGTTCAGAACAACAGTTCTTAACTCCTTGAATTTTCAATAAGAGTCATATTTGCAGTTCCCTCCTGGAAGGACAAGGTGGTCCTGTCTCTGCGTGGACCAGACTCGATGCAGCTCTCTCCCACAAGCAATGCGTTGCTTCTGCTGCCGTTCCTGATCTGTGCAGGGTGGCGAGGAGGAGCTCAGCTAAGCCCATCAGGATTAGCCGAACTAATTTAAGGCTCCCTTCTCCATCATTACATCATGATTTTAAGATGCGATGTCCTACACACGTGCTTAATGCTCATTTGTTGATATGTCCCTCTATGCAAACTTCAATGCAGTTTTATATTAATTGCCAGATTTGGCCTCATTTCATAGAATTGTAGAATGGTTTGGGTTGGAAGGGACCTTAACGATAATCCAGTCCCACCCCCCTGCCCTGGGCAGGAACACCTCCCACCAGCCCAGGTTGCTCCAAGCCCCGTCCAACCTGGCCTTGAACCCCTCCAGGGATGGGGCAGCCACAGCTTCTCTGGGCAACCTGGGCCAGGGGCTCACCACCCTCACAGCAAACAATTTCTTCCCAATATCTCATCTCAATCTCCCCTCTTCCAGTTTTAAAACCCTTCCCCGTCGTCCCATGGCTCCCCTCCCTGAGCCAGAGTCCCTCCCCAGCTTTCCTGGAGCCCCTTTAGGGACTGGAAGGGGCTGGAAGGTCTCCCCGCAGCCTTCTCTTCTCCAGGCTGAACCCCCCCAGCTCTCTCAGCCTGTCCCCACAGCAGAGGGGCTCCAGCCCTCCCAACATCTCTGTGGCTTCCCCTGAACCTGCTGGTGACTGAGGTTTGACACGGGGGTGTCATTGCGTCTCTCATGACTTGCACAGTGGAGACCTTGTCCGCATACAGCTCGATGGATGTAGCCGCTGTGGGTACCCCTCTGCCGGCAGCATTGAGGCTCCAATAGCTTTTTAATATTCCCTAATTCTGCTGTTGACCAGGCAGGCTGTGTCGGTCGGAGGCTGGTGGTTGCTGTGCAAGGGGAAAGGAGGATGTGGAGGGATTGAAGAAGTTTTTATTTATTGGTGCGTAGCAGCAGATTTCTTTAAGTCTTGGGGAGGCACAGGGCTGGCTGCTAAGGGAATAGTGCCCCGACTTTACTAAATAGTTTTTATCCAGTTTTTAGCACAGCCAAAACCATTGGGCAGGGTCGCCAGGAGCAGCAAGGATCTACCTCCTGTTGAGTTCCTGCTAGACCTGTTCAATGCACCACGTGGTGGTACAGCTCTCGCACAAAAACAGCACAGGGAGACCTGCTCTTGGTCGCATCCCAACAGTAAAAAATGTAATTTTGGTGGTTCCATGTGATTATTTGACATGAGCCAGCGCTGACACTTCAAAATGGGAAGAGTTTTTGAAGACAAAAGTCCTCAAAAACTTCTTTTAACTTTGGAACGTCTTTCAGTGCTTTACAGGGTAAACTCCGAGATCCCTTCTGGATTATAGTTGCTTCAGAACTGTCATATTTTGGGCTGGCATTGTTTTGCAATGCATTTGCGATTGCTGATTCACAGAGCAATAAACCCCCAGGACTTTGATTTTAATCTCAGAAAACAAAGTAGCATATGAGAAATGGGTTTCACCTTGCAATGATTAGCTCTTAGCAAGCGCGTGCCGTCTTCCCGGAGACATTTAGAGTCAAACTGCATCCGTAGAGACAATTCATCTTTCTTCCCATTGAAACTGCACTGCTGAAATTCCCTTGTAAGTCAATAAAAAAGTTCATCTTTTTTGCTTTAGTCAGAGATTTTACATCAGTTTTCATTTTTTTTAGAGCTGTAGTGGAATAGCCTCTGGTCCTGTCTACTTATTGCGCAGTCACTGTAGTTTTTAGCCAGTTTAACCAGTGGTAGGTGGCACAGCAACATCTGTTAAACTGAGATAATTCAGAGTTTCCGCTGATGAGGGAAACTACAAAAGCCAGAGGTGGAGAAAGCACATTAGATTATCCAATCGGTGGAATATCGCCGTTTGTTACGTGCGTTACGGTAATGAGTTGGTCCTTCAACCTCAGCCGGGGACGCAGCAGCACATAGACGGATTAAAAGAGGGCATAACGTAACTAAACAGGGCAAACAAGGGACAAGAGGAGAGAAGGATGACTGCTCCCATTTCACAGGTGGGGAATGAAGACCCGGGAAGATTAAGGGATTGATCGTGTAGAGCTCTGCACTCCTCTGGCCTTGATCTGGCAAATAACGTGAGCATCTGCTGATCTTGAATTCAGGAGTGGCCCTGGTGCTTTACGGATGGAAGCAGGAGCTGGACCAGACTTTCCCAACTCCCTCTTCTATGCTTTAAGTACGATCCCATCCGCCGACTCCAGAAATAGTTTTTTCTCCCCTGTTCGCTGCCTTTTTGTACAGCTTTGGTAATGCGTTTGGAGGCAGCAATCAAATATATTTTGGGAAAAAGAAAAAAAAAAAAAAAGATGCTTATTTCAAAAGGGAGAGAGCGCTATTGTTAAAGCTGCATTTAAGTAGTTATGTGCTCTTATTGCCAGCCTGCCTTTTAAGAAGGCTCTCCAATTCGGCTTTTATTGATAATAAACCCGGTGCGGTAAGCAGAGGTGATAGCTGCTGGACTATTTAACACATTTGGGGATTCTGGAGTCAAAGAGAAAGGGGGGAAATCTATGAACTGTCAAAATGTTGCTGGCTTTTTATTCCAAGATCAATGTAGAATCTCTCAGCACATCACAATGCAAAATGGCGCATAATATCACAGTCCTCAATTGTCCCAAATTATTGCATTTTTAAGGCAAGCTAGCTTTGTTTAAATAATGGCTTTGCCATGGAGGCTGTCTCATTGATTGGATTACATCTGTGTGTCATAGTAAGAAAAATGAATTTGTGTCAGGCTGAATTACAGGTTTACATACATTATTTAAGCGTTGCTCTTCCCCGCTCCCTCTGTCAATCATCATCTCCTTGCAGATTGCTCTATTTTTAATATTTGTCAAAGTTGGAAGTTACTTTCTTCTCAAGCAGCGGCTTTAAACCAAATGTTATTTTAGCAATGACGTTAATAGTAATGAATAATTAAGGTGTTTGTGAATGCGTGTGTTCTCCCTCTCTACGCTACTCTCCTGAGACCCCACCTGGAATACTGCATCCAGCTCTGGAGCCCACAACGTAAGAAGGACATGGACCTGTTGGAGGGGGTCTGGTGGAGGCCATGGAGGTGACCCAAGGGCTGGAGCCCCTCTGTTGTGAGGACAGGCTGAGAGAGTTGGGGGGGTTCAGCCTGGAGAAGAGAAGGCTCCGGGGAGACCTTATTGCGGCCTTTCAATATATAAAAGGGGCTGGTAAGAAAGACGGAGAGAGATTTTTTTGCCAGGGCCTGTAGTAAAAGGACAAGGAATAATTGTTTTAAGCTGAAAGAGGGTAGGTTTAGGTTGGACATAAGAAAGAAGTATTTTACAATGAGGGTGGTGAGATGCTGGAACAGGTTGCCCAGGAAAGTTGTAGATGCCCCATCATTGGAAGGTCAGGTTGGAGGTGGCTTTGGGCAGCCTGGCCTAGTGGAAGGTGTCCCTGCCCACGGCAGGGGAGGATTGGACCAGATGGTCTTCAAAGGTCCCTTCCAACACAAACAACTCTGTGATTCTATGATTTTGCTGTGTGGAAGATGTCCAGTGTGCACGGAGGGATCCAAGAGCTTCAGGCAACCTACTGTGGTGGTTTGTAGGGAACACATTGTTTCTTCTCTTTATGTTTACTAATTAGCTGGTTTTCTGTTGCAAAACCACTGTACTTCTTCAATCAGCTGCGCCCCTTGCTGCAGGATTACACAAGAAAAAAGGAAGGAGCGGCACGCCAGTGGAACTGGAACTGGAAATAAAAAGAGTTGGAAGTAACAGAGATGGAAGTCGAGGCTCCTGCCAGCTGTCCTCCGCTGTACCTTAGGCTGCTCGTTGAGATCTACTGTTTCTCATTTCCATGATTTTAGGAGGCCCCCAAATAGCCCATCCTGAAGTACTCTGAAGAACCGCATTTCTTGTTCATCAGCAGAGCAATAGTGAGCGGGAACGAGCCGGAGCAAAAGTCAATACTTATAACTTTTTCATCAAACCGTTAAACGATACATTAAAAATGTATTGTTTGAGATTCAGGAAGGGGGAGGGGGGACGCAGCAGAGGGGGTGAAGCTTTAGTAAATCTTTAGATAACAGTTTGCAGACCTTACTGCAAGGAGAAGCAGTTTAGTCCTTTTTGCACAAAAATCATCGGCCCCGGGATTGTTCCTACAGGGATACGGTACGTGTGCTCGCATGCAAGTGGACGGAGCGTGTGCGTGTACAAGCACGAGAGATTCCTTCCCTTTGTCTTTATCTTTTGTCTTGTTTCAAAGATTTCTTCCAAAATTAATTTAAAGAACCCAGGGACGTGAGAAGACCTGCGATGCTCTTACTGTGCGATTCACCTTGTAGGTTTTGGGAAAGGAGAAGTTGCATTTTTATTCTGTAGCTGTTATTTAAGAGTCAGTAGTGCTTCGGGTACAGCCTGAGGAAAATAAATTAAATATGGGAGGGTAAGAATTTGCTACCACGCAACTGGGCAGGCACCCTAGTGCATAAATAGACACATTAACTACACGCGTTAAGTAGTCGCATAGCGTCTTTGAGGCTTAATTTTGCAGCTTGGAAATTTGGAGTGGAAACTCCAGTCAGTGAACCTCTGCCTGTGGTGCGGGTGACTATCTCTTCTTCATAGCCATTATTTTTGTTATCTTGTATTTAATAGTGGAACCCCAGAACTGAGGCACATGGAGCATCGTTTGGGTTCTTCTTCTGCCTTTCCTATGCAGTAACCCCCATGGTTCATCATTGGGGTTTTACCATACAAGGGTACAGCTGCGTTTTTAGGCTGTGCCGACTTCCAGGGTCTCACGTGAGGCTCAGAAGACAGTTCTGCACCCTCGGGAAACAACAAAGAAAAATTACACTTTGAGTCTGGAGTGGTTTTAAACTTGTGCTGATTATCTTCAGGTGCTTGTTTGTGTGCAAATTTATTTCCAGGGTAAATTGCTGAAAAGGCAAATCCAATTTTTTGGGAGGATGTCCAGGAATAGGTGATGGGACAGACCAACTCCTGCAGCAGCACCTGCCTCTTGGGTGGGAACCATCCATGAGCATTTTAGAAATGCTGTGTGTCAGCAAGAGACAATAATTGATCTGAAGTGTCACATAGTTGTTAAGCCATCAGTGTTTCTTAATTGATAATTAATTGTGTCTAGCAGGTTCAAAAATCTATATGGTACTGGGGAGAAAAAAACCTTCTTCAGGGGCAGGTCGTAACTCTAACACGAGGAGGGTCTGGGGTGATGAGCCTCTCTGTGCTGAAATTAGCTGTTGGGAATGATCCCCCGTGGAGTTACAGATCCCACCTACAACAACATCAGTCGTATCTATGTCGGAGGTTTGCACTGTTGGATAAAGCAAAGAAAAAACCACCCGTAAAGTGTGACTGCCTCAGTATGGAGGATGTTCGTAGGATGGTCAAAAGCCTTTGAATTGTGTGCCATGATCAAGAGAGAGACTGAGTTTTTGTATTTTGGAAGTCTTTGTTAATACAAGAACAGAGGCTCATACCGAGGTCCCACCTTCAGCCCAGACCTACATTTTTTATTAACTCTTGCAAAAAGATGAGATGGGTAATGGAACCTGGGTGAGTCCCTGGAGAGTTACTGCAATGTGTGGCAGCTCTTCCAAGTAGTCCCCACGTACCAGAGCACGAGTATATGTGCTGCAGGCTGAGGATGTACACTTCAGCCCAGCCCAGGCTTCGGAAAGAAAAAGAATCATGCCCAGCTTCGAAAATTGTAACCACAAAGTCATAGAATCATTTTGGTTGGAAGATACCTTTAAGATCATCATCAAGTCCAACCATCAACCTAACACTGCCAAGTCCACCTCTGAACCACGTCCCCCAGCACCACATCTACCCGGCTTTTAAATACCTTCAGGGATGGCGGATCCACCTCTTCCCTGGGCAGCCTGTTCCAAGGCTTGACAACCCTTTCGGTGAAGAAATTTTTCCTAATATCCAAACTGCTTCATTTCCTTTAAGACCATTTATTAAAAAGTAAGTTCACATCTAGCTGCATGGGGTGTAGGATTGTGGTGTTCTGCAAAACAGGCCGATACAGCGAAATAAAACCATCGTTACAGTGAAGATGGCCTTTGCGTTCCCCTCCAGGGACAGAAGACCAAGACCAGTGTCTGATGCCGGGTGTCTCTCGTGCCACAAGCAAGAGATCTGCTAGCAAGAGTTAAAGAGGGAATGTGTTCCTAAAAGCAGCTTTCGAGGGTAACATCAATAATCCTTCATTGTTAGACTGAGCAAGGGGATATCTGTAGCTGTCTTGACTAAAAACCCATCCCACAACTGTATTTTTGTCGGAAAAGCAGTATGGAGAAGTAAAACCAGTTAGTAGCCTGGTGTGCTGCAGGAGAACGGCTCTCTCCATCCCGTGCACAACTGGCATCTTCTCTCAAGGCTGCCAGCTGGGCAGAACTGGGTCTGCTCGTCAACTGGGGTGGAAGGTGGCTTAAAAAATATATGTTATCACGCAGAAGGGAAATCCCTCCCTCTGAACCAATGCTAAACGCTTGTCTCTCTTTAGCATTTGGAAGTGCGCGGATATTAGTGATTCTGTCTTTCCAATTAGAAATACTGGCAAAATTCACCTTTTTGAACTAAAATGCCCATTACAGTTTGAGCAAGAGCCTGAGTTCCAGCATCGACATGCTCTTTGCTTCAGTTGTGCCCATAGTTTTGACAGCGCGCCGTTGTGTTTGCTCAGCGAACGCAAATTATAATCTTTTGCGGTGGATTGTGAAACAGCCGTAGGACTTCATTTTACACCGTATTTGCGGAGGGTGAAATTGTTTGTTTTGAGCTTGTGTAAAAGTGGTGGGGGTTTTTTGCAGGCAAAAAGTCTTAAATTGACTGTCCACTTGCCTTGCGTGGTTTCACTAAAAAACAGAAGTTAATACTCGAGTTAAATGTAATTTCAGTTTGGATTTATAACCAGAAGGAGCAGGTCAATAGTTTGTGAAACAGAGGGGAAAAATCTTCTTGGAATATTATTTTTTTTCATCTCAAAAGTGTGTTTTATTGTGAAGCTGTATTACTTTGAGCTGAATTTGGTTAAAAGTTATAAGCGCTGACAGCCCGTCCTATCTCATCCCAGCCCATCGCATCTGCTGATTACCCCTACCTACGTTATTTAAATATCACGCTACACCTGCTGATTTCTCCTCATGAAAAAAAACGTTGGGAATAATGGATTGAAAGCACCTTAATATGGTATTGTTTGGTGTCTGTATCTCGTTAACATTTGTTCGTATGGAAAAGCGGAGAAGTTTAGTTGACCTGTACCATACCTGCCGCGGCACTGCCCTCCCGAGCTTCATCCCCGTCCCTGAATACTGAAGTGGGGGGAAAAAGCTAATTTATTCTGTAACGCAAAACGCTGTATTTTCTTAAATAACTCTGTAGGAGATGCTGATAGTATGTGTAAACTTGAGGTTACCACTTATGCTTTGAATGAGAGTATTAAGTGTCGGATGAATGGTAATTAGAAATGAGGATCTTTGCCTCGTTAGTAGGCACTCAGAGTCTGGGGTGATACGTGGTGGTGGGTGGGACCTAAGAAGACCTAAAGTGGTTGGATTCGTTCTCTTTTTCTGACCTGGTTTAGCAACCCAACAGTGACCACACGGCTGTTTGGCCAAGGATGGAGGTTGTTTCTTATTATTCCATTTAAAAAAAAAAAAAAGCAGTAAAATACGTCTGGGAAAATGTTACATTTTATATGGTGACATTTAACTGGTGGCCACGATGGGAGTTTTTCATTGCTGTTTCCATACCCAGGCTGTTCTCTGTCATTAATGACCTGTTTGACAAGTCTCGTTGCTTAAAGTGAGTAGGCTCGGGTAAAATCATCCCTTAATTATTAAAAATGATGGGGTTTTTGTCCTCTGGTGATGTAACAGTGTTTTGGAGTGCTTTTCCCCCATGGGAGAAAAAAAAAAAGTAGTCTGTTATTTGAAATATATAAAGCTAATGTGGAAGTGGAGTAAATTGTCATGTTCAGGAGGAGTGGCTGCAGTGCAGATGGGATAGAGGAACCTGTGCGTGTGTATATTTTTCGTAGTTTTGGATAATTATCTGAATTAATTAAAGAGAGGCTGGAATTGAAAGAGATATTGAAATGTAGCTCCATCTAGTCTTGGAAATTGCCAAACTTAACCACTTTCACAACCTAAAAATAAGAAAGGGCTATTTTGCAAACCCCATAATTGACGTTCTGTCAGAGCTCACATTTTATTTCATTTCTCTGAATTCAATATATGGATTTTTATCCGAAGCATTTACCAGGCGCGGGTGACTCTCTCCCTTTGGCTGATCAAAGATGAGTGTGTGGGGAGGGAGAGGGAAGAAGGGCGATATTTTCGGGTTTTTTCATTTTTGTATTACGTGAACTGAACTGTGGCCCCGGGATGAGTCCCGTCAGCTGCTCAGACAGTCCTTGAAACCCTTTCCCAACTCTCCACCCATCCTTATGGGTCACTTACGGATTTCTGTAGAAAGAAGAGCCTGAACCAACTCAGTCTTCTGTGGTCATTATTGTGTTAGGTGAGAGGAGGGCATTTTATAGATTGAATCTTCCAGTAGGATTAAACAAGAACTGGCACCTTTTAAATGAGATCTTTGGATGGACTTTGCTTGATTATAATTTACTGGCCTTTCTGCCCGTGTGTGCAATTGGTACACTCCGTGCACAAGTCTGACTTCAACGTGTGGCTTCATTCAAGGATGCAGGTATCGTGAGTTTGTTTCGACTGCAGGGGCGGAAAGATGAGACACGAAGTTAATGAAGGGTTAATTCTGACCCAGGATGACAGCATGATAGTCTTCCTTGAAACGTGCTGGGGACTCTCTTTCATTGGCTTGAAGTCATTCTTGAGTGGTAGGAACCTTAACTACCTCTCTTTTATTTAACATTGTTGAGATCGTTCCTTGGTCTGCATCGGTCTTTGGGATCTCCTTAGTACCTGGATCCATCCCCCGGCTGTCTCCTCGGTGGCAGTGTGAGGTTTCTGTCCTGTGGAAATGAAATTGTTGAATCTCCCTTATTCTTCATTATTC
Source organism: Larus michahellis (assembly GCF_964199755.1). NCBI lineage: Eukaryota > Metazoa > Chordata > Aves > Charadriiformes > Laridae > Larus > Larus michahellis. Next base: position 2,610,639 of record NC_133896.1, on the reverse strand, counting down.
TCTGACCAGAGTCGCGCTGACGTGTGTTTTTGTATCCCCGGTTGTTGATGACACGCTGTCCTTAGACCACCAGAAAAGGAGAAGAGATATAAGAAAATCTGCAAATACCATCTCGGTTTATTTGGGGAATCAAAGAGTTGCTCTTAGTGGTATTTTACACGGCTGCATTCGAACTTAATTGTACAGAACCATTGTTTTGCTTGTAACAGCACTTTATAACTTGACAGAATTCACATTAACTGAAGGGCTCAGAAAATACAAAAATACCTTCTTTTTCTTTGTTCTGCTGTCAAGAGTATTTTTGAATAATGTGTAATCAGGGAGCCACATGGCTCAGATGCCAAAGTAGCTCTAGTGGTGGTCCGAGTAGGAAGAGTAGTGTTAGTTTTAAATGCTAAGAATTCATGTGTGGTTCAATTTCTTTTAAAAAATCATTACTAGCTCTCCCTTGGAATGGAACAATGATGAAGAGAGCAGTATCTGCTAACTCAGTAGTTCTTCTCCACTACTTATGCTTATCATATCTGAAAAAAACTAAGAAATCAATTCCTGCAATCCCTAGCCACATCGAAACAGCGCTTATCAGTGTAAACCTAATGGAAGTTGCCTTGTCTGTTGGAAAGTGTATGAATCTCGGGGGTCAGGATATAATTTCTTCCGTTACACTTGTTATGCTGCTACGGAATAAAGAGGTTTTTCCACTGAATGAGAACGATAAAAATTACTCACTGAATTGTTCCCATTGAAGCAGCTTTTTAAAAATTATTTGGTGATGAGAACAGAACCCAACTAGATGGCCATCCAACACCTGAAAATAAGAACAAAAGAACAAGTTTCTCTTTTTTTTTTTTTTCTTTAGTGGTTGAAGTAAGTTGAGCAGGTCAAAGAACTAGGTGGATCCAGGAGAAGGAAAAAAGCAACAAAACAGAAAAAAAACCCACAGAATTTCATTTGGCCACAACATATTTAGGATGGATCTGAGTTAATACGGGAATCCTATGGGAATGGCCAAGAAGGCCAGCGAAGAAATGAAACAGCACAATAAATAGGGGCGTGTTACAATGCATGTGATGTATTGCACATAGAGGAGGACGGCCGAGTTCTGAGCTGTGGTTTTGCAAGATAACGACTGGGGCATTTTGTTTAAGTTGGTGGGCTGGCTTTTACGGCCTCTGTGCAGCAAGGCAGTTTAGGCATTGCAGCCTTTCAAGGCAAACTTTGCTGGGTGTGAAAATGAGAGATGGCCAGTTCCCTCATCTGAAGATCGTTGAAGCCAGTAGGTCGTCCAGACTTCGGCTTTGGGTCCAGCCCTGGCAGTATGGAATTAAATACGACGACGTTGGCAATGTAGAAAAGAAAACCACTCGCTTTCTCTTGACAAAGACATTGCTTTTGAGCCCAGAGAGCAAGTCTGTCGGCAGACTATGGGAGACACAAATATGTGTGTTTTCTTCCAGGCTTTATTTTTCCTTCCCTCTTTCTCTCTCTCTCTCTCTCTTTCTCTCTCTCTCTTTCCCTCTTTCCCTCTTTCTTTCTCTTTCTTTCTCTTTCTCTTTCTTTCTCTCTCTCTTTCTTTCTCTTTCTTTCTCTCTCTTTCTCTCTTTCTCTCTTTCTTTTCTGTCTTTTCTGTCTTTTCTTTCTTTCTTTTCCCAAGTGTTCAGCAGGATATTGGGTCACCTAATTGCGTTTTGTTTTTTCACTGGCTGCTGTTCTTATCACAGCAGCACAAGACTCTGCGAGTTCAGTCAATACTTGTGCATTCACGGGAGGCGATCAATAAAAAAAATTAAAAAGGAGTCGTGGTAATTAGGCTAAAGCTGCTGCTTATGAGTTTTCAATAATTACTTTAGCTTCCTCCTTTTCTAACGTCTCAAGAAAATGGGGTCTGATTGAAGGAGGGGATCTTGCTTGACTGAGGACATGTCAAAATTCAACAAAGCCAAGCGGGAAGTCAAATTAGCGGTTTTTGTTTCAGCACATGAAGGGGGCTTCACGGGGAGGCAGGGAAAGAATAGCCTTGATTTTCAGATGGTGCCAGCTAGCAGCTGTGCCGTTCTCTCTTACCTGTTTGTCCTCCTTTTCGTGCCCTGTAACATTAGCTCCCCTGGCAGGAGCCCAGGGGCTTGCATTGCTCAGAAGAGCTCTGGGGAGGTGTGCCATCTGGAGGAAGACAAAAAGTTTTGAGGCATGCGTGGCTCGCTTCTTCTTGGCTTTGTCATAGCCATATATTTCTGAGGCCATTTATTTCCTACGGTCATATTCTGAGGTCCGAAACTGAAGGTGGAGCTTACGGCTTGTCCACAACATGGTCTGAGGTGATAGCGCTGCTGTTTGGGCTGTGGATAGGAGGAAAAAAATATGTAAACCCATGCTGAATAATCATCCATCTCTCCATTAAAAATATGCCTCGGCATTTTCTGTCGTTAGCTGATAACTCCCTTTGCTCAAGCAGGCTTGAGTCCATCGTGATGGACAAGGGCCTGAGATCTTCATCACTGCATCAGGTTTTCTGAAATAATGGAGAGGAAGGCTGCGGTCAGACCGCAAACGGGGATGCCCTGTGCAAGAGGTAAAAACCTCAAGTGCAACCTTTCGCACCCAGATCCTGCATTGCTTGGAGAGAGAACACGTAGCTGATAAGGAGGAACACTCTGGATGGCTTGAAGACCGTGCCATGGTCACGATGGACTCATTATTAAAGGAGAAAAAAAATCCCCCAAGCCCGGTTGTGGCTGTATTCAGACCTGATAATCACTTATGGTAAAAATGACATAAACTGAATGTATGTCCCGTGTCTATGTACAAGGGTGTGTGCACAAGGGAAAGCCCTTTTGTGTGAGTAAAAGACATCTCAGAGCATCACACTGAACTCTCCTGAGAAAGATCTGTTTCATCTTCGGTGAAGCGTCAGAGAGTCTTTCTATCCACACTGTCTCCGCTGTGCAATAGGTAGTCAAATAACGTTTTAACGTAGTGTGAAACCTGGGATCCTCCCTGTCTGCTGGGCATTTTCTCCATCCTCTGTCTAGAGACCACATTATTGCTTCTCGGCTTCAGTGTGTGAAAGGCACTTTGTGGTCCTTCCCTGGTGAGATCGGCTTCCTACCTTAAACACACACCTTTGTAGTCGCGCAGAGGAAAAAAAAAAATTACGTTTCATTATCCTGCACTCTCTTCGCTTCTACATAAATTGACTTGTTACTCCAGGGTTCAAAAAAGGGTCTCGTGTCCCATGAATCTCATTTTCCAAACAAGCTGCGCTGTGAGAGCAAGGTCGTGCTGGAGAGGAGCAGGCTGGTACCTGGACTAATTCAAAAGGGACGCTGAGCCCCTTTCATCCTTTCTCTCCATCGTTTCAATACCGTGGAAATGGAGGTTGCATCTCCTCTGTATTATTCCTGCATCCAGAGGGACTGGAATGGGTCCCGCACGATTCTGGTTTGGCCCCGAGCAGCATGTTCTTATCCACCAGAGATCTTGCCACAGCCATTAAAAAAGGGAGAAAGGAGCAGGATTTTTTTTTAAATTTTTTTTTTTTTAATCTATCACACTTTCTTTTATCCCCGTTTCCAAAAGTTCTGCTTTTTATGTGGGAAGTGTTGGAATTAATTTGAAAGTGTTAGTGAGGAGTACTGGTAGACACAGCTGTAAAAGCACTAGGACCTGCAAAAGCCCCCAAAGAGCTGTCAGAGCTTGGCTCTTTGTGGAGAAATGTAAGATTTTTATTTTTTTTTCCCCTTTTCCAAATGTACAGAAGCTTTTTGTCATTTCTCAAGATTCGAGGCAGCTTTTTAAAAAAATCTCGATTTTCCACTTTCTGGTGGTCTGTTCTTGCTGTGCTGCCATATGGTGGTGACCCAGGCTTCCCTGCTTGCTGTCACGCTGGTTGCGCTGCAGATCCGCGGGAAAGGAGGTGAAATCTCTGAATTGTAATGATTCTACCCGAGGAGTAGCCCCCTTTCACCCTCCTGGTGCCCGAGCCAAGGCACAGACCATTAACAGACTGAACGCTTCAGAGGTGGCATTCAAGATGTTAAGAGCTGCTCAATGTGATCGTAAAATTTTCACATAATTGCATCCCTCAATTTTCTCCCCTTAATTTATTTTGGAATCTGAAAGCCTTAACAATCAGTCAGGCTGCAGTGCATGTGGATGCTTTCTGAAGAAGGAAAAAAGATGGTCCCTTCTCCCAAACTTCATAGCTTGGGAATAGATATATATATTTTTTAAGGCAAAAGTGGACAAATACTTCGATATTGATGGTCTATATGAGCCATACAAAGAAATACTGGGTCAATATTTTTAGTAATGTAGCCACTAATCTCAAGATCCTAAAAGTTTCTCCCAGTTCCCTTTAAGATCATCTTTATTTGCTGTTGACCACAAGGCATGAGTTCAGACATCCTTCTCCCCTGAAAAGCACTTGTTGCCTGCTGCTATTGCGAAACCCAATTTGCATTGGTCCATTTTAGAACCAAAATAAAAAGCAACATCAAATTTTGTGCTAAGGAAGAAAAGTTTCTGTGAGCTTCCTTCCTGAGAGACTGGATTTCAGGTGGGAGACGTGAAGGTACAAAAGACTTGAGGTGGAGATACTACTCAGAAAACGTTTTCTCTAGTGATTTAGTAAATACTTGTAGATCTACCAGATCTACCTCCATGAATATCTAGTTTGAATACAGAAATTAGTTGTATTTTAAGTAGCTGGGACTAGATTTCGTAGCCGGGGAGAGGGATCCCTTCTAGTCCTGGTAGGGTTCAGTAATGCTCAGAGGACAATATGCTTCTACATGTTTATTTTCTGGCATCTTTGGCAGTCTTGCAGGTCACAACAACCTTGCTGAACTTAATCAATTTAGATATATTGGACAAGTAATATTACACCAGTGATAGCCAAGGGTATTGTCAGAATCCAGTCACTCCCAATTCCAGGATGACTTTTGTCCGTTTGAATTGGCTTCTCTTTGCTTCCGTTGACGTATCAGTGCCCAGAGAGCGGAGCAGAGGAATAAAAGTTGTGCGGGGTGGCAGGGTATGATTTGACCCGGACAAAGCAGGACCGAGGCTTGTTTGGGATTTAAGCCATTTGTGAGCCTGAAGGTAATCTTTTCACCTGTATTAATCTCTGAAAAAAGGATCACAATTTTTGCCGTTGAGCCAGGGAAGTGGGTAGTTTCACACTGACCGTGAAACCTGGTGTCTCAGCTGTGCGTAATCGCGTTGCCCTGTAGTGGCTGAGCCATTGGGGAGATAAAAGCTGCCGGGAAATGGAGATTAGTTACAGCCATTTTGCAAAAAGGTGAGCTTAATTCAGCTTCTGGGAGAATACGGTGGCCTGAGCATACGGGAGGTCAGGTCAGCTGGTTGTAGTGGTCGCTGAGGGCCTCAGTCTTTGAATTTATGTAAAGGGATGTGCGTTTATGGAAAAAACTTCGGGTTTGTCCTTGGAGATGGACTGCAGCCAAGCAGGACTAACTCTGCCTTCCCCGCGGCGGGGGAGCACTGCTAGTTTCAAGATGATGAAACAGGTCAACCACCATTTCCAATGATCAGTCTGGGTCACAGTGGTTTTTAGTTATCTTGCCTTTGATAGAAGTATCGTATGTTAGAGACTTGTAAAGCATTTCAGTTGGTGATGGTGATGATTTGCAGGTGCAGAGACCTGATGAGGCATCTCTCCCTTGCTTGTTTTGAACGCTAGTTTGGATCTCTCCTAGCAAATTTACTTCCAGGCACCTAAATGTTTCCTTACAACCCTTAGGCTGATTAATGCTGCTCATTAGGAAATGATCTGCTTCCTCTGATTCACAAGTTAGTTTTACAACCTGGTGTCTTTAAGGGTTTTCTTCTGTGTTGTCCTGCCTGGAGTCGTTGTTTCCATGCTCCTCTTGCACAGGAGTGCTATCGGTATGTCTTACCTGTATGTGTTTTTGAGAACAGGCATGATAAAAACTCAATGAAATGACACAAATTTATCTCAGTAAGATAAAAGATGAATCAGAACTTATACTGGAGATCATAGAATCATAGAATCATTCAGGTTGGAAAAGACCCTTGGGATCATCGAGTCCAACCATCAACCCCACTCTACAGAGTTCTCCCCTACACCATATCCCCCAACACCACATCTAAACGAGTCTTAAACACATCCAGGGATGGTGACTCCACCACCTCCCTGGGCAGCCTATTCCAGTGTCTGACCACTCTCTCTGGGAAGAATTTTTTTCCTAATGTCCAGCCTAAACCTCCCCTGCTGCAGCTTGAAGCCATTCCCTCTTGTTCTATCGCTAATTACCTGTGAGAAGAGACCAGCACCAGCCTCTCTACAATGTCCTTTCAAGTAGTTGTAGAGAGTGATGAGGTCTCCCCTCAGCCTCCTCTTCCTCAAACTAAACAGTCCCAGCTCCTTCAATCGCTCCTCATAAGATTTATTCTCCAGGCCCTTCACCAGCTTCGAGATGGTACACTCTTCCTGTGGTAAACCCCGTATTTCGTTTTGTTCTACTAGTCCTAGCATGTATATGTCCCCATGGACCAGCAGACATGATGCAGGACCTACAGAAGACCCATGTCAGTCTAGAGTGGGATCTGGAGGCCAGAGCAAAGATACCTGAGAGCATCTCAAATAGCACTGGTTGCCCAGGTCTTGGCAACTGAGCAGAGCTTCTAGCTCATATGTAAACATCTAAATTAAGGTGTCAGAATCTGGAGGTAAATCATACTTCAGGTAAAAGTTTGGAGTTCCTGGGCTAAATCCTCAATTATGCAGTTACAGAAGAGGAAAATGAAATGAGATCACAGGTTAACGATCTTTAAGGCAGAACTCAGTAATTCCTTTTGCTTTGCTGACTGAGACGACATCTGTTTCGGTTCCCACAAGGAATTAATCTTGATTTGGATAGATGAGAAGATCAAAGCGTTTGATGCTAAGACCCCTGCTGCTATACTGCATGTGGTTTGAGAGCCTTGTTCTGGATTACTTAACCTGGTCTCACCTGGTAAACTTTCCCACCACGTTGTTTTGCTTCGGGGATGTCTGAAGGATCGAGCAACGATTCGGTCCCTGATGTTCTCATTAGCTGCCTGAATTTGTTTGGCGCAAGTCTTACGGGTTGGTTTTTACCAAAAAGGAGTCTTGTCGGTGCACACCCAAATAGCTCTGCGAGCAGGACCCAGGCAGGGAAGGGGCACGAAGGGGGATTCACTTCAAAACGACGTCATGCTAATGTAGACGCTTTGTCTTTATTACTGCCTTTCAACATCTGCCTCCCTTTGGAGTGGCTATTTGATGCAAATCGGGTTTCAAAGCCCACCTCAAGATCCTGCCATTTCCCTCTTAATTTAGTGGACATACTGAACCGCGGCTTTGTTGTGCTCTTTGCGTTAGTGAGGACTCAGATGAAGCCCTTTTAAGCTTATCTCCAGTGGTTCCCCTTTGATGTGTAAAGAAGCGAGTGCAAGTGTTGTTCCCTTGTCGTGTTTACCTTTCCAGCCCAAGGAAGCCAACGGAGTCGCAGCTGTAAGGTTGCATTACGACATTTTGCAAATCGCACACAACGAAGGCTTTTACTGGAGTCGCACCGGGCAATAACAAAATGTTGGATTTCAGAATGCATTTACTGAGAGTGAAGTTCTCCCCCCTGCGCACGTACTTTGTCACATTTGCCCAGGGAGACATACCTTTTCTCCGTGGAGGCAAAGGAGGGGCGACGCTATCAGAAAAGCCAAAGGAGATTCTTGGCGTCGGCTTTCCAAGTCGCAGAGAATACTGTGATTAAATGCCAGCCCAATCCTTTGTTTAACATCTCCTATGGTAAATGTCGTCATACATTTTATAGATTGCTTTCCTGCTGAGTGTTCTGTAAGTACTTTGGAAATAAATGTCCAAAACCAGACGATGTCTGAAAAGCTGTAGGTATGTAGGCTAGAATGTCATTTCTTCCAGGTGGCATCTTCTCCCTGTTCGGACCATCATCCAAACTGCCCAGGGCAGGCGTTGGAGACTGTTGTACTGCCTTGAAACAGCAAGATACTCATCACACAAACCGCAGTTAACTCAGATTTTGTGCAGGATACAGCTTTTTGCTGCTTCCCTGTACAAGTGCCACAGCATCTGTAACGCCTCGGGTTTTATTCCTGTTGGGGTTGTAGAACTATGATGGGAAATCAGAGTAACGTAAGGTATCGGACTGACATGGGATAGGGATCGCTCTGCTGTGAGATGCTGCTGAAGGCGAATTGCGGGACGGACACTGGACCTGAAGACGACCAGAGTCAGGCTTCGGATGACCAAAGAGCTTCAGAGTCGTTTGCAAAATCTGCCCTTGGTGCTTGCAGGAAATGTTGATTTCCGCCAACTCCTTGCATTCCAAAGGGGCCTGCCTATGTTTGAAGCTGTTAAAAATATGCTGGGCCTTATACTGCTGTGCAGCGAGGATTTATGTGGTGTTCATTTGTTTGCATTTCTTCCTAAGCATGAGTATCTTCTTTCAACTTTGCCACACAGTGTTTTTTCTCCCCCTGCGATGGTTCAACAGACCTTTGCTTCATCTGCAAATGAAACCGTCAAAATGTTTTGAAGGCCAGTTCATTTTCCTACTTACAAAAACCTCTTTAATTGCTCCCCTGGAGTATTTTCTTGCTTCTCTTCATCCCAACAAAGTGCCATTTATTAGCATTTGTATGGTCATTATTTGTAATTTCATTGCTGTTCCTGATGCTTGCACGTTATAATTAAATCATTTCAGATTGTAGTTGCAGGGTGAAACAGCTGCACCAAATTACAGTTGAAAACGTATGCTGGAAATGTGCATCTCCAATTAGCTAAGTATCTGGGATGCAATGAAGGCAAAAGACCCGAGCAAACGAGAGGCCTCGAATAGGCTGCAGCTTCCCTGCCTCTGCTCTCCTTCCTGGATGCCATTTGCCATCCTCATTAGTTGCACGATGAGGGAAACGTCCTGATTCTTTGCATGGCACTTTATAAAGCAGGTTTCTATGATCTTTTCGGTCTTGGCTGTTAACTCTTCCATCGCCCCCAGCAGATGGGGTGGGTGTCTGGCGTGGGCAGAGTACACCACGGACATCTGGGTTGCCTTTTTTTTGACCGCCTCTACTGGGGCATTGGGGAGGGAAACGCTTTTTGGCTGATAACATTGGAAAAAGTCATACCTAGGTCTACAGGGTTTGGATGAGGCCAACGCAGAGGTTGGATTCAATGGCCAAGTCCTGGCCATGTCATTCCGGCATGATTTTCCATATACACCTTGGGATAACCGTGGTTGTTATCTGATTGTAAAGCCCGGCTTCTTCCCTCTTTCACCTCCTGACACTGGTAGGTAGAGTGGAGTTGAAATGCTGCTTATTAACTTCAAACCGTGGTGCGGACAGGGTGCTGGAAGAGGAGGGTTGGCGCAGCACTGGCACTTCCAAGACACTACATGGCTTTGGGGATGGCTCCTTCCCTTCAACTTGCCTCTTCTTTCTTAGCAAGGCACTCGGCTTGGGACCGTGTCTTCTAAAAACATCTGTGTTTCAGAGCTGTGTGTTGAAAATGGGTCACCCAAAGCCCGCCGGGTGGTTTGCTGCTTTCTAAAGAGGACATAAAAAGGAACTGCCGTCTGGCACTATATAATACCCTTGCTGTTCTTTAACACGCTTTACGATCGTGGTTAATGGCTGGATGCCACGCGGTCCTGCACTCCGTCGCACCTTGCAAAGACACGGGATGATAGTTTCCTTGAAATGAAGAGGAGACGCAGGAGAGATTGCAAATGGGCTCTCCGTCCCACCTGGGTAAGGACTTGGGTCACTGAAAATAGGTTCTGGGGTAAATGTATGCATTAGCGTAGCTTTTTAGATGTCACCATGCTTGTTAAGCAAAATTTCCTGCAAATTTCCATTGTCCTTATGATATCCGAGTCCGATCTTGTTTAGTGAGACTGTTAATAGTGAACTACTACAAAAGTTAAGGTATTTGTATTTTATCCGTCACGCTCCTATTTCATTTACTTGATAATATTTCTCGCCGGGCTCCCGTTAAAAACTGTTGCGCAGGCTGAACGGTAAACGGCGCTGCTGTGTGTTTGTCATGCATTAGGGTTTTTACTGATCTATTGTGTGAAACCTTTCACACTGGTGTAGCTGGATTTCGTCTGATCGTGTCTATTGCATCACCCGAGAAAGCGTACTTTATCCAGAGAAAAAGCCACTTATCCCATTCTGTGATCATCTTTTTGCTTCCAATAGGTGAAACAAAAGCCTAAATGCTTTCCCAGAAATCCTTTTGGGCATTTTCTTGAGCATACCTGTGTTAAATTGCCTATCAGAGATTGCTCCCGGTGTGAGCAAGAGGATAAGCAAGCGTTAACATCATGGTTTAGTGTGGCTGAGGCCGGTCTTTCTTCCACTATATCGTGCTTTGGCAGGAAAGGTAGTGGATCCTGGCTTCAGAATTAGATTGTTTCTGAGGAAAGATTTGATTCTGCTGTAAGTTATTGAATGTAATAACGTTTTATTGCTCTGCTTAAGCAGCTCAACATTTCTTGTGGTGTATTGGAAGGAGGGAAAAGTGAGAAGAAAAGGGTGTGGGGGGAGATGTGGCCGAGGGCTGGCCATGTGGAAACCACGGAGGAGGAGAAAGACGTGGTGTGCGTTAGACAAGGTGACACTGCCACTGCGAAAAAGGCACATACGGTCGAGGAAACATTTTCATTAAGAAATTAATGAAGTATTAATGGGAAGCGTTAATACGGTTAGATTAGACACGTTTGAAACTTTCCCTGTGATAACTGTGACCAATTCTGATTACCCATCTTAAAAACAGGCGCGAAGGAGAAGCTATTAATGGGAATCATTATAGAATCATCACAAAATCAGCATGGAATCATCACAGAATGGTTTGGGTTGGAAGAAACCTTAAAGATGATCTAGTTCCAACCCCCCTGCCATGGGCAGGGACACCTCCCACCTTCCAGGAGCAGAGTGGAAAAAAGGTTGACTGGCTTCTGTTAGCGAAAGAAAGGCTGGCAGGGAGGGGATGGATCTCTGCAAGATCCAGTCTCCAGCCAGAAACTGGAGAGGACAAATCGAGGCTAAAAACTGAATGGAGACGCCCATCTCTGCACACAGGTTGCCATTACTGCGTGTAGAGCCCCAGATGTGCAAATTGTTCTCCAGGGTTTGGGGGTATGTGTCACAATTTTTCAACTCAGTCAACAAAATTTGAAATTAGAGCCCATCTGAAGCTGTGCCCAAGCCAAACTCTTTTATTTTGAATATTGATTCAGTATGTATTTCTGAATAAATCTTGTTGTGTGTAATGCTCTTCGGTTCTGCTTGGCCTTTTAAGCTCTACAGCAGGGCATTAAGGCGGGGGAAAGAAAACATCTTCCAAAGGTTATATTTCCATCAGATTGGATAGAGGTTGAATCTTGGTCTAATGTTAATGCTAAGTAGCCTACTTGGACTTTCTAATATTATACCTGATGGAGCTGAAAAAGGATAAAGGAGTTTTAAATTCTATTTCTGCTGGTGTTTTAGTTTAATTGGAGAGGTTTCCCTGTAAGGCAGCATTGATTAAATAGCTGCACCTGCATTTATATTGTCAAAGCTATTTCTGCTATTGAGAAAGTCAGTATACCTCCTATAAAATCAAACCTTTCTCTTTTTTTTAGTATCTCATTTCTTTAGGGGGTTTATTTGCAAGACTTCCTCTCTCCCCCCAGACCAAGTTCCTTTAAGCTTTCTTTTCTGAGAAGCTCCCTGTCACAGTTGACCCTTTTTCCTTGTTTTTGAAATACGCGTCACTATCAAATTCTGAGAATGCTTTAGAGGGAGTTTGAGCTTTTTTCTGTTGTAAGTTTCTTTTACCGCCTTCAATTCAGCAAAAGACACGGAGCTGTTGGAGCGGGGCCAGAGGAGGCCCCGGAGATGCTGGGAGGGCTGGAGCCCCTCTGCTGTGGGGACAGGCTGAGAGAGCTGGGGGGGTTCAGCCTGGAGAAGAGAAGGCGCCGGGGAGACCTTCCAGCCCCTTCCAGTCCCTAAAAGGGCTCCAGGAAAGCTGGGGAGGGACTCTGGCTCAGGGAGGGGAGCCATGGGACGAGGGGGAAGGGTTTTACACTGGAAGAGGGGAGATTGGGATGAGATATTGGGAAGAAATCCTTTGCTGTGAGGGTGGTGAGCCCCTGGCCCAGATTTCCCAGAGAGGTGGCAGATGCCCCATCCCTGAAAATGTTCCAGGTCAGGTTGGATGGGGCTCTGAGCAACCTGGTCTAGTTGAAGATGTCCCTGCCTATGGCAGGGGGGTTGGACTAGATGATCTTTAAAGGTCTTTTCCAACCAAAACTATTCTATGATTCTACGAAATACTTCTGTCTCTCTTTTCCCTAGTTTTATGAGCATGGGCTACTTAGCATAGCGGGTATGAACTTGGTGCATATCAGCTCATCTGCATGCACCTAATGATAAGCGCATGGCAGCTGACCTCATTGCCATGGAGAAATAAGCTTGCAGGGCTCTAAATCATAGAATCATAGAAATGTTAGGGTTGGAAGGGACCTTAAAGATCATGCAGTTCCAACCCCCCTGCCATGGGCAGGGACACCTCCCACTAGATCAGGTTGCTCAGAGCCCCATCCAGCCTGGCCTTAAAAACTTCCAGGGATGGGGCTTCCACCACCTCTCTGGGCAACCTGTTCCAGTGTCCCACCACCCTCATGGTGAAGAACTTCTTCCTAACATCCAGTCTGAATCGACTCGTCTCTAGTTTTAATCCATTCCCTCTAGTCCTACCATTACCCGACATCCTAAAAAGTCCCTCCCCAGCTTTCTTATAGGCCCCCTTAAGATCCTGGTAGGCCACTATAAGGTCTTCTCGGAGCCTTCTTTTCTCCAGACTGAACAACCCCAGCTCTCTCAGTCTGTAAATACACATGACCAATGTCCAAGCAGTAGTTGATCCTATGAATTCATACCACTGTTTGCCTCTCAGTGACATTTCTGCCTTCAACACCTTAAGACCAAATTCTTTATGACCAGGGCTGTTTCCTGGTGATGAAGTGTGTTGAGACCCAGCTTTATTTGGATTCTGTAGACGTGACATGCAGCACAACTAAAATGGCAATTTCCAGAGTCTTTGGCTTTCAGATAAGTGTGTCTGTCTCTTGCTTCCATTCTCTGGTGTGTTGTAACTCAGCGTGCTCGTAGCCATGTACAGTAGCCTTAATGTCAGCAGCTTTTTACATTTCGTTAAATTGCCTATGGATTCTCTGATTCTTTTAATCACAAAAGTGGATGCTGACATGATATGTGTGGCAATCAAAACATGAAGAACAAGTTAAAAAGTAAGTAGCGGCAGCTTTCTGGCTGCAGATGTCAGTATCTTTGACAAGCAAGCACTTGCGCGGTGACACATGGTAATAGAAAACATCCTGTCTGGGTAAAACACCACTAGTGCCTTGAGAAAAGCCGGATGCCTGCGACACCAAACTATACGCTGAGCTTCTAGGGTCCTTTGTCAACGAGTTTTATGCCAATAGGAAGCCAGATCTTTCAGTTTATCATCAAGAAAGAAAAAATTAAAAAAAAAAAAAAGAAAGAAAAGAACGCCACTAAATCAGTGCACTTCAAAGCCTGCAGGCACAACGGTAATACAAATAATAAATTAAGAAATAATAAAGTGCAGAATGGTGGCGTTTGAGCTTTAGGCTGAGAATGGGATTTATAAGCAGAGAGTTTAAGAAAAAAATCCTTTGGGGCTTCAACCTTCATTGGTTGTAGAGCATCAAGGAAAAAAATTAGCATTTTTTGTTGTTGTTGTTTACCTCAGAAATTTGGGAAGAGACAGAGAATGAACAAAAGATGCTCCAAGGAGCCCTTCTGGAAAAAGTCCAACCATTGCAAAGTTACACAGATGAATTGATTTAATTAGGCTGTATAATATCACTTCTGCTGCGGCTTTTGAAACAGACTCATAAAAGATATTAACTGAGGCAGTCTGGGTATTGCATATTTGTTTCTAAGATGCCCATGACTCTTCCCTGCTCCCTAGGTCATAAAGAGTTCTGCAAAGCATACAGTTTCCTCATATTCTTTTTCCCCTTAATTTTCTGGTTTTACTGATTAAAAATGTCTGTACTGTGGCTGGAAACGCTTAAGGGAGGACAAAGGCAAAAATCCTCTTTCCTATGAAGTAGCTTGTAGAAATAATTTAGGAGAAAACTACAACCCTGTAGCTGTGTATCATGCAGTAAGAAATTGAGGATGAAAATGGTGTGAAGAAAATGGTATTTTACTAGCCAAGGAATTTTTCTCCTTTGTGGAGGAGCTGTCTGCCTGGGTTGGTGGCCAAGGTGTCCACCTAAGCATTAGTGAATATTTGGAGTGGAAGGCGTCTTCCTTCAGGCTCTTGGTGACCTACCAGTGATGCTAAATTGACTGAAGTTCCTTCCACAAGCACAAGAACTTTGTTTCAGAGTATGCCGGTCAGCTTTGAACCATCCTCTCGCTCTTCACAAACGCAGTGATGGTTGTGTTGAAAACCCTGGTCTTGGTGAAAGTGGAGAGTGAGCTGGATCCCAGGGCAATTGTAGGCACTTGCAAATTTTGATCTGAAGGACACTGGAGTCATTGGAAAACCTGTTCTTGACTCCGGGGATTTGCAGATATTTCATCTAGCAAAATTAGAGGTAGGTTTTGAAAAAGATTCTGTTTACTTCTTGTGGAAGAAACCACTTTCAGTAAATCACGATGGCCGGTCTTCGTGGGGGAACTGTCAAAGCATTTTGGGATGGTTAGAGAGACTTTTCAGTAAAGCGCTAATAGTTCCTTGAGAAAAGCACCATCTCAGCAACACTGTGTTGGAAGAAGGATTGTAGAATCCTTTTTAATGGAAGCTTCTCAGGCTCAGTTGACTGTCAGAGGGAAAATGCTGGGGAAATCCAGGTTGCTCCAAGCATGGTACGATAGACTTTGTACTTGCAGGCCTGAAAGTATCAGTGAATTAAGTAGAGGACATTCCACTTCAATGCAGGGAAAGACTTGTTTACTGTGAGGGCGTCGAACACTGGAGCAGGTTGCCCAGAGAGGTTGTGGAATCTCCATCCTTGAAGATATCCAAAACCCAACTGGACACGGTCTTGGGCAACCTGCTCTGGCTGTCCCCGCTTGGGTGATCCTCCAGCCTGAACCCTTCTCTGATTCTATCACTTGATATCACTTTATATTTTCCAGGCTGTCAGAACAAGATAAAAGGTCCACGATGACAAGTTTGGCTTTTGTATTTTGTTAATTTAGGGAAACAGGAGTTCTCCTTTGGAATCCTGAAAGCCAGCACCGTTTGAAATGTTCATGTCCGTCCCTTCCAGGTCGTAGAAAATAGGCACGGCGATGGAGAGGTGCAGGGAATTCATCAGGCCGGGCAGGAATTTGTGACATGCTTTGGCTTTACGGGGGAGGCTGTGCATTTCTGCGGGGCTGCGTAGAGCCTGGTTTGCTGCTCTCGTGTACCCGGTCCTTCAAAATTGCTTTATAATCACCGTGTAAAAACTTTGAAGTAGTGAAGACTACGTTGGCAAGACATCGTACAATTACTTTGTTATGCATCTTGTTATGTTGGCATGTTTGTTTAATTAAATTCCTTGCTAATTAGAGCTGTATGTACTTGCGTTAATTATTATTTGCTTAACACAATCAACAGTGTAATTCTTTTCAGAAAAGCCGCACACTTTCTAGTTAAATTAAATTACTGATTTTGCGTGCTTTCTGAAAGAATAGTTGCTCCATTTTTGTCAAATGATAGGTTGCATTCTTTAATGTGAATGAAATTCAATTTAGACTAACTAAAACTTAACATAATATATTATATTTTTAATTGGTGATTAAGGAAAGAGAGGAAAAACTGGATTGATATGTACCTCGGCACAAAGATGTATATTTTTTCTTACTGGATTACAAAATGGGATTGGTCTGCTATTCATCACCCACCAAGACCTTTTCCCATCTGACAAAGAAAAAGTACATTTGTCTTGTTTGTCGTGAGGCTTTGGAAGGAAACTACTTTCTCATTCTAGAAAAATGTAACCCAGTGGAACTTCTGACCTTTAACCAAGCTCTTAATTACTTTTGTAAATGTAGAGTACTATAAACTTATTATACAGCCAGGGGCCTATTTGTTTTTTTAGTACTTTGCCCATTAGCTCTAATTTTGATCTGTGAATTTATATTTAGTCCCTAAAAGGGAAAAGAAAGTGATAACATAAATATCTTTAATCATGTTCAATAAGGAAGCTAATAGCCGTGTATCTAATTGTTTCTGCGGCTAGATGACTCGATGCTACACAACATGGGTAGAGTTTGTGGATGTACATACACCCACGCCCATATGTATCGTCTCTCTCTGTATCTGGCAGATTTACTGCTCTGTCTTTATAGCATTGATTTCTGTAGGTTGTTTCTCGTTTGAGCAGCGAGCTGCTGATCAATACTGCAAGATGTGCGTAGTATTGGGGGATCACTGAACCACACTATTAATGTATTTAAGTTGAGAACCTCAGGAAAGCGGTGAGAAAGAAGTAACTCAATAGATTAATGCGATAGGAGCAGATGGAAGAAATAATTCTTCTAAAGCAAAATATAAACACGGCCGGGATTACGTAGCAAGATAGAGAGGATTTGTTCTCATCCCAAGAAGGGTTAGGAATGTTGCTTTGCATTTTTCAAGACGAAATGTGCCATTGAATGAGAACTTTATCAGCAGAGGAGCAGAATATTAATGAGTGTGGTGAGCCTACAAGGCTCTTCGATGTCTTCGTAATCACTGAAATGAAACTGGGCAGATAATGCAAAGACTCCTGAGGTCTTCCCACAGATTACACGGGAGCAGTATCTGTTCTTCTTCACTATTCACTAATCGTAGTTAGTCATTTTTAACTATGCCACAAAATCAACAGAAAGAAGATTTTTTTGTTTAAAACGCAAGTGCAGAACTTGGCACAGGGTTATGTCCATCCAGTTGTAGCATTTTTAATCTTTCATTTGAATGCTGGCCTGTGACTGAGATGCCTTGGGAACAGAGTAGTAAAACCAGTAAGAATTGCAAAGTGTTTCCGTGCCATGGGCTTAAATACTTTGCTGAACAGCAATACATTTTTTCCAAACTTGTTAAAGTGCATCTTTTCTGTTAATAATCACCATTGTTAATCTACCGGGAAATAAGCATTTTAAAGAAATGAGTGATTTACTCCTCCATAAAGAGTGAAGGGCACAAGTCCACCGTTAGGTACTGTAATTGAAAAATCACAGGGAAAAAAAAAAATGGAAATTGAAGAATCACAGGAGAAAAAAACAGAGAAGTGGAAGAATCAATAGTAGCATTAGTGAGAACTGCTGGAAATGCCCGTTAATGGCTCTGGGCATCGCTGTTTCGGGAGTCATTTCCGATTGTAAAGCAGCACCGTTGCCTTCCCACACAAGGAGCATCTCAAGAGATGCGAACCCCATTCCCCAAGTCCGACGTGATTCATTAGTGGATTCTGCTGTACAGCAGTATGTTTGCTCGCACAGGTTGTGTGAAAATCATCAGATCGCCTACTCGGTCTCTTTGCGGTTTTGTTGTCCACCTGGAAAAGGAGATGAGAATATTTCACTGTTTCAGCATGAAGGAAAAACTAAATAAAGATGATAAAGACTTCTTTGGCGGAGACCTGCTAATGGTACCCTCACAAGGCAGTGACTGCAAACAAGTCCCAGAGCAGGTAGTAACCAGGTCAAAGCCGCTCATGGCCATTGCCAGCTTGTGTGCCAGTTGAGTGAGTTGCTAAAATGGACATCCCACCTACCCTTGGCAATTCATAAAGCGCTCAAAAGGGTTGAAATTCAACAAGGACAAGTGTAGGGTGCTGCACCTGGGGAGGAATAACCCCCTGCACCAGGACAGGTTGGGGGTGACCTGCTGGAGAGCAGCTCAGTGGGGAGAGACCTGGGAGTCCTGGTGGACAACAAGATGACCATGAGCCAGCCATGTGCCCTCGTGGCCAAGAAGGCCAGTGGCATCCTGGGGGGCATCAAGAAGAGTGTGGCCAGCAGGTGGAGGGAGGTCATCCTCCCCCTCTACTCTGCCCTGGGGAGGCCACACCTGGAGTCCTGTGTCTGGTTCTGGGCTCCCCGGTTCCAGAAGGACAGGGAACTGCTGGAGGGGGGACAGCAAAGGGCTACGAAGATGGTGAGGGGACTGGAACACCTCTCTGATGAAGAAAGGCTGAGGGATTTGCGTCTTTTTAGTCTGGAAAAAAGACGGCTGAGGGGGGATCTTATCAACACTTATAAATCCTTAAAGGGTGGGTGTCAGGAGGATGGGGCCAGGCTCTTTTCAGTGGTGCCCAGTGACAGGACAAGAGGGAACGGGCACAAACTTGGGCATAGGAAGTTCCACCTAAACATGAGGAGGAACTTCTCTGCTGTGAGGGTGGCAGAGCCCTGGCACAGGCTGCGCAGAGAGGCGGTGGAGTCTCCGTCTCTGGAGACATTCCAACCCTGCCTGGACGCATTCCTGTGCCACCTGCTCTGAGTGACCCTGCTCTGGCAGGGGCTTGGACTAGATGATCTCCAGAGGTCCCTTCCAACCCCAACCATTCTGTGATTCTGTGATTCTTTCCCAAGTCAGGATAAAAATCACAGCTACTAGTGGCACTACACATGAGTAAAATTTGGATGAAGAACCTGATTTTATAATTTTAAGTCCTCCTTCCGCTGAAGTCCATTGCAAAAACCCAATCAGCTATGGTGGGTCCATGGCAGTTGTGTGGAGTCTTTGATTTGCACTGAGGAGAGTTTGGCTCTGATGGCAAAGGAGTGGAAATGTTTTAGACTTGGAGATCTTTGCTAATTTGGTCACAGCAGACAAAACAGAATAAAGTTAAATATATGGGTGAAAATAAATAAATACGAGTCAAATATACGAGTGAGAGAACATGAGTCAGGCTTTGTGAAGTGGAAGCACAGAGATATGTTTACTTTCAGAGATCAGAAGCTAGAAAGGCAGATAAAACCCCGTACTATCTGCTAGTTTCCAGAAATTAAAAAAATCCCAAGGAGACTGTAAATTCTTTACCTGTCTTGGGACTAAACCTCCTGGCTATATTTTCAAAGCCTAAAACCTTCTTCCAGGAATAGCATTTTTGTGAATGTCTTTTCACTTTTCACGCTTTGTCTCAATATTACTCTACTTCCTTTTGTTGGCAAGGCCTAAACAAACAATTTATCATGGCAAGAACTGAGCTTTTAAAGAGAGGCTACTGACCGTGGAGGCTTTAGGCACACCACCCAATGTAAACCACTTAGAGTGCCTTCATTTGCTGTCCTCTCGGCCTTGTCCTACTTATAGACATCTAAATTAACGTCTTGCCTACCAGTATCTGCATAGATGAGATACTTGAACCTAGGTTGCAGACATCTTGGGTTGGCCCCGTAACGACAAGACCATCCTTTACGAAGCATCTCCAGCAAGCTGAAGGAGACAGCGGTTCATTTAAATCACAGCTCTGGAAGCTGTGAGGTATCTCCGGGCTTCTGCCTCAAGAGCAGGGTGTTTGCAAGGCTCTTCTGCAAGACCAGATGCAAAAGGATAGTGTCTGTCGTAACGCTGTGTGGAGCAAGTGCTAAACTGGAGAGATTACACGTAGGTTGGATCGAGGAAATCAGGCTCCTCAGTATCAGCCCTTGGGGCACTCTAGCCGCTTTTTCTATCGAGCTTTAACTATAGCAAGGTACTGTATTTCCAAACACCAAACAGAGATGTGGAGCAAGGGAACTTCATGCTTTAATGATTAATGGACTCTCTGATATCCCCTGAGTTGGTATTTTTCATAGATTGGATCTTCCTTTTCTGCCTGGAGGCTGTGTCTGAATTTCAGTGCGTTTCTGGACATCGGGCTGCAAACACCTGCAAGGCGCTGCTGTGCTAAGGCACATTACACCATCCTGTGGATTAGGGAAAGTATTGAACAAGTCTATAAAGAAAGCACATTTGGATACATTTCGTGCATTTCCATAAGGCTAAAAGCTCAGTTTTTCCTCGAGGGAAAGGTGTGATGTTAAAAAGGCTAGTTTGTTGGCTTTGTTATCCTATTTTCTTTCAGGTAATGCATGTTAGAGCCACTTAATCAGAGTTAGAGAAAATCTAGTTATTTGAGGTGGTGATCCCATAGACGCTTTAGATTATGACAATAAGACTTTAATACGAGGAGCTATTTTCTGCGCACTTTTTGTTGCATTATCATAATGTCCTCTAATGACACCGTTCTCATTGGTCAATTGTTACCTCTGGGAAAGAGAAAGAAGGCTAAATTGAGAAATATTCATGGATTATGGGGTTTGGAGCATCTCATTCCAAAATTGGACTGCCCTCACAGCGAAGGCCTTTTAGGTATTGTTACTGGGAATAATCAGCTCTTCGTTTTCTTCTGGTGGCTGTCATCTGTGACTGGGAAAGGAAGGTCTACACTGTGCAGCCTTCAGGGAAAGTGAGTGGTTTCTTTAAAAAATTAAGTGGATAGAATACGTAATTTGTCTGGGATTCTGGGAGTAATATCCCATACGCTCCAGAAATGCCTGTGTTTCTCCGGGCAGGTTGGGCTGGGTGAACACTAAGGTGAACTCCAATGTCAAAATACACTCCTCACTTGAATCAAGAAATGCCACTTGTAAATAGGTTTATCCCCAAAAAAGCTTCCAAGTGACGTTTGACTGCTCTTAAGGCCTGACATTTCATTAGGTCACATACTCCAGTGTTCCATCACTAGAGTCGTAGAATCATAGAATAGAATCATAGAATCTTCGTGGTTGGAAAGGACCTTTGAGATCATTGAGTCCAACCATACACACACAAAAAACCCTACAATCTCTGCCACTAGAGCATGCCCTGAAGTGCCAAATCTAGACGTTTCTTAAATACCTCTAGGGATGGTGACTCAACCACCTCGAGTCATTGCGTTGTGGGCTTTTTCTCCAAAATTGGGTAGGGATAACAGGTTGCTCACATGTCAATCCACAGTGAACTGCTTGTATCAAGTTGTGCTAAAGGAGGGATTAAAATCCCCTTAGTTGGTCCGTGTCCCCTCCCTTTTACCCCACTGAATTCATGCCTGGCCGTTGTCGTCTTAGGTCGGGTGACTTTGTGCAGCAAAGGGGTAGATGTCACCAAAAATTTAATGAAGAGGTTTCCATCCAGCTCCTCTGCTGTGCTTCCCCATTGCACATAACGCTTGCAGAAATGGAGATGGATTAATTTATGCTTGCTTTAATTAATAAAATAAAAAAAAAAAAAAGAGAGAACTAAGGTCTGACTGTGCAGTGCTACGGAAAAAATAAGCTCCACAAGTAATTGTCCTGGTTGTTTAGATATAGTTGTTCCATTAGTCATCTAATAGTTCTGCAGACAGCTTCTACTTTCATGTCATATTTGTGTTCTAATCGTTCTCTTTAAGGCTGACTACAGTAAGGAGGAAGAAAAGAAACAGTTTTAATCCATCATTTATTCCAAATACTGAGTACCAAAGAGGAAGGAGGGTTTAGGAATGGGGGGGGAGGAAGGAATGTTTAATAAGACAACAAAATTCATTCACCAGCTTGTTTCAAGGGGATTTTTAATATTCCAGAGCTAAATTAGACAGCGGATCCAGCATAGGCCCCGGGCTTTGACATGTGTTTTATAATGACAGTTAATTAGATGCTGTCTGCAGCAATCATAGGCTGTCATTCCTAATACATGTCTAGTAACGTGAAGGACAGAAGAACTGCCTCCCCCTCCTTGCCCTAATTGAAATCGGTTGCCAGAATTAACGATGAATATGTGAGACAGTAGTTTGACAGTTAACGTGGCCTTTCCCCGCGTGCCGTGGAGCAGGACTGTAACTCCTTTCTGTGCTCTGCACGTTGTCTACTTGTGTGGGTGCTGCAGCGGAGTGAGAGGGATACGGTTTCCTGGTAGCACAGAGGAACATTTCCCGGTTCCTCCCATCTCCAGCCTTTCTCAAAGATTACTTGTCAGGGAGCCGTTCAAGAGATGTCTAATCCTGCTGATCTCCCTCCAGTGCGGCTCCTCTTCTCCTCCGCCACTGGGGAGTCATTATCTTAGAAGATGTGGGTCAAGCTCTTAGAAGGAGGCAATTCAGTTGTCACTCATGCAAGCTTTTATATAATGCAGAAAATCCTGATTCCCAGCAATTTCTGGTGCTCGCTGTGGTGCTTCAGGAAAATGGGCTTCAGAGTAGCTGTAAAGTCTAACCAAGTTCTCTTCTTCCCACCTCTTTCTCCGTGTTCCTCTCTCCAGTTTTTCTGCTCGTGTATTTGTCCTTCGATTCCTGGTGTGGAAAGCGAAGGTGTTCATTTCCATAGATCACAGGGTGGTTTGAGGATAAATATTCTGGATATTTAGATAGTGTTAGGCCTCACGGGTAAAGAACAGAAACCAACTAACCGATCTGGTAGGATTCACAGAGGTAGCTAAGTGTAGTTGTCCTTTTCCTGATGGAGAACTGGGTGCAAGTCAGTTGAGTTACCACAACACTAGGAGAGAAGTATTTGTGTCTGAGTTAGATAGAGCTCCAGATTGCTGGGGTTGTACGTGGACATTTGGACCACGTTATGGTCTCAGAGCTGATACTCCCATGTAGCACAACATTTGGACAAAGCTCATTTGTCCTGGCCAGAGTGCAAAGACAGTACATATAGTTCAGGAGCTATGAGCCGTCCATATTGGCATTCGGGAGCTTAGAAAGCATCTCAATAAACATCAAGCGTCCATCTTCTTTGCCCATCGTGTATTTCTGACCTTTGCCAGTAGAGCAGGAGGCACCGTGTGATTTTGGAAGCCATTTTGCCAAGGCACTATTATGCCCATCATCTGGACAGGCGAGATCAAGGAACTGCGTACCAGAATAGCTTGAGCAAAAGCGTGACAGAGTCTGAAGATCACCATCGTCATCATCATGGCTTCTAGATTGGTCCCCTAATGATTGATGTATTGGCCCATTGCTCAGCTACCCATTGTGTTTGGAAGTCCTGGCTTTAAAATGAAGTCTGTTGTTGAAAGGCCATCATTTATGAGGTTGCCTTGGGTTTAGGTTGTGCATATTTTTTCCTCCTTGTCTTAAGCTGAGGACTGCAAGTTCTTTGTCTGGTTTGTACGCTAACATTGATAATAAAGGTTTGGTGAATCAGAAGTTATCTTCGGCTGATGTTTGGAAGGCACCAGCATGGCCTTGAGATAGTTCCGTCAGTGAAGCTCAGAGTGACTCCTCACCCTCGGTTGCTTTGCACAACGTAAGTGGAGGAATACTAGAGCTGGGGAGAATTGTTGGTTTGTTCAGGGTTTTTTTGCAGTCGTTACTGAATAAAACCGTTTCCAGTAAAGCCAGTTACACCATTCATTTTTTCCAGGTGAGAGCACTTCTCTCTGCTGTCCTGTCTGACTTTCCCCTTGCCGAGGTCGCAGCAGACACTTGACTCTCTCTTTTATTACCATAATTCCTAGACAGCTGCAAAGTGTTTTCTCCTCTTGGTGCTTTTCCCAACACTTCTTTCCCACACGGACCACTTTCCATCGTGATTCAGCAGTGACGTGGAAGTCATATCTGGATCTGTAAGATGCTGAACTGGAAAGTCTCTGCTAGGAATTTTAGGGCTTAGGGCGGGATAATTCATCTGGTTGGATTTCTACACTGGAGACACTCTCTTGAAAACCAGAGCTGTTGGCAGGTGTCATGCTGCTCCAGAAAATGTGGAATTACGGCTTCAAAGCAGTGATGTCGACAAAGCTTGTGTCTTTTTGCATCATTGAAAAAAAAAAAAAAAACTCAACCCTTTGCTGTAATTGCTTCATCTAATCCCTTATTAGCCTGTAATGTGGTTCCTGTCATGTCAGATTTTTTTAATTTAATTTAAATAAAATGCTAACAATATTTTGCTTCTAATTTATCCCCATCCTGGCTGCTTCAGAGGCTTATAAGTAGATTGTTATGGCATTAATTACGATTTCATGGTCAGGCCCCGTTCCTCAATAGGAATGATACAATTTTGTCCCCACTGTGTCTTCAAACAAGGATTCTACAAACAGCCCTATGATGTCTCCCACTGCTTTAGAAGATTTGATATAATGGAGGGATGATAAAGCAATCAAACAAATCCTATTTACGCATCCCTGAGAGTATAATTCATGCATCAGTGAGCACCGTCAATGGAAAATTACCTTTGGAGTTTAAATTTCCATTCCAAAGTTGCATTATAATTTTGTTTTTGTAGGCTACAAGCTTCTCCTTTTTCAAGACCGTGAAATTTATATCCAGTTGCAATTTTTACTGTACAAGCAAAAAGCTTAAATACAAAATATTTAATGTCCCCATCCATAAATTGATATTTTTTAATAGTTTACTCAATGCTGCTGACTTCTACATTTTGTCTCTGGTTTCTCAATATCTCACACTTACAATCCTGTATGTGTGGGTTTTTTCTTTTTTCTTAAACCTAAATAACGAAAACAGCAGCTGGAAATTGATTTTCTGGGGACTGTTCAACATCCTCTCATCCTCGTGTAGTCTTTCATCACCATCCGCTTGGGGCTTTATTTGAAAAAAAAAAAAAAAGTGTAAAATAATGCAAGAAATCTTAGCCCTATTTTTTGCTGCCAAGAACCAGTGTGGAAATGGGTGCTCTTGTTGTGTCCGCATCAGGAGTTGTCTGTTGTCCAGCCTCACGTGAAAGTGTGCCTAGATTTCATTTCCAAAATCAAAGGGAGTTTCTAGCCTAGTAACCGAGGGGTCTGCAGAGTGAGGATGTCATCCTCATCCATCCTCTCCCTCTGGCTTGAGCTGGCCATCAACTATATTGTCATTGTAGGAATTTGCTAATTATCTGGCTTTGAAACCGTAATTTCTTGCACAGGCATGCAACGTGCTTGAGGCAAGTGTATTTAATCACAAGTGTAGACTCCAGAAGATAAAGGTTTGGGAGAAGGATGAGAAGGGCCTGGAGAATAAATCTTATGAGGAGCGATTGAAGGAGCTGGGACTGTTTAGTTTGAGGAAGAGGAGGCTGAGGGGAGACCTCATCACTCTCTGCAACTACTTGAAAGGACATCGTAGAGAGGTTGGTGCTGGTCTCTTCTCACAGGTAATTAGTGATAGAACAAGAGGGAATGGACAGAAAGAGTGGTCAGACACTGGAATAGGCTGCCCAGGGAGGTGGTGGAGTCACCATCCCTGAACGTGTTGAAGAGTCATTTAGATGTGGTGTTGGGGGATAGGGTGTAGGGGAGAACTCTGTAGAGTGGGGTCGATGGTTGGACTCTATGATCCCAAGGGTCTTTTCCAACCGAAATGATTCTGTGATTCTATGAGGGTTCATGCATTTCTAAGGAACCAAGACCTCCAGTGACGGTTCCCTGCTGGTGAGGTACCTGTTATTGGACATGAGTGGTGTTACAAGGGGATGTGCTGGGTCTTCCATGCTTCTGTCATTGCTTTTTTTCTTATTTTGGGCATCTGTGCTGTGTGGGATCAGTTTCTGGGTTTCATCCATTCGTTAGTTTTTCTAACAGTCATTCATTTGTAAGACATTTTGGAAAACAGGTAACTACCACCCACGTTTTACAAACAGGGAAACCCACGCAACAATTCCTGCAAGTCATGTATAGTACCGCGGTGAAGGTCAGGAATAGGTTCAAGGATCTTTGTTTTCCTTCTGCTTTGCTGAATGCGTGAGGGTTTGGTCTTCATAAAAGTCTTTAGCTGCTGAAGAAACCCTGTTTGTGAGGTAGATGTATTCTCTGCGTCTCTGTAGAAGTTCACGAGGACTTTGCTCAGTCAAAGCTTACAAGAGTGTATCTATAATTACGTTCTGAAGTTCTTCTTGAGTCTGTCCATAGAAACCATGTACTATCTAAGCATCTTTCATAATGGAGGGAAAACTAAGCTGTGGAGTTGGTTGATCTCCTTGATCAGATTGAAGCAGCTTGAACACTGCTACTGGGTTTTGTTCAACATGGTCTTCTCTGCTTTGGCAAGCAGAAAAAATGATGACCCGGTGATTAAAACTAGACCACTTCAGACTAAGTTGGGGGGAGTTGGCGATGGAACGAGGTGAGGGAATACTGCTGGGCCTAGTACCGGGATCGTTACGCAACTTTTAATGACAGGGTCTTCCTTCAATTTCAAGCAGTAATAGTATGTGTACGCGCACTGAGACACCTTCAATAGTGGTAGGTCAGCTGCTTTCAAACGTGTCCCAGTACAGAACATCGCACGCAGGTGGAGCCATCACTGGGGTCGGTAACGAGAAGGTAATACTACTAAAATGGCTTTCAAGCAATAAACAGGTTTTCCCTTTGTTGAAATAACACATATTGGTATTTACTTAGGTTTTGTTATTTCCCTGTGTTTTATAACTCAATGAGAGGTTGAAAATAGAAGGCAACATATTAATTCGTTAGAGTATAGTTAAATTTAGGATGGAACGAGCTTTACATAGGTACTTTCAAATTTAGATAAATCCATGAATCATAATGGCGAACCACAGTCCCAGCTGGATGTAAATTCATTTTTGTGTATTTTCCCCTTAATTTCTATTTCCAAGGCATGTTTCTCTGAGCGTGAACTTAAATGGTGCTGGCACCTCCTGAAGATACATCTCATAGTGTCCCGGTCCTGCTTGCTTGGGTTGTAGTGGAAGAGCAGTTTTGGTGAAAAGGAGCGGTCTAAGGGATCACAACAAATTCACGAAGTCATTTTCTGATGATTGTTGTCTTCAGTGTTCAGGCAGACTTGTCACGGGTTGATTCCCGGAGCCTGGGTGGGAAGGGGTGACCTCGGTGCTGCTGCTCTTGCTGCGTCGTGCCTGGGAGCGCTGGGGTGGGAGTGAGCTTTGGGTATCCCGAAAGTAGGTACGTGCTGCAATCCTTTTCTTTCCGTCTTTATCAAACAGCCTTGCAAATCAGACCGGAGATTTGACCAAGTGCCGAGAAGACATTTACAGTTTTTCCAACGTGTGTCAGTTCTCATCAGCAAGGACGAATTAACCCTGTGATCACTTTTTGTTCAGAGGGTGGAATAATGGAATAAACAGCTTTTTTTTTTTTTTTTTTTCTGAGCGTGCCTTTTCTTGTGCGACTTCAATCATTCTTTTTTCCCATTAACTTAATTTTTGGGTCCTTGGTTTCTTTAAGGTCATAGAAAGAGAAGGAGGTGAAAGAAGAGAGCAGCAAGAGGGATAAAATACGAGGGACATTATTATTTTTTAATTAACTTTTCTTGACTTCTTTCAGACACTACTCTACTGTCAACACAAGGCTTTGTAAATCTGAAGAGTGATGAGGATTTTTTTGGGTTGAAATCAAGTGTCAGTGCCTCTTTAATGTTGAATGTGTCTTCTCTTGAGCTGTCAATCCATTACCTTTCAATATACCCTACTGTGATCCTAAGGCAGGGATGAATGAAATGGGTGAAGAAACACAGAAAGTTTTCTTTTCTATTGCTTTAACCCAAAACTCAAACCGAATCCAAATTATTTTCTTAGGGAACTGAGAGGTCCACCACAGCTCCAGGATTCACGGTTTAGGCTGATTTCTTTAGTAGAGTCTTAAACTTTTGCGGCTTTTTCTTTTTTTTTCTCAGGGCACCCTTGAGCTTTGCACGTCCTCAGTGTTCGGCGTGTTTCACGAAACACCGATACGCACTTTCGGAGGGGGTGGGAGAAGTTGAGAGTTTACTTCTCACAGCATCGTTCTTCTAATACTTTGATATATCCTGTGTTTTGTATCCTGTCTCCTCAATCCCCTTCTCACGGGTCCAGCCTCACGTCCCTTTAATATCGCCATTGGTTTAACACCCGCTGTGCTGGAGGACTGTGTCTTGTGCTCGCTGCTGGATGGGGGATTTCGATGATTAATAGCTTGTTTCTTTCTCCCATCGATATTATTGTACAGCCATACCGAGGGACAAATTCAGGGATACTTCTCACAGGTGATGGATCTGCTGGGAAAGACAAAGGCACTGAGCACCCACCTCTCTCCACCCAGCCCTTTCTCCCTTCTCTCTTACTTGTTTTTTCCCTGTACTCACTACCAGGAAGTTAACGTTATATTGTTCTGTTTTTTCTCCTTTTTCATCACTTTGTGTCCTGTTTCTTTCCACTTTTTTCTTCTTTTTAATACTCTTACTGGAAACCGCATATCTCCAGAGTCACGCGCTTGGCTTTGAAAGATAAGCTGATCTGTAGCTACTTAGGTGGAGCGTATCTCCAATAATGTGGATTTGCGATACAGATATATATATATATATTTATATATATATAAAACTTGGTGAATACATAGAATTGGCAGAATCTTGTGTTTTATTTAAAGTTTTACGTAGGCCTCTCTGCTGCTGCATGTGTACTTGTGCTTTGCTATCTGCGCAATTATGATTATATTGATAAGGGTACGTGTGTGTAAATATATATATATAGAGAGAGAGAGCGGAACTGAGAAGAGACTAATCTTAAGCTATTATTTCATCAGGGCTTGAATGCTGCATGCTAATGTTAAAGAGGGGAAAAAACCAAGGAGCAGTGAGCTGTTGGATTCCACTTCCCGGTCCCCTCTTTCTCCTCGTTGGAGTTCCTGGCTGAGCAATATGGCATAGTTTGTGACTCCATCTGGAGAGCTGACAGCACAGCCTGGGTATAATAAAGCTTTCAGCCTTCTTCCCCAAGTCTGTAATTAAATGACATCACGGAGTCTTAAATGCATCTGCTGTAAAAGTCAGGAGGCTAAAACATCCCGTTAAAGGGAGGAGAGGGGCTTTGGAGTGCTGGAGAAGCTCAAGTGTGGAACTGCTCCAGGAAAAGCTGTTTTAAACCTGCTTGAGCATGGTTGGTGGTAGGAAGAGTTGTAGGCTGGTAAGTGTGTTGCTGATTCAAGATCTTTCAGACCCAAAATGTAGTTTTTAAGAAAGCCTGTCGTGCTCAGGGAGGTGTAGCTGCCTGTGCATATGTGTGTGTACATGGATGTGTTTGTAATCTCTGCATGCGTATTTTAAGCAGTATTTAGGGGGGAGGTGGGGGGGGAGTTAAGTATTCTGTATCTCTCGTTTGGGCAGTGGTCCAAAGAGAATAATTGCTTGTGCGTCAGTGCTGCAGGGAAATAAAAGTTGAAATTAATAGATGGATTTTCTTTACAAAGCCTGAGAAGCGCAGCTAAGCACTATGAAGTGGTGATAAGTAATTAGGTATTTTTCTCTCGTTCTCTTCTCTTGAGTCATTTTTGTTGACATCAGAAGCGTAACTAAGGAAATGTGTTTTAAAAGCAGATTGCTTTGAAGTTGACGTTTCCTCCTAGACAGATAAATGAGGAAGTTATATGCAAAAATAACCCCGACAACATAGACTATCAAATTCAGTCACCCAGTTGAAGGATTCCCTATCAAAGGACCCTAATTTCGATGTAAAACGTTGGGGTTTTTTAACTTCTGGTTCTTCAAAAGTACCTGAGACACCTGAGAATAAAGTTTTTATTCTCTAACTTTTTAACCATTAGGAATATTGACTCTACAGTTGTAATTTCTAAGCTATTGTAAGTGGAAGATACCCACCGCATTTTCCTAGCCGTCTTGGACCTGGGCAGATAGAGGTGAAAGTTTCTTTTCAAAGATCAAGCAGGTTTACGGACTTGTGAGATAAAGACGAGATCTGCTGAGCAGGAGGGGGCTGTTCTATCAGGCAGAAGGTTTTCTGCCTGCAAGTGCACGTTAAGTTTGAAGCACTCAAGGCTTTACCTTAACCCGAGACAGCTTTTTTTTCCCCATTTTCTTGGATATCCGTTTTACCTGGCGTCCTAGGGACATGCCACTGAAGTAAACAGATGATAAGTACGTCAGAAATACGTTCGCCAACCAGGGACACAGCCGTACTATTCTGAAGTAGTTAATCGTGTACTTTTTCTCTCCGATTACTCGTTTCCCAAGCTGCTTCTCCCTCCAAAGCTGTTTTTCTTCTCCTGCTTGAGTCATCGGGGACTGCCATGGCTCAAGATGCCGTGAGCTCGCCCTTCCCCTCCGCGTGCCCGTTGTGACAGAGGACGCACTACGCTGCCCAGCTGCGGGAAGAGTGACTTGAGGCAGGATGACTCCAGTTTATGAGCAGATAAGCAACGGTGACCTGCAGCTGCGAGAAAGGAGATTGCAAATCTTAATCTGCTTTGTACAGCATTAAGGAAAGCTTTAAGTTAAGCTTTAGGACGTACCGCATCTATTTTATGCCCACAGATGCTCTGTGTGGTTTCATTGGGGTAATTATCCCTTCTGACTCTAATTTTTCAAAAAAAAGAAGAAGAAAAAATAAAGCCTGAATCCAAAAGCTAAGAAACTCCAGGAGCTGCAAAGATAGGAACAGATAAGGTTGTTTCTATTTTCAGCAAAAATGAGTATTCAGCTCGTTAAGTGTGGGTATGGGCTCCCTTATCTTCTGGATGTCCAGGCATCGCACAAGCTCGTGGCAAAGGCACACTCATTTAAAAATATATGGTTTGTGAAAACTTCGGGGAAGTCCAGAGGGCTGACTGTCATTCAGAGCTTAGGTTCTTTGAGTCAGGCAGTGCCAGCCTTGAAAGGACTGCGCGCGTGTTGGTGCACAGACTCTGAATAGAAAAAGCCTTGCCAAAATGGAAATAACGATGAAAAAACCCCAGGACATAATTCAAGAGCAGCAAACGAAAGGTACAAAACAGCCGTTGCGCAGACTGAGAGTTGGTCTGCGGGCGGGTGGGCAATACCGTCGCCTTTAAAAAAGAGGGAAAGTCAAAGTCCTGCTGGGATGTGCTTGCGGTGGCGTGGACCTGCAAGGCAGGAGGCAGTTCTTCGCTTTCTTCAGCAGTACAAGCAGGTGATGTCTCCAGGTGGGACGGATTCGCATTAACACCACCACCTCTTCAACTGGGAATTTGGGAGGGAGAGGGATGGTTTGTGTCTTCTCTACCTTGTTTTCTGGTCTCTGTGCCCATGGGACTCGGCTTGAAACTGTGACTGAGATGAACCCTGAAGGCTCATAAATAGGAAAGCAAAGGAAAAAGAAAGGCTGTTTTTTAATTCTTACCATTTTTAGATTGATTTCATTCGAGTCTGACTCATTCTTTCGTGTTTATGAGAGGCCGTATTGTACGTCTGTAGAGTTGTCAAGTCCAGCTACGGTGCTGTGTACATAAACCTAATAGCAACATCTATTTTAGGATAAATATTAAAGGAACAAATCATGATACCACAGCCTTTTTTTTTTTCTTTATTCATGCCTGATCTAAAACAGCATCTCTTCTTCTTTTTAATGGATGGAGGGAATAAATGGGATTATTTTTGGTGTGGCTCCTACTCCAGTCATCGGTTTTAAATTTCCGAGGGAGAGCATGTTGAAGATGTGGCAGACTGCGGGAGTGTGTTCTTCACCGTTTTCTCAGCTTGTTTTGCCTATTTAAATAGTAAGGTTGCTAACGGTAGATCATGTTCTAGATGCTGCAGCCGTTGTAGTTGCTCTCTACTAGTGGACTTGAGTTTGGGCCAACACCTACCTGCCTTTTTTGAGTCTGCGCTACTTGGCACAGACCAAACATCATCCAGTTGTTTAGCTTTGGAGACATCATTCTGGTTTTTAAAAGGAGAAAAACTGATTCAGTGCATGGATGCATCCCCTTCCCAGAACTGAAGTGTTTCCACTGATCTGAAATTAAATGATGGGAAGGAGGATCTCAAGAACTCACCCCTTCACACACCTTTGTCTGGATTAACTCATGTCGGTGGCATGAAAAAAGTCATCTTTGAGCTTTTCTCTGTATAAAATTCTCTGTATTCATAAGGAAGAGTCCTGAAAAATTGAAAGCCTCTCTGTAATCAGCATTTTACATCAGTGCCCTCCTAGGTCCAGGATGACTCGGAAGCAGATGATGAGTAACTAAGCTGTGCTTTGAAGCGATGGCTTTGGCAAGGGGGTGGGAGGACAGGAGACAACGAAGGGGCTGTGGTCCCTAGTGATGTGCCAGGGGAAGAGCTAGATGTCACCTTGACCTTCTGAGTTACCTGGAGTCTCACTGCACAGGGACAGCGCTCATCTGTCCTGCCCACACCAGTGGGGGTTGGAAGTAGATGGTCTTTAAAGGTCCCTTCCAACCCAAACCAGTCTATGATTCTATGTTCTCTTTTTTTCTGTGTTTACGTGAATGTCTAAGTGTTAAGTTAACGCTTCCTCCATTCCCTCTTTCTTCTTTACTATCTCTCCGCTTGCTGAAGAACCAGCAACACCAGACTTTGCACGTTATGAGTCATTTTGGCCAATGGGCTAAATAACGAGCGTTTTGCTAATGCAGTTCTTCAATCTGATATTGCTTCTCTGCCACGAGACAATCCCACCTTGGCCGCTGTGTTGTGCTAAATCAAGCAACAGCAGCCACCCGTGCTTGGGTGCAGGGGTGGAAAGCAAGACTTCCAGGCAGAAGAAATATGTTTTCAAATATGGACATAAGGAATCCAATCAAGGCAGAATTTGAGAAGCACAAAGGGAAGGCATCTCTGAGACTGCAGCTGACCCTAGTTGAGAGTTTTAGCAGGGAGGTCCGTGGACTAAATCTTCCTGGACACTGAAATAGATGTTCACGCAAACGGTGTCCTCTTCAGGTCACAGGTGATGTGTGCTGGCACAGGAATGTAGGGAAAGTTCCTCGTCTTTCCAGCACTACTGGGATGAAGGGGAGCCTAATTCTCGATGCTGATAATCTGGCTATTTGGGGTACAAGAATAAATTCCTGGATATTTTTGCAGTAAGATGAGATTTATGGCTACAGAGGATGAAGCGCAAATGCCATCTTTTCAAAAACAGCTTTCCATATCAGGATTTCATCATCAGAACATCTATTTTTTTTTTTTTTTTTCAAATGCAAATGGTGATTTGGGGCATTTTAGTTGATGATGTTTTGCCCAGAAAGCTTCGTTCTCCACGAACACATTTTAGGTCCTTTCTGAATTAGGCCTCCTTTAAGTTGTCTTGTATGCGACACCTAAAATTGATATATTCAGAAAATGTATTTCTTTACAAGAATAACTTTGGCATAATAATAAATTTGGAATAGTAATAAATTATTCACAGCATTCAAGCACCATTCGTATTATTAGTTAGAGGAAGAAGATGAAATGCAGAGGACTAAAATGATTTACACAGGCTGGCTGAGTTCGGACAAGTGTTAGGATTCCGATTCCTGGTGCACTTTTTACAATGCAGGAAAATAAAATTTGTGGACAAAATCCAAAATCAAACTGCTGCAACATCCATCCTATCCATGACGTTGCAGAATCTGCAGTGCTGCGTTTGCTGTAGTTGTACTCCCATTTTTACCTATTTTTGATAATTAAAAACATGTGAGAGAGGCAAAAGGAGAACGTGAAGAAACTGAGCACGATTTACAACGCAGGTAGCCACAAAGGTGTGATTTTATATCAGAAAAACATAGTCGTATTTTGTAAGATTGGTGCTGAATGATATCTGCATGGTTCTCCGTATTTATTTCCGCCTATTTCATCTTCCCAACCTCACAGGACTTGTGCTGAGGTTTGTCGTGCCTTGGAGGAATATAAACACAAACGAGAAGCTTTATTTACAGGGTGACTTTTGAATTCAGAGTGAGAGGACTCCTTCTCCTATTGCTGTAAGAAACGTCCTCGTAGCCCAGTAAATGTGGGGGTTTTGCCATCCCCAGCAGAAGACCTTCAGGCTTTGCCCTGACTCTGTGTTAACGTTATTGTAACTGGACTACTAAGAATTCTTTGCCGTATTTTGATAGCTAGTTCAGAGTTAATTAGGCTCACGGCTTCCTGGCTCTGTGCACACAGTGCGTCTCTTTTGCAAATAATAAGATTTTGAGTGTAACACCGCAACGCATCACAGAACGCTTTCGGGCTGGGAAGACGAGATACCCAAAAGCTGCCATCCCATTTCAACTGGAGTGGTGCTGGCTGGCAGGGCAGGGTGGGATCACCACGGTTGAAAGCCTGTTCTATCAGCCCATCTGTTACATATCCTTAATTAGCGTAATTTCCATGCGGTCGTAAACAGGAGTTTCCCCGTCCTTGCTGTAATTTTATGCGTGTTTCAGAGGAGAGTTCCTCTTTCAGTGCATAACGTCGCCGGAGATCTCACAGATGCAGGGGAGCACAATTCCCATCACCTTATGCCATCAAAAATGATTTAACCTGTGTCTTTGCGAGCATTGATTTATGGAGAACGAAGTCATCCGTAGAGTCACCGTTAGCGCTACCGGGCAGTTTGTGTCCCACCTTGTGGGATGGAAAGACTCTACAACCTCAGTACCATCGTACTGGCCTCTTCCAGCCCGGATTCGTGAGCTTTGTAAGGAGCGTGTCCAGTCGATCTGCTGCATTCAGCTCTCCTCTTCTGCGCCTGTGTCTAAAGATAATTTCACCCTCCTCTAAAACGTGGGTCCTTTGATCTGATAGTCTGTAATCAGGAGTCGTAGTGTGCCTTAGACTGTTCTTACAGCCCCATTTTATACAATTATATGTTTACGGAACCGAATGCCGCTCCTAATGTACTGCGTATCATCTGTGCAAAGCAATTACGGGATAATAAAGCAGACACGCTTATGAACACAAAGTGACTTTACCAGGGTCAGAAAATAGTTTTCCTGATGGCAGTGCAGCCCTGATATGTTTATGCTGTGTTTTACAGCAACTTCACGCACTTTATTAGGCTAATAAATTACGTGTGTTTTATAAGGATCACTCTGTGGACAGAAACCAACAGTCTGGGCAGGAGACATCATCTGTCAGTAGTTCTTCGTTTCAATTTTTAAGACCAGGAGTTGAAAAAAACACCATACATTGGACGACATGGATGAAACTACACAGGAAATTAGCCTAATTTGGAAGAACGTAACTCATGATGTTGGAAATTGCTGAGGGCATGGAAGCAAGTACCCTCACTCTTTTGAGGAGAGGAATGAGGTCCGTAGTGGAGGTACAACACCCAATTTATTCGAATTTGCTGCCTCCAGTAGCACGGCGTTGTTGCTCAGGTCCGTTGTGATACAAATCCATTTTCCTCTTAACCGTCGGTTATTATCTGGGTGCTGAATGAAGTGGGTGGTCGAAGGCAATGCAGATACCCGCTTTTCATCTGTATTTCCTCCGGAAGTTGTTTCTGTTTTTCTCAAACACGTTCTGCAAGCACCTCTCCCTGTAAAACGAGCCCACTGAGCCTCATCTCAGCCCTCCAGAGAAATAGTGGTGGCTCCTGAAATTGTGGTGTAATTTCCCTGCCATAAATATCTTCAAGGGCGTACGGTAAACTTTCTGTCATTACTTTTTCTGCAGCTCTGGCTCTGTAGACAAAGGTGCGCGCATATTAATGACTAGAGCCTGGAGCACAGCTGGTTCTTTGATCACTTTTCCTTGCCTTCCTAAACAGCAATATTAGCCTGCCCCAATTGAGTTAAGTTTTTCTGCCAACTTACTAATGAACGTGATTAGGTTGAAACTGCGTGAAGCTGCACGTCGCCTGGCTTGATTTGTAATCTCCATCTCAAAAGTGCAGTGTCTTTACACTGGCAGCTATTTATAGACGAGATCATTGCGTTCCTGTACAAATAGGTGTAACTCAGCGGCACAGACGCAGTCGCGTTGGGTGCCAGATCCGTGGCATGAGAGCCGCTGAGCTTTCCCCTGTGGTGTTGCATGCCCGAGGTTAGTGAGAAAGTAAAGTAATTGTGCTCAGACTGCATTCTTTAATATATGTGTGCTTGCTTACCTGGGCGTCTTAGAGTGATTTCTCTTGTGCATACTCTTAATCATAGAATGGTTTGGGTTGGAAGGGACCTTAAAGATCACCTAGTTCCACCCCCCTGCCCTGGGCAGGGACACCTCCCACCAGCCCAGGTTGCTCCAAGCCCCGTCCAACCCGGCCTTGAACCCCTCCAGGGATGGGGCAGCCACAGCTTCTCTGGGCAACCAGGGCCAGGGGCTCACCACCCTCACGGGGAAGAATTTCTTCCTCATACCTAATCTAAACCTCCCCTCTTTCCATTTAGAACCATTACCCCTGGTCCTATCACTCCCCTCCCTGATCAAGAGTCCCTCCCCAACTTTTCTGTAGGCCCCTTTACGTACTGGAAGGGGCTATAAGGTCTCTCTCTCATCTCTTAATTTCCATATGAAATGGAAATTCACATTCCATTTTAACCATACTGTTAAAACCCAACCCAACTCAGTAGCATCTCAGGTCAACTCTGTGCTCTACATGAAAATCAGTAGGGATCCCCTTCTGTTTTCTGTAGGCTATTTGCACGCATGGAGAAAAAATACCATTGATTTGCATTATTTGATTCCTTAGGTGATAAATGTCAGGAGATGAATTAGCTAGAGTAACTGAAATCTCCTTGGAGGTCTCTCTGGGTCAGATGGAGGAGTACCAGAGGCGCTAGCACATCTTTTTATTGAAGGTCAATATATTAATTCTCTCTCTGGGGCTCTCAAACCAACATCTTTCCCCACTTCTCCATTCCCTTTGCAGAGCAACAGGTATACGTTACGAGAGGCTGGTAAGGAACAAGAATCTTCAAAGGAGGCTTCATATTTATTTACTCGTTGCTCCTAATTTTGATGTGGCCCTAGGCTTATCATGTTTGTCCTCAGGAGAGGGAAAGAATAGGCAGAGATGGTCTTCCTGCAGAATATAGTTACTTCCTAATCAGTAAGGAACAAAACAATTTAGAAAAGATGATGATGTACTTAATGGTCGTGGTTTTTTCCTCAAACCAAGACCATAAAATTGTTATCCTCATTAAAGAGCTCTGAAGTTGCCT
The DNA here is from genome assembly GCF_964199755.1 of Larus michahellis. Lineage (NCBI taxonomy): Eukaryota > Metazoa > Chordata > Aves > Charadriiformes > Laridae > Larus > Larus michahellis. Next base: position 2,573,762 of record NC_133896.1, on the reverse strand, counting down.
GCTCAAAGTGGCTCGGCACATTAACGCTTCCCGCCTTCTAGTGCAGTCGCCCCCCTGTTCGCTTCAACTGTGCGTTTATGGGTCCTGGTAGCCTCTGCTGTTCATACCAGGATGGCAGAGACTCTCGAGATCCTACCAAACTAAGTCATTATCCTCAGCGTTGAGGAAGACAGAAGAGGAAGCCAAGTCATTGCAGCATGGGTCTGGCCAATACCCTCATTCATAGATCTGACCATTGGGCAGTCTGCGGGTTTCTTGGGTCTGCCCATGACTTGGCTACGGAGATGCTGTGACCTTAGGAAGGCTTTTGTGTTCCCAGTTCTAGGCCTGTTGCACAGATACATCCTGTTCCCGGGTGTTCGGCAATGGCTACTCTTTGCCTCAGTTTCCTTACTTAGAAAATTTGCCTCTTACACTAATATTCTGTGGTGTGTGAGTAGACTTTCACCGCTGGTGAATTTGGCTCTTACTGAAACACCTCCTTGAGTAGCCAAATATTGTCCCATCCGGATTCTCAAGTCAGGCAATGAGGTATATGGAAATGATCTAGGATCTATGTTCTTCTGCTCCATCTGATGTGTTTCAGGGCCATATCTGTTACAGCTTTGGGCACAGGATTAAAATGTGGAAAGGAGGGTTATGGGATGAACTTGACATTGACTTTAAGCTCTGCTGCAGATCTCAGGGGTGACAGTGTCTGATTTCCTACAGTAAAATGGAAGTGGTCTAGACTTGTGAAGAGAGCAGGGCTGTCCATGGAGCTACATTTGCCAAATACTTGCAGGGACACAGGTCTGTGGGATGCAACCATCCTACAGCTGGTGGTTGAACGGGGCCTCCTGGCTATTTCTCCATGTTGGCTAAAAGGAAAGCCAACTGCTGCAGAGAGGACAGCCAGAATCTCTCATCAGCTCTTCACTGTAGGTACCACAGCGTTGCGATGACTAAGGTGTCTGTAGCAGGACGTCTGTCGGCTAAACCACGACAACGTCTAAACTTAGGCCTATGTTCTCCTGGAGGCAGTTGCTCCATCAAGCCCCGATAATCCAGGATGTCCCCAAATGGACCCTGGAATTAATGCTCTCGTGAGACCCCACCTGGAGTACTGCGTCCAATTCTGGAGCCCCTACTACAAGAAAGATACGGACATGCTGGAACGTGTCTAGAGAAGGGCCACGAGGATGATTAGGGGGCTGGAGCACCTCTCCTGTGAGGACAGACTGAGAGAGTTGGGGTTGTTCAGTCTGGAGAAAAGAAGGCTCCGAGGAGTGTGGCCTACCAGGATCTTAAGGGGGCCTACAAGAAAGCTGGGGAGGGACTTTTTAGGATGTCGGGTAATGGTAGGACTAGAGGGAATGGATTAAAACTAGAGACGAGTCGATTCAGACTGGATGTTAGGAAGAAGTTCTTCACCATGAGGGTGGTGAGACACTGGAACAGGTTGCCCAGAGAGGTGGTGGAAGCCCCATCCATGGAAGATTTTAGGGCCAGGTTGGATGGGGCTCTGAGCAACCTGATCTAGTGGGAGGTGTCCCTGCCCATGGCAGGGGGGTTGGAACTAGATGATCTTTAAGGTCCCTTCCAACCCTAACAATTCTGTGATTCCATGATCTCTTGGATTGGCCTTTTTATTTGCCTTATTGTGTTTTTTGGAGTAACCTCTGATTTGGCCGTAGCCCTGTCCGCACGCCGGAGGCTAACCAGTCCGATGGATGATAATGAAAGATCGCGCCATCTGTCTGCTTATTTAACGGAGCGTCAGCACATAGCAAATAGGAAGTAATTGGATTGACAGACACAGAGGCGGTTATTAGGCGGTTTGCTATCTGATTGAGAAAAGCAGGGGAGCGGAGAGGTGTAGCAAAGCTAATCTGATCGTGTCTGTTGTTGTAGGCGCACACAATCTGCCACGCCGAATTCACGGGCTTTGAAACCGCTGGCTGGTGGGAGTTGTTCCTCGCTGCCGTCCGCTCCAAAGCCATCCTCGCATTCCTGTTACAAATCATTATAATGCAATCTAATAAAAAACAGTTTGCATAAAGATGGTGCCCATTTATAAAGCTGTCACCGCAGCTACTCTATTAATAGAGCCATTTTAAAGATTTATAGTCGGCATATGTTACTTTTTACAGGGGCCAGATTGAGAGCTGTGAGGTTTGAGCACGAAGAATGTGCCGCCAGATCAGATTTAAAAATAATATGAATAATAAGTTAATTTTTACAAAGCTGTTGTGCTCAGGAGAGAATGTGAAGTTGAGGGGGGGTGGGGGGTTATCATTACATTTCAGTGGTCGTCAACAAACTGAATGTTATATGGCATTAAAGGAAATAGGATCTAATAAAAAGAAAAGCTAAAGTTGGTGAACTTCATATTTCGGATCACTTTGTGTAATAGGATGGCGTTATACGATGGTTCTGTTAACATCTTTACCGATGCATGAGGCTAAAGTGGTTTATATGCATTAAATGAAACCCCACGATATTTCTCTGCGATAGGCAGGAATCCATTTGGAATTGACTGTCAAGATTGTTTAAAATTATGATGCTTTTTAAGCAAGGCTGTATGTATTTTCTGCCGTGCACAGTACCGAAGACATCGGTAGTCATGAAATCCTGTTACCTGTTGTAGTGTCATGGGAAGTAAAGCATTGCCCTTACTTTTATGGTAGGTCAGAAGCAGAAGAAGCGGTGGGAGCCTACAGCTTTGACTTCATCTCACGGTCAGAGCTGGTCAGAAAATGCCTCCGAGCGTACGCGTGCCCCGGGTTCACGTCAAATAAATACATCGCACAACTTTTTGAGAGAGAGAGAGATTGATTGATCGTGGTTAGTACATTTATCTTCTGGCGCCTACAGGATTGGATTTAAATTGCAAGTGGATCGACAGTGGGTAATTTAGTGCAGTGGTCATTTTGGATTATCATCTCCATCACGAAGCAATCTTGTAACTTGGAGGCAACTGGCAGGCTTTGCTCAACGTCGGTCTAGTTTTGGGTTGGAAGCTTACGGTTTCAGGGACTGGAGGGGAGAGATTTGGTGGTGCAGCTTCGGAAGAGCCAAGGGGTGGCCGGTTATGGGAGCTGTGTTTGCTCAGTTCAGTATGAATTTAAACCACATAATTTATGGTTTTTGTTTATTAATGCCAAATGATAAAGTAGTAGCTCCTCACAGCTGTGTTTCAGGCTGAAGGCGAAGCGTGTTGCTGTGACTGCTGAGCTCTGCCATCCGTGTTCGCTGGAGGTGAAGTTTTACATTTTCCTCTTCCTGGATGTGCACAGCTGGGATTCGTTGGCGTCTTAATGATACCGGACCCTTCTGCAGTTTGGAGGATCTCTTACTTTGCAAACATTCATTGCTTGTTGCAGAAATGGGGAAAATCATAGAATCATAGAATCTTCGTGGTTGGAAAGGACCTTTGAGATCATCGAGTCCAACCATACACACACAAAAAACCCCAAAACAAACAAACAAACAAACCTACAACCCCTACAGTCTCTGCCTAGAGGATGCCCTGAAGTGCCACATCTAGACGTTTCTTCAACACCTCTAGGGATGGTGACTCAGCCACCTCCCTGGGCAGGCTGTTCCAGTGCCTGACCACTCTGTCAGTAAAGTAATTCTTCCTGATATCTAATCTAAACCTCCCCTGCCGCAGCTTCAGCCCATTTCCTCTGGTCCTGTCATTATTCACCTGGGAGAAGAGGCTGACACCCACCTCTCTCCACCCTCCTTTCAGGTAGCTGTAGAGGGCAATGGGGTCTCCCCTCAGCCTCCTCTTCTCCAAGCTCAACATGCCCAGCTCCCTCAGCCTCTCCTCATATGACTTGGAGGCCTTTCATACCCAAACAACCCCAAAAAGTTCCTCAATAAATTAGGAAGAGACAAAAACATTTGATCACAGGTTTCCTGCTTCCAGCCTCACGTTGTAAAGAACCTTTACCTGCTCAAAAGGATTAAAAGGAGGTTCGTGGCATATAGGGAATAAAGCTATGTCATATTTGCTCTCAAAATGAACTCAGCAGCCTGAAGGCCTAGTTAGGAGTCTGTAGGGGGTGAGCAGAATAAAAGTGGAAGTCAGCTCTCAAAAGCACCTGTGTAGGGTGGGCTGACAGGAGGCGGCGTTACACGCTGGGGTGTGTGGCTACGCACGCACAGCCACGCACGGAGCTCTGCCAAAACACGGCCTCGTGGAGGGGAGCAAACGCAGCCCGCCGCTCACCGGGGACGTCCGAAGACGTTTTTATCTTGGTGGCGCAGGGTGAGTGGAAAGTGGGTCAAGGACCATCAGTATCAGGACAGGGCAAGGTGAGGAGAGGACTGACAGTGAATCCCATATCTAGGTGTACTTTTGCAATAACCAAGTGACAGTGACTTAGTACCTACCACCCACATGTTCCTGTCCCTTTCCGGATGCCAACTAAGCCGTGGGCCGCGCTTTACTTCCAGGTCACAACAGGGATGAGGACACATCCAACCACTTAGTGCAACTCAGCTGATTAGCCATAACTCAACCTTGGAGCTCATCTCTCCATACCACATAGAGATGCCACCTTGGTCTAAAGCGGACCAGTCGCATCATATGCAAAGCTCCTTGGGAGGGGTCTAAATCCCCAAAACCACCACCAGCAACTGCTACTGCAGCTCAAGCTCGTGTTGTTTTTACTGTAGCACTCATGATTTGTATTTCAGGTGCGTCCTCATTAACAGAACGAGCTGATGTGATTCACGCTTGAGTTACTCTTCTTTTGCCTGCCTTCAAAGAGAAGCAGCTGTACCACATCTGCTCGCAGAGGGAGCTGCTTGTGGGTCTTCCAGTCGTATCAATGCTATATGCAGATTTGTGGCACTGATAATTGCTCTGTTTCATCTGCAGAAAGGGAAATAACATCTTTGCAATAAGAATAAAGTTAGATTTTCACTGCTGTAAATTCACAGGCCAATGGATTGGGTTTTAACTCTGCAGACTAATGCCTTTACAAATTTACAACTAGGCTCAAAACCTACCAAGTTTCTATTTCTTAAGTAACGTAGCCCCATTCCAGTGGTCTGTACGGTGTATTTTCCCATGTTTTGCCCAGGACTGTGATATTGATAGGCATTTCATAGCCTTCATTTCACAGTAACAACTCCGAGTTATGCTGTTTTGTTCCTTTTGAAAGTCAATTTCTCCAAGAGGGTCACAAAATTCTGGGTTATTCCTCGCTCAGATTTGCCACTTTTGGAAAAATCACGCCTGGCTATTAACTGAGGTTCGGCAGTGGATGGAAATGCAGGAGCTTCCTCAAGCTCGCTCGTGCCCTTGCAAGAGATGAGAGGATAGAGACCACGAGATGCGAGCATCAGTCCAACCACCGCACCAGAAACCTTCCATCGGATGGGCTCTTGCTAGTGTTTGTGATGCCTGAATTATTTTGTGCTGGCTTTGTCGAGGAAATTGTTGCTCCTGTAGATGAGATTTACCTCTGACAAGCTGAAAATGGAAAGCAAGGAAGAGGCTTTGTGGCGGTGCACTCGCATCAGCTCTACTGGATCTGAGCAGAAGGATGTTTTCATCCATGCCCTTGGTATTGGGTGTTAATGAAGACGTTCCACTACAACAGCAACCCCAAAAGGAAATAAAAGCAGTTTTGAGGCCATGAGGAGAGGAGGATGGAAATGTGGGGTGCTGTTCAAATTATAGAATCATAGAATCACAGAATGTGTTGGGTTGGAAGGGACCTTTAAAGGTCATCTCGTCCAACCCCCCTGCAGTGAGCAGGGACATCTTCAACTAGATCAGGTTGCTCAGAGCCTCATCAGGCCTGGCCTTGAATGTCTCCAGGGATGGGGCCTCCAGCCCCTCTCTGGGCAACCTGGGCCAGTGTCTCACCACCCTCATTGTAAAAAACTTCTTCCTAATGTCTAATCTAAACCTGCCCTGCTCTAGTTTAAAGCCATTGCCCCTCGTCCTATTGCTACGTGCAGTTGAAAAGGTTGTAATTAGCACATTGAAATTTGCCTTCAAGGTTCAACCTTCCCAACAAAAATCCACTGTGGTTCTGCTGACGCTGCTCGTGGTTCTGGCTCGGTGAGAGGCGTCTGAGCTGTAGGGTATGAGAGTCACATTTCTATACATTATGAAGTTTTAGATCTAATTAGTTCTGGCTCCGCATCTTGTGGTCCAAATACTAGCTAATATTCCCCTCTGGAGACAACAGAAGAAATTGCACCTGGTCTGTCCTGAGATAGTTGCACTAAGTCAGAAAGTTGTGTTCTTTAGGTGATAGGTAAGCATTAAATACGCGATATTTTTAGCACGAGATGATAGCTACATTATAATTTAATTTTTTTTTCTGAGTGTGTGTGGTGTTTGTAGTGCCTCAGAGGCAAAGAAATACTTATTTTTATATTACACCTGCATGGGAAGGAGGTATTTCTTACCTCAATCTCATGGATGAGCAACTACAACACAGAAATCAATTCTTTAAAGCTCGTATTTTTTTAGCTACTGTTAAAAACAGAAGTTCCAGACTCTTATCTTCCAGCGCTAAAGCTGTCAGCTCTGTGGGGACATAGTCAGAAGCCTTTACACTAACCGAAAGAGCTACATCAAGTAGTCGAGCTTTTTTTGGTTGGGGATTTCTGCTTGTATAAGGGAGGGACTGAAGTGATGGGGACTGACAGTAGAATCTGATCATTTGCCCAAAACAGCCCATCAAACCCAGCTTGGTGTTGAGGACACCAGTCTGGCTGGTACTGCCAGTTAATTTTGTTGAGCTGAAACCTTAATATTTTGGTGAAAAGTGCCCCAAATTTGGTGTTTTCTATTAACAGTACTAATTTCCCATAGTCATTACCTTCCTGGATGTTTATGCTGTATAATATTTCAAAATAACAGAAAAGTAATGCTTTTTGTCTGATATTTGCTGGGTTTTGGTCTGGTTTTGCTAAGGTTTTAAATGCACTTAGCGTAGCTAAATCTCCGTTGAGTGTCCCAGAGCTGTTCACACTTTTTTACGATGATTATAATTTTAATCACATTTTGGGTCACCTAGAGAAGAGCGTAAACCTTTATTCCTGCTGTTGTCCCCTGCATACAGCTCCCTTTGGACTTACTTCGTACCGAAGCAGCTCTATTATCTTGCATATAGCCACAATATTTATCAGCAACGCGCTCCTCGGTGCAACATCAATCCTGGGGTAACTGATAATGCAACCAAAATAATTCTCTGTAGTTAAGTTTTTATGCAAAGTAATGTGCTTTCTGTTACTTTACTACGTGTTTGATTGCTCTTCAGTAACAAACAGTCTCTGATCTATGTGCTGCGGTGAATTTTTTAATTTCATTTCATTTGCGGTATTCTGTACGTGTGTAATGGTCGGTACCTTTTGGTACGGGAGCATCAGTAGGTCCCACTTTGAGAGAGGAGAGAGGAGTCAGAGGATGGACTAGATCCAGTATGGATGAGAAATAGATTGTATTCCAAGTAGATCATTATGTGACTTAAATATACTGAAATATATACCAGTTTGGTTGCACACAGTTGTGGAAATAGCCTCTTTGCCTGGCCACGTTATCATGAGGGTGGTAAATTGGGAATCAGAGCCGCACCTTGTTGGTTATCTTAGAGCTTGGCAGGAGAACATCATCTTTGGCTGTCCCTTCTGTTGACCCTCTCCGAGAACGCCCACTGTTGGGGTGGGAGGGCTTTCTGGATGGGTAGTGGACAATCTGGAATCTCCCAGGTGTCTATCTCAGTTTGAACGAGTCTTCAAACCTTCAAGAACCTATAGTCTTGGATATTTTATCTCTGATTGCCTTGAGTCTGAACAACCCATTTGGGATTTGCCGTTCTGTCGGTAACTGGCATCCAGTTCAAAGGATTTCTGACGTTTCCTTAATATTTCCTTGCTTTGTGTAAGCTCACCAAAAGGTTCATTCCAGGTACTCGGACGTTTTATAACGAAGATAAAGAGAAAAGAACAGTTTAGGATCATATGAAAATGAACCAAGCTGAAATGTAAATTTGGACTGAATGTCTGTAAAAGTTTTCTTAATAAGGCTTTGGAATATTTAAATTTTTTTGCTGTTTCATTTGTTTGAGGAGGGAATTTCAGATAATATTATCATCATCATTAAGAAAAGGAGTAGTTGATGTTATGCACTGTCAATGACATGTCTTCAGTTCCTTTTAATGATATTTTAGAAGACATCTGATCACAAGAAGGGAGAAGAAAGCCTTGGGATTGTGAGAGGTGTAGGTTTCTAAATCAATCCATATAGCTTTTTTAGGTTTTGTGCTTTTTATTGCACGCTTTCAGCCTAGGTAAGACAGTCCTCATAGCCAATTAAGTTGTGAGTTAGAATGAATTAAATTTTCTGAAATGGTTTGCCTTTTTTTTTTCTTTTTTTAATCCAAATGACTGTCATTTACAAAAAGATACTTCATTTTACTGAAAGTGCTTTTCTGTCTAAGGGGAATGCTTAATTGCAGCCGCAAATCACCTCAAATGCTTTCACAGGAGGATAAAACAAGTTAAAAATTGTGCATCATTTTGAAAATGCAGGTTCTGAATTCAGGATTAGATGCAGATTTCTATTTCTTTTTCCCATCTTCGAGAGCTCCATACTGTCCAGACATCTCATAAAAGCGGTCCTTCCCAGCAGTGACATCCCTACGAGCCTTTGTAGGATTTCAGGCAAACCCCAGGGCTATCTAGTGACCATTATCCGAAATCTGGTGGCACACCTCGTGCTGCCTTTTTATTCAGATGAAGTGGTTTTGCGTTTTACAGGTCTGACATATACGGCGGTTATGTTAAATAAGTGTAATTGCTCAGCGGTAGGGGAATTTTCTATCCTGAATGTGCCATGTGGCTCCTTCTCTCGCATTTAGAGAATACACCCCACAGCGTGTTAACCTTTATAGGTTTTCCCTCAGTTTTTGTGTGCCGGTGAGAGATGATTTTAAATGCGGTTGTTGATAGCATTTCAGAAATCCTACTAAATTACAACCGAATGGTTCTTTTTCGAGTAGCATAATCGGAGCAAATGGAAAGTGAATCAAAGCTGTTCCTCCAAGGCCTTCTTTATGGCCCCTTTTTACAGTGAGCTGTATCTCAAATTTCACTCTTCGGAGAGTAAAAAACAAAATAGTAGGGTATAAAAGGGCTCAGTGAAACAGCCTTTCGCTATAGAGATGTTTTTAATTGAGGTTTTTTTTGGTCATTTGGATTTACACACGGGCAGGTATGTCCAAAACCAATTTGAAGAATCGTGTCCAGACCTTCCCCGGTGCTCTGCTTTATTGAAATGCCAAAAAGTTTTCTCCACTTCGATTTTTACGCATTTTATATAAGCGTGTCGTTGACTAAAATGTGATTTCTTATCATGTACGCTGGTTCACACACAGACATAAACGTTGATCTCTGGGATAGCCATGGATCAAATTGCTTTTTTGACAGCTTGATGGTTACATGGATAGCTTGTATGAGCAAAATGGGAACATTTTTGGAAAGTACTCTTAGAATATATTTTTTTAGATGCTGTTAAATATTTTCTTCTTTATAAAGACTGAATTATGTTTGAGTAAGCTAACCAGCAGTATTTGAAATTTAAAAAATAAATCACACAGTGTGTGACTGTGAATGTATGTGTATGCATCTGCCAAGCAGAAAACAGAGAATATCTGTTGGGTCTTTAATGCCACCCAATGCTTCCCCTTTTGAAAACTTCATTTTCAGTTTCTTGTAATTTGGCTAGTCTTTAATTGCCAACTGGGGCTAGATATTTTTTGTTAGAAAAACGTGTCTCAAACATGTGTTCTTTCTGAGAATGAGAAGAAGAAAGACATCGTACATGTTGGCAAATTCTGGTGACCTTTTCTTTGGCTGGGAATTTGCGTCTTCACATTTCTCAGTAAGAAGAACTGTTGTGTAAAGGGTGTGCCTCTTGCCATTCCCCTGAAAATACACCAAAATGTGGCTGGGTTATACACCTTTGAAGAAGTGCGGTGCTCACACTCTCATAAGAGGCTTCCAGTTTGTAGAGGTTGAAGTTCTTGATGGGCACGGCCAAGCCAAGGGCAAGGACCTTGCAAAGGTGCTGGTTCCTGAGCCAAGGGCTGTCTCCCCTCGCAGTGTTTTTTGGGCTCCCGTACCTGCTGGGCTCTGGCTGCCTGGAGGAGGATGCTTCTTGATGTAAACGCCAAGGAGAGAGGAGAAATGTAGGATGAACAAGTGGGATAAGGAACCAAGGAAAATAAGAGAACTGGTGGCCGAATTCCCACAAACAGGAGCCATAAGAAGAAATGAGAAGGCAGGAAGAAAGGACTTTGGAAGCGGTGTAGACAGCCCCGTGGGACTTGGTGGCAGAAGTGTCTCACTTGGTGTCACAGTGATTCACACAGGTGACAATTAGCTGCTGGTGGGTGTTACTCCAGTCGTGTAGAAGACAGTTGCAAAGTCCCAACGCTGTGACATTTGCTGTCTGAACACCGACCATCCTGCTCCTAGGACAAGACAAGGATCTGCTGATGAGAGCAATAGTGTGCCATTGCGTAATTAAAAATTGTACCGCAATGTCATGCACGGCAGGCCAAACTAAGGTGACACAAGCAACTCCAATCCTTGCTTTTCCAAACGTGTCAGTGTTTGACTTTGCAGCCTTAATTCTCTTAAGAAATACATAAAATTAATGTTTTGCATTAGATCAATCTGTTCTTAATGGCATTCTGAATAATCCTCTCAATACAGAACGCATAGGGTGCATCACTGTTGCAATGGAACGTGCTAGAAGGATTCTAGCCAGCAGGATTGAGCCAGCAATATGCCCTTGTGGCCAAGAAGGCCAATGGTCTCCTGGGGTGCACTAAAAAGAACGTGGCCAGCAGGTCGAGGGGGGTCATTCTCCCTCTTTACTCTGCCCTGGTGGGGCCACACCTGGAGTCCTGTGTCCAGTTCTGGGCTCCCTGGTTCAAAACGGACAGGGAACTGCTGGAGAGGGGACAGCAGAGGCTACGACGATGAAGAGGGAACTGGAGCATCTCTGTGCTGATGAAAGGCTGAGAGCCCTGGGGCTGTTTAGCCTGGAGAAGAGCAGACTGAGAGGGGATCTCATCAATGCTCATCAATAGCTAAAGGGCGGGTGTCCAGAGGATGGGGCCAGACTCTTTTCCATGGTGCCCAGCGACAGGACAAGAGGTAACGGGCACAAACTCAAACATAGGAAGTTCCACCTAAACATGAGGAGGAACTTCTTTGCTGTGAGGGTGGCAGAGCCCTGGCACAGGCTGCCCAGAGAGGTGGTGGAGTCTCCGTCTCTGGAGACATTCCAAACCTGCCTGGACGCGTTCCTGTGCCACCTGCTGTGGGTGACCCTGCTCTGGCAGGGGGTTGGACGAGATGATCTCCAGAGGGCCCTTCCAACCCCCACCATTCTGTGATTCTGAGATTCTTGGAGCAAATCTGCCATACCTCTGTATCTGGAGCCTTGTGATGCTTGCTTGGACACCCTGGTCGTGTCCTCAGTGGGGTTTTCCTCTTGGTGGGATGAAGGCTGGAGCTGCACAGTGGCTGTCTTGAGTGCTCCATTTGCTGAGCAGATGGGGGTTCTCCAGCAGCTGGGCCTCATCCTGGCTGATGAAGACATGGTGAGGTCATCTTTGAAACATAGCAGAGCACACCAAATTGGCCCTCAGTCATCCTTCTTCTAGGCTGTACTAAGTGGTAACGTACTGGTACCATTAGAGTATCAAATTTGTGAACTCTTAGGGCTTTTCCCTACTGTAAGAGATGCTCTGACATCCATGTTACATTTTTCTTTACCTTTTCTCTCCTTCCATTTCCTTTGGTAGAGATCTTTTGATTAAATGAAGACTTCAGGAATTCTCTGTTTTTCATTACCATTATCGTTTAATCAAGCTATACTCGAACATTCAAACTTCAGGCCTCTCATCCGTATCCTCTAGTCCTCTATGCCGTGCACAGTTTCATTCTTAATAACTTTTTCCCGATATCGAGTTTAAATCTGCTTTCCTAAGCTCTTTACCATTTGTTCTTTATCACAAGTGCTGCTGAGCACTCATAAAATCCCCTCTCACAGAGTCATTGCTATCTAGCAGCTTTCTCGTAATCTGTGATTACTTTGTTTCGTATCAAGTGAAATAGGGATATATTTGTGATCGGTACCAGTATTCGGTGAACCACTGTTGTCTCGTCTATGCCAAGAAATTAAAGCCTATTAGAACACGCCAGCCGCCAGGACTCAGCTCTCTAATCAAGGTAAAGTTTGCTGAAGATTACGGCACGGGCCTTTAGGAGAGATCTGAAATGGTGGTTAATGCCAGGTACTGGGAATCAAAAATTCTTGATTACACCTTTCGCTAGCACCGACCTTTGCTACGGCCCCGCACAAGCAATTTAGTCTCTGGTATAGGAAACACCTACAAACACCATCAAGCTATTGTGGGATAAGGAGTTGCTGTAGGTCAGCACATCTGAGCTCTAATAATAGTTTGCTGCTAGTTCGTATGTGGCCATTCTCCCTCTAAAAGTTTTCTTCTATTTATGTTGGTTTACCCATGTTTAAGCATGTGCTGGATTTTAAAAGTGTTTAGTAGTTGCTCCCTTCAGTTCACTGAAAGTTTGCTCCTTTCAAATTCAAGCTGCTGTGCCTCTCCTTTCCCATCTGAAGGAGGTATTACAGTAGAATTCACGTCTTTTTTCGTGAATTCTGTACATCAAAAGCGCTGTGTAAATAAGCTTATTAAGAAAGAGTCGGCAAGTTTATTGGCAGACATGAAAAGATGCGGTAAGTTAGTTCAATATGGTCCCATCAACCTTGACAACATTCCCTGAAGGACATCAGTGGTTGTCACTCGAAGCTGGTGACATTAGGTCTATTATTTCAGAGATAAGCTCGGTGGTGGTCCCTTCTGCTCTCTTCCTGGGCAACTCTGCTGTTTCCCGGTTTGATAAAGCCGATTCACGTTATCGATCTGTGAAAGCCAGGGAATAAAACTGCCATCCTTGGCACTTCTCTCCATGCAGCATCTCTCTTTGGAGAGGCAATCTTCAAACTTTGCCGCGAATGGGTCCCCCCGCGGAAGCAATAACTGCATCGGCCCAAATGTGTCAGCTCTAGACTGATGGAGTCAACACTGCAGAGGCTTTAGGGAGCAAATTGTTCAGATTTGAAAGAAATCATGCTACTAAAATTGACGAGAGCTCCTCAGTCAGTCCTCTGAAGGGAAGCTGCCTCCTCTGGAGTGCTGGACGTGGAGGTAGAAAATGAGGGACAATTAAGCAGACCTCGTTGAAGTGTTTGGGAAAATGGTTAGCGGTGAGGCATCGCTAATAAACGCTGACCGCTCTGGAACTGTTAGAGATGTCTCCATTGCAAAAAAAAAAAGTCTCCTAGTGAAGACGTGGTGGCTTTCAGGGTGCAGAGAGTGTTGCTGCGTATATTGGGAGATCCAAGGTCAAACGCTGCTGCCGTGTAAAACAAAGATAAAAACAATCCCAGCCTTTCCAGGAGTGAGATTAAAATATAAAAGATTGCGAGGCACTCATGTGCATCGATGAAGAAGGCTGTGTCAACACCATGCACACTCCTCCCTTTCAGACAGCATGTCTCAATCCATTATGGCTCCTGATAATCAATTCCTAATTATTTTGACACATCCAGTTTTGAAAGGAAGACTAATTTCGTTGCCTCAGATGTAAGTTAAAGGAATGACGAGGTAATTTCTAGAAGAAACTTCTATCTGTTAAACAGATGGCCTCACTGAGATAAAGATATTTTGCAGGAGGAGATGGCAAACATTTTGTGTTAAAATATTCCCAGAATTGGCATGCCGTTCTACATACACGGGAATGGAATCCTAGGATGAAACAATAACGCGTAATAAAAATATAGCATAATACAGACATCCATAATGCAGTATGATATCAGCATAATAGATATGCGTTGCTTTTTTCAGTGATCTCTCTAGACTTCGAGCTGGAATATACCGCTGTTCAGTTTAGGGGTGGGGAACCCACCTGTGGGAATCGAGTGACCAACCAGAGAAGGAAATTTACCTTTTCCAAGGAATTTCTAGCATCCTGAATGTTTTTATGGAAATTTTATTTTAAAAAAGGCACCTTTCCAGTATGTCTCAAATAGAGCAGTCAGTGACTTTTGGACGGATAAACACAAATGGTGCCCAGGTTGTGGATTTTCGCCATTTCCCCATTTTGTCTGTTTTTCTCCACCCATTGAGTCTCTCCAGCTGTTGGCATTTCATGCATTTGTTTTTTGAAGGCTACTTTATAGACCTCTTCTACTCCTCATGCCTCAGGTCGGCAGAGTCTGTAGTCACTCCCCCACTGCTGGTGCTTGGCTCTGAGATGTAGGAATGGCAAAGACCACACTAACACATTTGGAGTAACTACATGGTTTAATTACATTGCATTCTTCCCCTTCTGTTTTCCAGATTTATCCAGGAAATAGAGCATGCCATGGAGCTTGGCCCAGCCAAGCAGTGTCCGCTCCGCGAGTTCCTCACCATGTACATCAAGAACATCTTCCTCAATCAGGTCCTGGCTGAGATCAATAAAGAGATTGAAGGTGTCACGAAGGCATCTGATCCCCTGAAAATATTGGCTAATGCAGATACCATGAAGATCCTAGGTGTGCAGCGGCCTCTTCTGCAGGTAGGAGCTGCATGAACTGCCAATACATCCCTTCTTGGCCATGTCTAGGCATAACTGGCTATATATCCATGAAAAAGGGCATGGACCTGCTCGAGCAGGGCCAGAGGAGGCCACAGAGATGCTGGGAGGGCTGGAGCCCCTCTGCTGTGGGGACAGGCTGAGAGAGCTGGGGGGGTTCAGCCTGGAGAAGAGAAGGCTCCAGGGAGACCTTCCAGCCCCTTCCAGTCCCTAAAGGAAAGCTGGGGAGGGACTCTGGCTCAGGGAGGGGAGTGATAGGATGAGGAGGAAGGGTTTTAAACTGGAAGAGGGGAGATTGGGATGAGATCTGAGGAAGAAATTGTTTGCTGTGAGGGTGGTGAGCCCCTGGCCCAGGTTGCCCAGAGAAGCTGTGGCTGCCCCATCCCTGGAGGGGTTCAAGGCCAGGTTGGACGGGGCTTGGAGCAACCTGGGCTGGTGGGAGGTGTCCCTGCCCAGGGCAGGGGGTGGAACTGGATGATCCCTTCCATCCCGAACCATTCTATGATTCGATGACCCACAAAATCTGTCTCAACATTGAGTCTGTAACTGTGGTCTGTTCCAGTGTCACCGCTGGTATAGTCTTTCCTCTTCCAGTCTCTGCATGCAGGTCGGTAGCTATACATAAATTAAGCGCTCTTATATTTTGCTTGTGCAAGAGGGTATGTCCTTCTTGTTAAATATGTCAAGCTAACAGCAATCTTTGCATCTCGTATGTGCCATTATTAAAGCACCTGGTAGCCATCGCAGCAAATTGTCACCAGCTTTCTTAAAACCGTGCCATAGAAGTTTATTTTCAAGATTTTCAGTAACGTGTGCCTCCCCTAGAAGTTCTGGGGAGGCTTGCAAATCAGAGAGCCATGCGATGGGACTAAATACACGTGCCAAACTATCAGGAGGAGCAAAGATGAGATCTGCTGCCTCCCAAGTGCAGCGTGTCCGTGATTGATGGGATGCTGTTGCAGCGAGGCGGCTGTATTGCTTCCCCAGCCAGATAAGAGAGATTTGAGAGCTTTGGCTTTGAAGTTAGAGTATTTATACAAGAAGTCTCTTCTGAAACAGCTTTTTTGCACTCTAATGTGGAGTGGTGATGATAGCAACAAATGCAGTTCTCGTCCCAGCTACGTGGGTAACAGGACAGTATGGAAGCCCCCCCCCCCCCCCCCCCCCAAATTCTGAATTACACATGTTGCGTGGGACTGAAAGGAGTGAACTAACTGCCAGCTCTGACTCTTGCTGTGATTTGGGTCAAGCTCTTTTAATCCTTTTAAATTATTCCCTCATATCTGTAAAATCGCCTCCTCAGGGATGAATAATATTTGCAAAGTTCTTAGGAAGTAGCACGCACCTCCCCAGGTTTATGTGGCCGCTTTCTATCTTAGTTTGTAATTGTAAAACACGAGTATATTATGATGATATATAATCATAGTAAGAACCATTATTATTGCTATTATTTTGGGGGAAATTGCTAGGATTTTTGTGTGTATTAATGATCACTAACGCTACGCCTGTCTGGGAGTTGCGGGTATGGGATGGTTCTTTCAGAGACAAAGTGAAACGAGATTCCAGCAGAGTTTTCAGAAGTCTTTAGAGGGGAACAGCTTCCTTCGAAAGGGGAGGAAAGTTTCTTTACAGGGCTTAAAAAGTTTCCACGAGTTCAAATGATGTTTTGGAGCAGCACAGCAGCCCTGAACTACTTCTTTCCCAAGGCAGAGCTTTACCTTCCATCTCAGAAACTTAGCTGTCAAAACCGAAAAGTGGAGGAATACAACCCATTGTAAATAATTAGAATCATAGAATCATAGAATGTGTTGGGTTGGAAGGGACCTCCAAAGGTCATCTCATCCAACCCCCCTGCAGTGAGCAGGGACATCTTCAACTAGATCGGGTTGCTCAGAGCCCTGTCCAGCCTGGCCTCGAATGTCTCCAGGGATGGGGCCTCCGCTCCCTCTCTGGGCAACCTGGGCCACTGTCTCACCACCCTCATGGTATTACCAACATTAGAAATTGTTTCAGCCCCAGCGTTCACTGAGCACACACGATGTAAGAGGAGAGCGGGGCATTGCCCAAAGAGCAGGTTACGTCTTGGTATCTCGTGTTGGATGGATTTGATGGCATTTGTCTTTTTTTCCCTTGGTGCTGCAAAAGTAGTGCCGATCAGGTGTAAGATGCAACGGTAAAAATGCAGGAGGAGTAGTCACGAAGCAAGAGCAGAGTCTTGAGAACAACTTTAAGGAGACCAGAAGGGGTTTTGTAGATCAAGAACTGGATCCTGCGTTGGCAGGAGCACAGCAGAGAGAATCATAGACTCATAGACTGTGTTGGGTTGGAAGGGACCTCTAAAGGTCATCTAGTCCAACCCCCCTGCAGCGAGCAGGGACATCTTCAACTAGATGAGGTTGCTCAGAGCCCCATCCAGCCTGGCCTTGAATGTCTCCAGGGATGGGGCACCGAGGGGAAGAATTTAGAAAGTACACCCTTGTTTTGCGGTTATCTGCAATGCCGGTAACTCCTCACCATTGCAAGTGCCTGGGAAAACGGAAACATGCCAAATCTGCGTCACACGTAGATGTCTTCCAAGACTTGATTTTCAGAACAGGGTTGAAAATAACAGAATTTAGTGCATTTTTGGCTTCCACAACAGGAAAGTATCTGAAAATTGAAACTCTGAGTTAACAACAGAAACAAAATTGTACTTATTCATGGTCTGATGAGTCTGTTGAAGACGTTATTTGAATTTCGTTTTGAGAGATCTGGAGATTAGTAGGTATATTCTGTGTTACGTTTTATATTGTTTGCCTTTCTTTTGTTTTCTCGTATGAGAATTAAACTGAGTAAGAAGCCAAACTCAGCCCACGCAGGCATCTGACCCTCTTGAGAGCTGAAAAAACTTCATGGTAATATTAACGTGCAAACTTCGGTGCAGGACCACGGAGGTTGTTAACCTTACAAATTTGGTTTGGATTCTTAATGCAGTAGTGTATTTTTGTGGATTGTGGCTTCGTTTGTAGCCGTGAAAATGTGTTCTATAATATCAATATATTTTCTTAAAGTTCATTTGGGGTTGAAGAGTCAGAATGGCTTGGAATTTTCTCGTCCAGTTCCTATAATTTGTTTCTCATGATGGATGGAAAGCATTTTGAACTGGAATTATTCTTGGTCAAAATGTACATGGTCAGAAGGTCTGCCTGTTCCCGACATTATAGACGGGTAATTCTGTGAAAGAGAAGAAAAATTGCTGCCTCTCTCAACCAAGTCATCCAAATAGCTCCTAAAATAATTTTATCGATTTTACATTAAAAGGAAAAAAAAAAAAAAGCCTATTTCTGCATTGACAGCGCTGAAATCTTTGCCCTCATCTCCTCATGGGTACGATGAAAATAGTGTAGCGTGGATGAGCCTTGTGCCTCTCTCCCAGCCCTGTGGTGCTTTTTCCTGCCTTGTCTCATTCCTGGAGGGGTTCGTGGTTCAACCATCCCGCTCCTTTCTATCCCCAAGATCTTTCTGAAGCTCCTGCGGCGGGAGCCGGCGCTGTGATTTGAACACGACTCAAGGATTTCTCCATTCCCTCTGCACAGGCTGATAATAGCTGCTTTTTGATAACTATCACCACATGTTTGAACTGAATTAGCTTCGAGATAAGAGGTTTTCTAGCATCCTGTGCCATCGTGTCCTCACAGATGAATCATCCATTTCTGTAAAGATTATGCTTTAAAAAAATATTCGTAGCTGCCCTTTGTAAATAGTACATTTGACTTGGGAGGATGGTCGTGTTTCCCGTTCTTTCATCCTTAAATGTAAAATATTGTAAATCCCTTTCCTTTTAAGAGTGACTGAATAAGCACGAAACTAATTTGTCTCAAAATTATTCTGCGTTAAACTTCATGCTGTAATTGTTTAAATCAATACTAAATTAGGCTACAAGCGGCTCGACAGCTTGTTATAGCCTGTTCTTGTACGGTTCATGTCGAGGTGATAAATCTTTCCAGCGAGGTGGTCACTACTAATACTGGCCTTAAAAATGTGCTGCCCTGCCTCCATCCAACAAAAAAGTGCACGTTGCTTCGATTTTTTTTTGCCCTATAGCAGCAGAATGGGATTTTTCCTTTCGAGCGTCAGCGCGGCCGTGTTATGGTTTGAGGAACCCGCAACAATTTATTGTCATTCAGACAATTATTCTATCACCCGATGAATCGGAAAAAAACAAGGAAATCTGAGGGTTGAAATATAAATAGATTTAATAGAATACTAGTAAATAACTAGCATTCATAACACTACGCAGCCAATGTCGATCCCGACACCGATATAAAATACACAAGGGTTATACCCAGCCCATTCTATCATAGGGAGCCGTGCACTCCCAGCCCGGGACAGCCAGCGTGGGGACACCGCGAGCGCTAAGGTTTCGGGAAGAAGGGAAGGGCTCAGGGCTCCGGCACCAGGGCAAGGAATGCTCAGGATGGCGGCCAGCAAGGGAGAGGGAGAACTCCTCAGCAAACTTTTCAATTTCTATTGAATGTGACGTTCATGGTACGAAATAATCCCGTTGGTCAACTCGGGTCTCGCTCCTCCTCATCCCCGCACCTGGCGAGCTCGAAAACACTGAGACCTTGAAACCTGCATCCCATAGCTGGCTATAAAGTAAATATTTTCACAAATTCAGACACCAGAGCCTTCTAAAAGTGCAGTTTTCCCCAGCATTGGAAGGTAAATTAGCCCTGCGTCGCTCAAACCAGGACAGGCCGTCGTTTCGTATAGCAGCATTGTGTAGATGATGGGCGTGATGGTTTTCTGGACAAGCTCCAGAGGCTGAAAATCCAGCAGAAAAACTCCTTCAAAAGTCAGAGCGTGCAGCTGTTTGCAGGATAATGACTCGCTGGAGCTAATTACCCCGTCGCCCGCGCCACTTATCCCACGCACTAAGTCACTCGCTTGTGACTTTCCAAGGAGACATCGCTGGTAGCTTTGGCATGTTTTCTTCCCGTCAAATTACTGGTTATTAAGAAGAAGAATGGTCACAGTGAGTGGCGTTTAAAGGCTCACCAGTAGTGATGGGTGCATGCTTTGATAGCGGGTGGATGTTATTATTTATTAGTGTAAACAAATTAGTTGTTTTTCCAGGCTGGCTTCCAACGATCAAAGTCCATTAAGGAGCAGGCACGGCTGATCAATTGGGTTTTTCCCATTCAAGGACAAGTGCGACTTTTGAGGCAGCACCTGTGGTCCTGGTCCCCATATTTCAATTTTTTTTTTGCAGGGACGTGGTGCGTAAAGCAGTTTGAAGTGCTTTGCGGATGTTTGCGTCTCTTGGGTGGTGTATCTGTTTCCATTGCACAGCCAATACGTCGAGAGGTGACGACCCCCAGGCTGAGTCCGTGGCAGAATTTCTGGCTGAATCTTCTTTTTCAGTTTTCAAATGAGAGACAAAAATTATCTCTCCGTGGGAGTCTGACTCTCCCTATTGCTTTCAGTATTTCTTTAGATAATTCTTCCTCTGGGGGGAACATTTAGTGTGGTTACTGCCTTTTGTGGAAGCTTTTACAAGGCTCCCGCGTAAGTCATCTGCAGATGTGTAAGTTCTCCACTGAGGCTGATCGTGGAGCTCTAAGTTATATAAAAGCAATTGCTGGCATTAGGCAAACTGTTATGGCAGTGCTTCAATTTATTTTAAAAATCAAGTTTGACTTGCACATTCAGTAAAACCTAGGTAGGAGATGGCTTTAAGTTGGATGTGGACATATTGAAGCAGCACACCTTGCAGGCAGAATTATTTTCTTCCTCTCCGGATCTGGAAAAGTAAAGTCAGGTTTCACAAACCATCCCACGAATGTGACTCACGTTTGACCTGAAGGAAACAGTCGCACGTTTGAGGTCTCCGTAGCCTATAAATCCCTGTAGTCGCTGGGTAACTCTTCCATAGGTGGGTGCAATCTTGCATTGGAGTCATCCAGAGTCCAAATAAACCCCTCCTTTGTTCAGCGCTTGAATCCAGGTTAATATTCCCCAGCTCTCGTGACCTGAGGCTCCATACCAAGCTGCTCTTGGCCATGTGGTTTCTATCTAGAACATGTGAGAACCCCTCTCCCATTTAAACAAACCTTTTTGAGAGCTGATAAAATCACAGCTGTTCTCTCTGGAGTGTGCTGTATTAGAAATTAGCACCACAGAGAACAGTAAAAGCCTAAGTCTCGATTGAAAGCAGTGAGAATTGGGTGCAAAATGGCTTTGATCGTGGTGCTACCTGAGACCACGAACTTCTTTTGTCCACCTTAACAATTATCTGCCATATGACCACAATTTTTTGGCCCATACCAGCCCAGATTGGATTTGAACTTCATAAATGATGGATTGCCATTATCTCCAGATCTTTAATAACCATTTTTTGAATATTTACGTACCCAGTCTTGAAAACGTCCAGAGATTGAGATCCTCTGGACAACGGTTCTGCATTACTCTCCTGCTGGAAAGCTTTTTCCTAGCCACAATTTTTGGCCGCTGTCCCTCATTATGTCACAGGTATGATATATAGAACAGACCAGGAGTTTTCCTTTAAGTCACGTGTTATTTTTATTTGTGGAAAAGTGAAGCCTACACACAGTGCAGCTCTTGCCTCTGTGTAAGGCACATGAGGTGTAAAGCAGAATGAGTGACCACATTGTGGCCTTCACACTTCTACCTGTGGTTGTCTCTTGTTATGGCTGATGTCTAGTTTAGATTATTCTGGTGTTATTAAAATACACCTCCCCATTTTGTGCTCCTGGGGTCAGTCTAGCCACAATCATCTTGATGAAAGTGTATATGAAGGGGTTGTGTCAATGAGTCTAATAGAAAGACGTTATGGGCGAAACAGACCAGTTAGTAAAAAGAGATCACCCGGTCTTGTATCTCTGAGCAATTACATTGTTCTTTTGATTAGTACATCTTAAATATTTTTTCAATAATTCCATTTGATTGGTAAAACTTATTAGTCAAAGACTGCGTTTCTAACATGGCTTTATCTCTCAATCCGTGTCTTTGTAGTGCATCAGCCGACATCGTTCCTAGGGTCCAAGAGCTGATACTTCAGGGAAAATTTATGTCATTTGCTTTGCTTGCTCAGAGTTGTGTCTGCTGGATTATTTTAGATGACCTGAGCCGGGAAAGCTCTTGTTTCCAACCTTCCACTCCAAGTTTGAGCAAAAGCGATGACCATTGCTCTGAACGTCCTTGGGAACTAGCAGCTTTGGGTTGGAAAAGCACAACCTCCTGAGCTGCTGGTGCTGAGAAACCTGGCTGGAATGGGGTCAAACCTTGTGTTTTCAGGGTAGGTTGGAGGGCGCAGACCGGCTGCTGTCTCTTTTGATCTTTCTGCAGCAAGAACTTTTTGGTGGACCAGCCAGAGAGAAGTAATGGTTTCTGACACATCTGCTGACAGGGACTGAACTGCATTAGCACTCTGTCAATCCCATCGTCTATAAGCCGCCTTTTTTGAGACCTGTTTGACTTTGCTGGCCATCAAAGGCAGCCTCAGCTTTTGGCCTGCATGGGAAGAGCAGCAGGCAGTCAAGGGGGAGGCGGATAGCGGCATGGCCAACGGGAATCCACAGGGATCAGCTGCTCTAAGGGAGCAGAAGGGGCATTGAGCCCCTGGGATCACCTTGGGAGCTGGAATGGGTGCAAGGAGAGGTCAGCTTTGCCTCCGTGCATTTTCTGTCTCTCTCTGGTTTTTCTGGTCATTAGTTTGATAAGTGGGACTCTAGCCAAGGTGGAAAGAGAGACGGATGCCAGTTCTCACATACTGGAGATGGCTTGGAAAAAAAAAAAGAAAAAAAAAAAAAGAGAGAAATGAAAAATAGCTGTCACTATCTTCTCGGCCTTGAAGATTGACATCTCACTAGCGGGTCCTGTCTGTGACATTGCAATTCCCTGTACAGCTTCTGGATTCATCCTGTCTCCATAGACGCAGTTATCTATTGAGCTGGTAGGGCTTTTATCCCTTTTCTTTTGCTCCTGAATTAATGTGGGATTTTAGGGTGATGGGAGAAACAGTGCATAGTCTGCTTCATTCTTTTCCCATTCTTCTTGATAGGATTTTATTTTAAAATCCTGCGATCATCATGCACGCAACGATTTCTGGCTTGGCCTGAAGTCAACGGAGAGTCAACGTGCAACAATTGCGGTAGGGAAGCTGTGGGAGATGCTCCAGCGTGGTGCTGGAGGTGCCTCCGGAGTGCTGAGCCCATCAGCTCCTGCTGCTGGCTGTGAGATGCAGAGGAGCATCCGTATCTTACGGGATTAATCCCTGTAAGGGACCTTTCCTGTTGTGGTATTTACAGTGTTCGCCCTCACCCTGGGCTGCGCGGCTGTTTGTCGGTGGCAGTTCATCGAGTAATCGCTAGACAGGGAAAACCACTAAAACTTCCCTGCAAGTTATTTTATTTTTCTTTTTTTTTTCCTTCTTGCAGTCTTTGTCTTTTTTTTTTTTTTTTTTTTTTGTCAGAAGTTGGAAGTAAACCACATGGATCTGCCCCACCTTCAGTCACAGGCCTTGATTGATTATTTTAATTGGCAAAACAGCCCAGACAGGCTCCTTCAGCAGTAGTATTGCGCTCATAAATCCTCATTTTGCCTCACCTGGCTGAGCCCACGTGGTTGGTGTCAGAAACAGCCCTTCTTATCTTTCTGTCCAGAGGAGAAGCCATTTAGCTTGGCCACCCTCCTGTTTGTTTAAAGCTTAAGCTGCCCATTTCTCATTTGCAACCTCGTTAAACGTACAGCATCCGTGGCAGGAGAGCGCGTCGCGGGGCTGCGGAGGCAGAGCTGCTCTTCTCGTTAACCCAGGGGCGCTTCCGAAAAGCGTGAAATCTCAGACACGGCACCTGCAGAAGCTGCACTTCACCCCGCTTTCCTTCTTCCCCTCCAGCTGCCTTTTTTTCCTACGTGTTTCTTCAATTTTAAACCGGCGGTTTGACATTGCTACGGTTGTTTTCGGTGATGGATGACCATAGCTGCAGTGTCCAGGAGGCTCTTAGCATCCACTCGTGGGTACCTACAGAGGCAAAGCCTGATGAACTACCCTTAAAGGAGATCCCAATCGCTCCGTCACCAACCGCCCTCGAGGAGTTTCTTTCATAACTCTCTTTTAGAATCATAGAATCCTAGAGTGTGTTGGGTTAGAACCTTTAAAGGTCATCTCGTCCAACCCCCCTGCAGTGAGCAGGGACATCTTCAACTAGCTCAGGTTGCTCAGAGCCTCATCCAGCCTGGCCTTGACTGTCTTTTCCCTAGGTATGCGTAATTGCTTGCTTTTTTCAAAACACGGCAGTGGTGGAGTTTGGGGTCTCGGTTGGGCTTTTTTCGACTCGCTGCCCCCATGAGCTGAATGTTCTGTCTCTCCCTCACAAAAATGCAGATTTTTTTTTGCTTCCCTCCCATCTGCCTGGTTTGCTTTGCGAATCCCAGACCCCGTGCAGCGCACTTTATAGATGTGCTTCAAGAGGAGGAACTTTCCAGCGTTCTTGCCAGGCTCATTGAAAGTCGCATGCGTTTTTCCCCCCCCCACCCTTGCATTTGAAGCCCAGGCCCATCTCATTTAGGAAGAATAACTCTAATTTCTAGTTTTTGAAATGTTTTCCTAATCAGAAGTGCTGCATGAGAAGAGCCATTGCGTTTTAAATAATTGATGGCTACTTTATTGAGTTGTCAGCACTAATTCATCCTCCTTTTGAAGTGCTCGGATGTTCAAAGGAGTAATCCTTTTACAACGTGCTCATTTTTTGAAGAAAAGTTCATTTTTATAATTACCTTTTTTTTTTTTTCTCTCCCCCACTGCGGAGTGTAATTGTAGCTGTGCGGCGAGGGGGAGGGATGAAATCCCTTCCAGCTCACGCAGGCTCTGAAACGCCTTTATTACCACTTTTGCTGCTAATTTCTCTGCCTCCCCTCTTTTGCAGAGGTTTAATTATACCTGTTTTAAAAGCGCATTTTGAAATATGACACCTAGTTCTCATAGAGAACAAAAGAGAGATTAATCTATTGTTAAAAGGAAAGGTAAAGAAGCTCTACTTTTTTTTTTTTTTTTTTTGTCAGGGACTGCCCCTCCCTGACAAGCAGCATTCGGAGGGAGGACTGCAGAGAAGGAGCTGTGATTTTGAAGGCAGGGACTTGTCAACAGGAGAATTAAAAAATGAAAAACAGAGGCAGAGATGCTGCGATCGGAATATTCCTTCTTGCACGGTGCTTTTCCTTTCCTCCCCTCCGCTGGCGGAGGGAAAGGTACTTGCGGGAGTGTGTAAACTTTGCTAGCAGCTTAAAGGTTAATGGCACTCTGCATCACATCTGTAAGAACTGAGAGAAGGCAGTAAATTAAAAGTTTCTCCTCTTGCTACTAATCTGTAAATAGACTCTTTCCATTTCAGAAAAAAAAAAAACAAAAAATAATAATAGTTTCACTCGTGCACACAAAGCTATCAGAACGGTAATTTTTTTGCAAATGATCTGCTTTTGCGCTGGGATTTTCACTCGCGTGAACTTCACCGTACAGGGGGTGAAAGCTTTTCCCTTTCCACGCGTAAAGCCGTTGGGTGGTGACCAGGTTCTGCAGCCCCAGTTGCGGTCGTTGTGGGCCTGATCCAACGCTCGCTGGGGAATTCACACCATTGGGATGGGCTTTTTAATTAAAATATTCAGGGACCTTGTGTCTCTGTAAAGTAAACTACTATGTGGAGTGAAAATAAGAGTAAAATGACACAACTCTACCAGAGAGCCTTGCCTCGGGCTGTGTTCCATTTTAATTAATTAGGTGCTGATTATAGCTGCTGGAAAAGGTAAAGACAAGAGAGAATTGAAAAGCATTGAATTTGTGAAGATGGTATCCTAGATTCCGATCTCGGCTGACCTTGAAGTCAATGGGGTTACACCGGATTTCTTCCAATGCAAGTGAGATGAGATCTAGCCCATTAGCTCTAAATAATGTCTGTAGTCACTCTTTTTAAACATTAAAAGACAGAAAAAGATATGGTCAGTCAGCTGCATCCGGCTCCTGTTTGCATGAATAGCATCAGCCTCAATAACCTCGAGTCGCATACAATTAAAAGAAAAACAAGCCTGAAAATGAAGCAAACCAAACATTCGAGCCTCCGAGGGAGCTCCAAGGCACTTCTAGCAAAGGCACTGAGATTTCTTTTCTTAACTGTATATTTTCTCATTTCAGGGTGGTGTCAGAAACTGTATTAAGGGCAAATTGATGATAAGTTGAACATCCCTCTGGTGTTAGCATACTATTTCGTATCTAATTTCTTCTCTGCTGTTTTCCACGGCGCTTTGGCGTCCACAAAATCAAAAATATTATTGATCACCATTCTCCTAATTAGACACTTCAAAATAGCGAGGAGGACCCGTTTGCCTAGAGGTATTGGCTGCAAAATGTCCACGAGCTGGTGCGTTAGAGCTCTCATCCAGGTGCTAGTCAAGTCATTCATATAAAATAAAACTATACGTGTTTTGGGTCTTCCTAGAGTTACTTGAAGAAATGTTTCCCATCCTCCCATTCCCATCCCTCCCAAAAAACACTTTGGTTTTGCTGGTTGCGTTGCCGCTGATACAGCAGAGCGCGGTCTGCAGACCATCAGGGAAGGGTGTTGGGTCCCAGTGGGTGATGTAGGAAAATGGTGCCTGTGGTGCAGGCTCGTAGGGACAGAAGTTTGGAAGAAACATTTGGAGAGATCCATTCCCAGATGGGCACAGGCGATCCCATCGTAGAGACCCTCTTGAAACAAAGCTGCATCTGAAAGCTGGCTCTTATGCTCTTGCTTGCTTCCCCATTTAAAGCCGTTTTTCTCGTTCCCAGGTTAAGAGTAACAGCCAACATTCACCATTTATTTTGCGCCTTGGACTCCTGCTAGGTTAAAAGCAGTGTTTTGATATTCAGATTCATTCCTTTTAATATTGCTTGGTATTTTGGGATTTTGATTTGATTCCTGGTTCTTCCCGATGAATTTGTGTACGGGATGTGTTTGCTTTATGATTTGTAAAGGCCAATCACAACCTGCAGGAGTGTGTGTAGGAGCGGCCAGAACATCGTCCAGATTTCACCTCTAGCACTCAGTCTGAAGTCCAGGAAGAGTGGCAAAGCAACGGAGCTGGTGAGGGGTCTGGAGCACAAGTCTTGTGAGGAGCGGCTGAGGGAGCTGGGGGTGTTCAGCCTGGAGAGAAGGAGGCTGAGGGGAGACCTTATCACTCTCCCTGAAAGGAGGTTGTAGCGAGGTGGGGGTCAGTCTCTTCTCCCAAGGAACAGGCCATAGGACAAGAGGAAATGGCCTCAAGTTGCACCAGGGGAGGTTTAGATTGAATATTCAGAAAAATTTCTTCAACGAAAGGGTTATTAAGCATTGGAGGAGGCTGCCCGGGGATGTGGTGGAATCGTCATCCCTGGAGGTATTTAAAAGACGGGTAGACGTGGTGCTGAGGGACGTAGGTTAGTGGTGGTTTTTATCAGTTAGGTTGATGGTTGGACTTGATGATCTGAAAGACCCCTTCCAACCTAGGCAATCCTATGATTCTACAAAATAATAATAATAATAATAATAATAATAATAATAATAATAACAACAACAACAACAACAACAGTAGTAGTAGTAGTAGTAGTAGTAATGGTAATAATAATAATTCTTACATTGGTAGGGCTTGGGGAATAGCCCCCTGCTTTAGAAAGAGAGGTGAATTTTCTTGCTTTTGCAGATAGAAGAGTTTATACCACCACCACCAGGTGTGGGTGTTGGATGGGCTTCTCAAAGAGCTAACCAAAGAACCGCCAAAAGGTGACCAAAAGCCCATGGCTTCCTAATTATCATTACCTCTTCAAATCAGCGGACCATGCGACATTTAAGAAACATCCCTGCTCAGAGCAACATCAAATACTTCTGGCCACGATGACACTTTTTAGCTCTTCCTGTGAACCATCTGCCAATAACCCCCGGAGGGGACAAGGAACAGGACTTACAGCAATGGCCATGCCGCAAAGCAGAGACTGCAGTACGAACTATCCCAAAAATCCCCAAAAAAAGGAGAGGAAAAGAGAGAAGAGGTTAAGATAAGCGGCTGATGCTCTGAAAATAAAAACCTGCTGTTAGATCCGGGAGGAATATCCATGACAAGTGGACTCAGGCAAGAAGGATCTACCCACTGCTGCGTGTAAACCAACAAGTAGCTGGAGGGTGTCAGGGTTTACTTGGTCTTTTAGGTTCTTAAAAATAATTTGGCGACACTTTCATGGTTTGTCAAGCCAACAAAATCTCGTCTAATTGAAATGAATTGCCTGCGTGTGTATAAATGCATATTGAAGTTTCTGTATCGCAGCCTCAAACCGGTAATACGGGCTGAGCATCTCTTAATTGCGTTCGGCGTTGTATTTCACAGCTGGGCTGAAGAGCGGCCAGAAAAACTGCTTTCCATGGAGTGAGGTTTCGAGTGAGGGGGAGCAAGTCCTCTTGCTAATTTGGGGGTTAATAATTCCCCAGGTCCATAGCACTGGAGATACAGAGCAGAGCTGGTTGAAGTTCTGAAAAAGAGAGAAAGGCTTCTGAAATCAAAATGTCGATTTGACGGTGAGCTAATGCAAAGAGTTCAGCCCAGGAGTTGGTCTGCTCAGGTGGGTTCGTTTGCGTGTCTGGAAAGACGTGAGCTGCACAAATGAACTCCATTTTCGATAAAATGCGACAAAGAGCTCTTGAACATTAAATAGTCCAGCCTTGAAGAGGAGGCGGCATTTAATAGCCCCTTCGCTTTTGTTTTGCTGAACATTGGTCTTACCCTCATGTGTTTCTATAACCTTTAAAAAAAAGGAAAGAAATTGCCTTAATGGAGTCGAGAAAGCAAAATCCCTTCATAATCCGCAGCCAAGTTAGTGCTGCAACTCCTTTGTACATGAATTGGAAAGGAAAGGTTTTGGACAGGGCTCAGACAGCAACGCCAGATCTGCAGCAGCACGAATCCTTCCAAAAATGGTCTAAAATACATATATCTATATTTTTTATTTATTTATCGTAGGTTGAGCTTGACCCCCAAGGCACTGAGCTGTGAACGGTGGAGGAAGGAGGAGGGGAAGTGTGTGCTGACGGTGTTGGGAGGTTATCGTTGGAGTAGATGTGAGGGTTTGAACCCCCTTGAGATCTTCTTCTCCAAATATTCGGTCGTGGGCTGATTTGAGCCACCCTCGCTTCTGTGCCATGTGCCTTTCCCCCAGGCCGTTTCCCTGACCTCATCTTTCAGTATTTTTACGTGGGTATCAGATCGGCTTTTTTCTTTTAAAGTGCGTTTCCAGCCCGTACCGTTTGGCACCGATCCATATTTAGGTAATGAGAGAGGTTGTTTTCCCTCTGATGAGGAAAATTATTTTAAATGTTTTTCTTCTAATAGGTTAGCAAGTGTTGAAATTGATGTAATGAAATAATGACAGGGGAGCATCTCCCCGTGAGTTTACTGCGGTGGTGGAAAACATGCTCCTTGACAGGCTTCGGCTTTTTCCTCTGGATTTATTCTCTTGCACTCGTTCTTTTGCTTTTCTCTTAATAATCAAATAGCTCTTGAAGGCCTAGGATGGCCTTGAGGAAATACTCCTTAAGCCCAGTCTATCTCCACCATCCACACCATCCACACCAACCTCAGCCACCAGTACCAGATCTGTACTGGACCGCTCGCTTTTGCAGGAGATGGTAAGATGGTACACATCATTGCCTTCCCCTTTTCCTTCCCTAAACCCCCAGCGACTGGTTATAACTTGTAGCCATGACATCATTTAAGGTTATTTATAGATTATTCCTTACTCGCCTTCTTTAGTTGCATCATTTCTTGCAGGCATGGTGGTAGCACGAGGCTTCAAGAGAGATTTGAATGGAGGTAGAGATGACCTGGCTGGTCAGTGCAGGATTTTCCGTGCATAATAAATCATAAAAATCCTGAAATAATTGTACTGAAGATAGATAAATGACACGCTCAAGATTAATTTTGATACCAGAGGAGGACACAACACAAAATGTAGTGGTGGGGAGGGAGCAGAGCTTGTCTGGCCAAGGAAGCTGTTCAGTTCCCATCCCTACCAGTGATTTATTTTGTGCATTCAACTATTTGAAGATGCTACTGAAACTCAGCTCCAGGGCCAGGTTGTGAGATAATCCTTTCTCTTTTTGTATTGGACTCTAGAGGAATGGAAGGGAACTCAGGAAACTGCCAGTCGGAAGGTTCATGGCGGCGCAGGCAAGGAGCAGGTATTTACCGAGCAGCTTGACAGTTGAGTTTGTCGTACAAGCTCGGGTCAAAATCAGCTTGTCTGGGCTTGGTGTTTTTTTACATCTGATTCAAGGTGCTGACTTTGGGTTGCATATGTTGCTAGCAAAAAGGAGCTGATTAGATTTAGTTGATATTCTGACTGGGTCCATGGAGCAGGCCAGTGTAGACAAGGTCTAACGTGGGAAAAAAAGAAAGTTGTG
Organism: Larus michahellis; assembly: GCF_964199755.1. Taxonomy (NCBI): domain Eukaryota; kingdom Metazoa; phylum Chordata; class Aves; order Charadriiformes; family Laridae; genus Larus; species Larus michahellis. The sequence continues at coordinate 2,543,607 of NC_133896.1, read as the reverse complement.
GCAGAAGTTTGTGGATCTATCCTTAAATCTTCGCTTCTGGAGAATGACATCCCTAGGTGATGGGGAGGAATAGAGGAAAATTTCCAGAGGCAGGAGTGGAGAAGGGCAGTATTTGGGAGCTGACAGCCTTCTGCAGGTGGACTTTCAATGAGAACATGCTCTCCAGAACATGCCATTAGTTGTGCAAGGGCTCTGCCCTGCCTCGTCTCCCACCTCGCTGAACACGTCGGACAACGGTAAGTCCACAACTGCTTGCTGGACCCATATCCTTGCAACAATTGAACTTAAAGGTCAGTTATTACCAGAGTTAGTACATGCCCCCCAGTTCTTTTTTCATGTAATTGCATAATAAAGCAGGAGCAGCCCGTTTTTGAGTACCTTTATCATGGTAAAAATAGCAGCCAAGTCACAATTTAAAGCATTTTTCCCTTTTGCGATCTGTTCTTTTCAATCAGATAACTGTCCGTATCTGCTCTTTCTTAGCTTTCCCATCGGTTTATCATCACGTGAAGCCTCCAGCATCCTTCCTGGTTTATTTTTGTGTATCACGCTCTTAGGAAAGGAAAATGAAGATAGAAGGAGCAGAGAAAACTTGAATACTGTAATTGCTTTTTGAATCAATTTTAGAGAGCTGCTGTAGGAACAAAATGCAAGAGCGTTTAAAAATATGTTTATGTTTCCCACTTTTAGCAGAAAAATGCTCAAATCTCTTTTCTGCTGTCTTCTAAGGTAGATATCCTTGGCGCAGCAAATTATTAAACGGGTGGTGGGAATATTTAGGTAAGGCCGGTGGAAATTGGTCGATAAAAGCGTGCTTTCCGCTGACCCTTTTGGGACCTTTTGTGTATTTTGCTGTAAATGGATTAGCACCATTTTTCTTGGGTGACTTTTATAAATTGGTTCTGGGCGAGATATGCGAGGTCACAACACGGGGCGAAACCCTCGCTTTCTTTATTCAGAATTTACTCCGTGATTGCTCGCTGAATTTTCCTTGGCTAAGGAGGTCTATGAAGGCAAACAGCAGGATTTGTCCCATTTCCAGCATTCACAAGCAGCTTTGCGTATCGTTGGTGTCGGGAGATGGGAAGGGACATGTGTGTCGGTGGTGGCCGTAGGGCTACGTGGTTCCTGGAACGGCGAGAAGAGGGTCGAAGATCATGGTTTCAGTTTAGGGGAGAGCTGAGAAGGGACCATACATTTGTGTAAGCACCTGAAAAATTTCTTCACCGAAAGGGTTGTCAAGCGCTGGAAGAGGCTGCCCAGGGAAGTGGTGGAGTCACCATCCCTGGAGGGATTTAAAAGACAGGTAGACATAGTGCTGAGGGACATGGTTCAGTGGTGGGCTTGGCAGCGTTAGGTTGATGGTTGGACTCAATGATCTGAAAGGTCCCTTCCAACCTAGACCATTCTATGATGTTGCCATTTGAAATTCCAGAGACGGCTCAAAAACCTTCATATTGAAGGTTTCCCCCCCCCCAAAAAAAAAAGATTTTAAGCAAAAATAAATCTGCTAGTGCCATAAGTGACATCTGCTTTTAGGGCGTTATTAAATTGCGATGTTAAAAACCCCTTGGCAGGGTGTGCTGGAGGTGCCTGGGGCTGGGCGCTGGTACCCTGGGCAGGCAGGGATGGGGAAGGTGCAGGGCTTCAACTCTAAACTGATATATATTGGGACAGCTTGAGGCTCAAAGGATTGAAGATCTGTGGCTCAGGTCTAAGGTGCATTGGCAGACGAAGGCGAATGAGTTTGGTAGTGCATTCCAAGCAAAGGTTTGCCCAAAGCACGTCTATAAGTAATATTTTCATGAGCACTTGCTTCCACATTGGTTTAACGCAGGGATAACGAGATTTCTGTGTCTCCTCTACATCCTTCACATTTAAGTCAAACACGGCAGCAAAAGAAGATTGAATACGTTGTAGTTAATGGGGCTACATTTTGGGTAACCGCAGAATGACAGAGGTGGGTTTTCAGAATTGTGTCGTTCGGAGTGATTGTTATTTAATGTGTTTATTCACACGTCGAGGAAATTTAGGTGCAGGTGTTAGAAAACACGTACTTCATGGAACTGTTGATGTTGTGTTCGTGTGAGACAAAATAGTGTTTTGTTTTCAGTTCTTCTGCTTTTATTAGAAACAAACAAATTTTAAAAAGCATCCGATGTGGTTTCTGTTCGCATTTCCCCAGTGTGTTTATTGCTCCGCTGCAGGGTTCAAGTAATGCGGCAGAAGGAGCGGCTAGGAGTTCTCGCCGGGGGTGGGATAACCACTGATCTCCAAGGGGGACCCGATATCGCCCAAGGAGCCTTCAGAGCATATTCAGAAGGACTTTGGGGGACACAAAAACACCTTCTGGCTTCTTGGAGCAGATTCGGCATCGCTGAGAAGCTGGCTGGGAGCCCGGCCAGCGCAGGGCTGTGCCCTAGTAATGAAACCTGCCTGTCGGCCCCATGTCCCCCACTGGCAGGGGGTAATGAGAAAGATCAAAAAAAATCTGGCAAGCTGTAATTCTATCATATTGATGCTTATGGGCTTTTTTCTCCTTTCTTTCTTCATCTTTTAGAAACCCTATTGACCAGGGGTGTTTCGCGCAGCAATGGTGTCTACTCAATGTAATCTTAATGCCGCAGAGCTTCCTTGTGGTCGGTCTCACATTCTCTATCATCCTGATGTTATTCAGAAAAAATGTGCTTCATATTCTCTTACGTTACCTCCTGTGAATTTTAAAATTCGGTATCATTTATGACAATGCAGATGGGGCCATTGTCTTCTGAAAGCTCTAATAAACACATGGCAGCAAATTAAAATTACACAGCTGAATGGGTTACTGCCTCCAACCATCTGCCCTATCCTTTTGATGGTTGTTGCTGGAAAGGTGAGAATATCTGATCCACTTTTGAATAGGTTGTTGAAAACCTCTAGTTTTCATGATATTTTCAAGCAGACATCCCCTGATCTCAGTTTACCTTAATATATGATGTCAAGTGCTGAGAAAGTTTGGGAGAAGGTTCCCAGGTGGGTGAGATATCCCTAGATCATGCTGTCGAGTGGAGGAGATGGCTTGGCCATCTGATTTTAATCCTTCACCGCATCTCTCTGAGCCCCTGAAGACTTTGAGAACTGCACTCCAGTGTGCCATTGGTGGGAGCAGGACACCTGGCTCTTCAGAAGAGCGGGGCTGTTGTGTATCCCATGTTGAAGGTTGTCGGGTTTGTGTCCTCCTCCTCACTCCTCTTCAGCCCCCGAACTTTCTAAGAGGTGACTTTTTAGTCTGGCCACATGGCTTGGGCAGCAGGCGTATTCGTATGGCAAACGTGGTGCTGTAAAGATGTTGTCTACGCTTTGGCTCTTTTCTAGAAGTAGAAATCTGGGGAAGGTAAGAGCTACCATAAGATGACTTACGCAATCTTCCCTTCCATCTTGGGAGCGGTCAGCAAGAAGTGCTGTTGGAGCCTGCCGTAAAAAACAAATACATAAAATAGACTGTGGGAAACCTTCCCTATTTATTAGGCTTCATCATGGTCTCTGATAGTGCAGCTCGATCCCTAAATGCTGCGTGCAATATCCTTTCCAAATCGCATTAAGTCTGACAGCTCTGGATTGCCTTGATAGATGTCTAAACGCTCAGCCCCATTGTGAATGCCGCCGAAAACCGTGCCTCCCTGATACCTCCCGTCGCCGAATCTAATCACGCGCTCCCGTGTAAGTGAATTCTAAGCTCTCATTATGCATCAAATAAAAACTATTTGCTTGTTTGGGTTTTGAATTGCCAGTAATTAATTTAGAGCCCAGCAAGGTGTGAAAGTAGGTCTGGTTTTTTTTCCCTCCAGAAAGGATTCAGAAACACAGTGCTGAGGGACCTCTTGGGTCATGAAGTCCCGGTCCCTGCCATCAGATGCACAGCACCGTGTAATCTGCTTTTGATAAACATATTAAGTCTGTCTTCAGAGCAGCCAGGCTTTCTCCCCCATAGCTCCTGTTGAAGGGTATGTAGAGTTATATTGCTTTAGTGCTTTGCTATTCCTCTGATTCCAAGCAATAATAATACTCAAGGCTGTTTATCAGTAGCTGCTGATGCAGGCTGATGAGCTTGGTCCACCAGAACTTTGCCGTCTCTCCCTTGGAGCTGCAGTGGTGCAGGCAACGTGGAGTCATCCGCAAATGCGTCTGCTCAGAGCTACTCAGCCTTTTCTGCAGCTCAGTAATGAGGAAATTAAACAACACGAGGTCTGAGGCAATCTTCTTCGGTTGCAAATGGGCCATTTTCAGTGGCAGTACTCAAAGAATCGTACAATGGTTTCGGTTGGAAGGGAGCCTTAAAGGTCATCTAGTCCAACCCCCTGCCATGGGCAGGGACATCTTCAACTACATCAGGTTGCTCAGAGCCTCATCCAGCCTGGCCTGGAATGTTTCCAGGGAGGGGGCCTCCCCCACCTCTCTGGGCAACCTGGGCCAGTGTCTCACCACCCTCATCATAGAAAAATTCTGTTGCTCTGGGACCTAATTTTAGTAATTTTTTTTCTTAAGGAGTGGACCAAGGAAACTTTTTCAGAGGCCTACATTTATTTAGCAGAAAGTTGAGCTGTTTTTCAAAGGACCCGGGCTATTATAAACCATTTCTGACTTCTTGGTCACAAAGTATGGTCTTAGGAACCGTGGTTTGGAAGGACTTCCAGATTCAGCAGTAAGGAGTGTTTTATTACTGTGATAACTAAACTATTCTGGATCACCTTGAGCACTCGACCTCAGTGACTTTTTGTTCCTCGGGGTCCATCAGAAAACACTCTCTGCCTTCGAATTCCTCAAGCTGAAGGTGTGTCGGTGGGTGAGATGACTCTTGGGTGAGTGGAACACGATAGTGAGGAGGAGATTTATCTGACATGGGGTGATGGATGTGCTGTGCACGTTCTCCTTCTGCCTTCGCTGCCAGCTGTGGTTATGCAGCACTCCATAGGCTTTGCTGTCGCTCTCTGCTCGCCCTCTTCACAGCTTGGAAACAAATAAGAGAGTGAGAAGGGACATTTAGGTTAGAAATGACACTCCCTGGTCAAGGAGAGTGAGACTGTATGAGCAGGACAACAGAAGTCTTTGCTGTATCGCTTGCGATAGTTGATTGAATTCATGGTTTTCCATCAAGATGCTGAATTGACACAGGGCACAGGTCTTCTCAGGCTGTCTGAAATGGGGCGATGGAATCATGTTTTGCCTGTGTTTTACTGTGTGGTCCAGCATCAGAGTACCCTTCACTGCAGAAAGGCAACTGGAAGAGCGTCCTCGCAGACCATAAGGGCCACACTGGTGATTTTTAGGAGCAGAGGTCTTGCACTAAAAGCTTTAATCCGCAGTGCCTTCTGGGTCCCGTCTTCCAGGTTTTGGCTTCTCTTGACGTGGAAGGTGCTAAATTTGGCAGCGTAGGTTTGGTTTTGGTTTCTTGAAAAACAGAGCTTGGTCTGACTGCTCTCACGTTGGGCATTTCAGGAAAATTTCCTCCCTTTTTCAGCCAGGCTGCCCGGCGGCAACAGGCGGTGATTCTGCTGAGAGAAAAAAGCTTGTGAATACAGTTTGGCAAAAAAACCCAACCCAACCCAACCCATTTCTCAAAGGTATTTAGTCTGTTCTTCGCTTGGGGAGAGTTAAGGAAATTCCTTTTGGAGAGGTCATACAGCCACACTCAGCAGCCTGCTTCGTGCTCCTTGAGTTGAAAACGCATAAACGTGGAATGATCCCGTGCTGCAGTAATGGATCTCCCCTTTTAAGCACTTCTAAGACATTCCAAACCCACCTGGCCGTGTTCCTGTGCAACCTGCTCTGGGTGACCCTGCTCTGTCAGAGGGGTTGGAGTAGATGATCTCCAGAGGTCCCTTCCAACCCCCACCATTCTTCGATTCTGTAATACTTAAAATGACTCTTGGCTCTCCAAAAACTCCCATATTTTTTGACCGGTGGCAGTCTCCAGATGTCTAACTCCAAATGGGATGACTCTCCCATTTCTTCAACACTTTCACTGCCTCGGAACATCCCCTGCATGTTCCCCATCAGACCCAGCCACGGCTTTTTTCCATTTGAGAAGAAAAATGTTTCTCCTACCTAGGAATGAAACAAAAAACCAAGCCAGCAGTCACTGTATGGTGGCCCGGTAGTAACTGAGCTGCTTTAATCTGTTCCTTCTACGTGGAACTGAATCAAATCCAGTGCCGTTAATTGCAACAGCGTCTTGATGTGGAAGACAAATTTCTCCTCCGCTCTCTTTGCCTTCAAAGCTCTTCTCCCGGAGGCAGAAAGGCGGCACGAGCGATCTCGAGTGCCACCTGGCTTCCCCGTAACGCCTGCATTTCATCCGGTTCGCTTGTCAGGAATATCGCTCCTCTTAGCAGCCCGGCATTGCCAGAGAGATCTTGCAAATATGACAACATTCAAGAGACAAATTATCTCCATTCAGAGTTAATTTCTGTTTCCCAGCAGGGCTCCGCTGTGACCCTGCTGGGTTTGGAAATGCTGCTGTTTGGTTAATAGATGAATGTTTTGTGGATGACTGTATCTGTGCTCTGCTGGTGCCAAGTTTGGCTTCCTCTGCTCCCTCTCCTTCTCACTTGCAGCCAACATTGCAAGGCCTAAATGGATTTATTCACAGGACGATAACTTGACTGTCATTAGCATGGGGAAAATAATGTATGAGCAAGCGATAAAACAAAATGCTCATTCTCTGCCATCCATAACTGCCTGGGAGGTCTCTTAAAGATGTACTGTAGGGAGCCATCTGCTCGGAAGGGGAGATGGGACTGTCAGGAAATGATACACAAGTTAGAGATGGGAAGGGAAGATCTATAGTATCATCCAGACCATTTGCTGAGCAGAACTGCTCATTACTGCTCTGCCCGCTCTGGCTGGGAATTGAACAATGGCATCTCCGCTGTTGTTAGACTTCTCGTAATGAGCTGACCCAGTGGGTCTTTCATTTCCCAATTTGATTTTTTTTTTTTTCTTTCCCCCCCCACCTCCTCGAATGTGGTTTGGGGGGAAAGACAACTTCTTTTTCGCTGCCCTCTTGCTGTATTTTGGAAGCGGGATTTTGCGGTTGCACAGGGCTCTGCGTTTCTTTGCTACGATGGGATTCCTGAGTTACGAGCAGATGGTTGCTAAACTGCTGAGTAGTTCATTTAGTTCTTTTTGCTCCTCGCAGGGAGCTCAAAGGAGTACAAATATTCATCACGTAGGGTGGGAAACTGTGAAGTGCAACAGAACACTTTTTTGCTTCGAGTTTGGTTCATGTTCTTGGTTTAATTTAGAGGTCTGTAGACAGACCGTGATAAAATACCATGGAAACATAGTTGGGGTCTTGCCAGCCTGGGTATCGAGGTGGTGAAAGGGGGAGAGGACAAAGCCGGATGAAGTAAGGGTTCCCCTGACACATGTAATTCAGGCTTTATCTTTAGGAGTGTTCCTCAACACGTGACTGTTTGCCGGGCAAACAGTGCAGCTGGCTCCTAACACAAATATTTGTGACAGAGCCTGGCCCCCATCCAGACCTTGTTTTCTGTTGAAAGGCGTTACGAGACTCTGTGAGAGGTTTTCTTTCTCCGTCCCTCTTCATACGAATAGGATGGCGAAATTTGCTTTGGCTGTAGCTGTGCCCCGTCTATGAGATTCTCTGCAAACGTCCAGGTCATCCCATTTCCACACTCTTTTAAGCTGGTGTGGCCAAACTTTCCTACTGGAGATGGTCAGTCTGAAAGGGAAAATGCCCTGCAGGCTAACGGCATTTTCCAAATTCATCGCTGCTTCCCAGAAAGTGTACTACGTGAATACGGCTTTCTTGGTTTCCATCTTCACGCCATGGCTCACATTTCACAGAGTCACAGAATCACAGGGGTTGGAAGGGACCTCTGGAGATCATCTAGTCCAACCCCCTGCCAGAGCAGGGTCACCCAGAGCAGGTGGCACAGGAACGCGTCCAGGCGGGTTTGGAATGTCTCCAGAGATGGAGACTCCACCACCTCTCTGGGCAGCCTGTGCCAGGGCTCTGCCACCCTCACAGGAAAGAAGTTCCTCCTCATGTTTAGGTGGAACTTCCTATGCTCAAGTTTGTGCCCATTACCTCTTGTCCTGTCCCCGGGCACCACTGAAAAGAGCCTGGCCCCATCCTCCTGACACCCGCCCTTTAAGGATTTATAAGTGTTGATAAGGTCCCCCCTCAGTCGTCTTTTGTCCAGACTGAAGAGACGCAAATCCCTCAGCCTTTCTTCATCAGAGAGGTGTTCCAGTCCCCTTGTCATCTTGGTAGCCCTTTGCTGTCCCCTCTCCAGTAGTTCCCTGTCCTTCTTGAACTGGGGAGCCCAGAACTGGACACAGCACTCCAGGTGTGGCCTCCCCAGGGCAGAGTAGAGGGGGAGGATGACCTCCCTCCACCTGCTGGCCACACTCTTCTTGATGCCGCCCAGGATGCCATTGGCCTTCTTGGCCACAAGGGCCAATGGAAGCATCCTGCTTCAGAAATGGTCCCACAGTTGGACCTGTCATCAGGTGACTCTGAGTCAGGAAGAGGCAAGTTGCTTTGTTCAAGCAGGAGAAAATAATTGTTTAATAGTGTTTAAATTTTGCACCCAGCCCACGAGTCCCATTGTAATTGCTACTTCTCTTTGCGAGAATCAAAGGCTGGTGTTGTTTGTTCTCCCATCTCCTGAGCAGAAGAGTTTGTCAGATCTTAATCTCCAGGGGTTTTAAGTGGTCACTCAGTTTTGATTAATGCAATGTTAATACAAGCTGTCGGATACTTGGAGCGAGCTGCTCACAATCTCCATGCATGAGGAATTTCAAAATAATCCTTTGGGGACATCCAGGGACAGAACTGTGATCTCCTTAGTCTTTGATGTGGAGAACACAAGGCTTAATTTATTGAATAAATCACAAGTGATACCGTCACGTGCAACATATGAGTTTTCTTGTCTCTGTGATTTTTGTGCAGAGCACTTAACGCAACGTCTTCCCTGTTGGGCCAGTGCTGGTCTCCAGTGCTGTGCGAGAGCACCCTGAGTTGCCCTTAAATTGGTCAACTCAAACCCTGCTCGTGCTCCAAGAATAAATGCAGAAAAGTAAGCAAAAAGAATAAGGGAAACAGTAGAGCTTTTAATTCCTCTGCTTCCTTTTGCAGGAGAAGAGACAACTGATCCTTTTGTAGATTCCCACTTAGGATGCTCTACATAATGCCAAGAGTTTCATTAAATTAAAATTTCAGAAGACCAGGGATATTTGGGTTCTTTTTGTGTGTCTATTAATTTTTACCTCCAGTACATTGCCTTTCAGTTCCCAGTGGCTTTGCTTTTTTGGTTACTAATTTGTACCTGGAAGGAGAAGCAGGGAAAGCTTTTCTTCTCAGACCTCAGCTCTACTAAGGTTATGTCCAGAGGCGGTTGGAAGGGATTTTCTTGCTGACTTTTATTGTGATTTCTCCAGAACAGTAACGTATTTGGTTGAAATCCTTTGGAAGCAAAGGAAATAGGAGTTGGGGAGTCCGACATCCCTTTTGTCCTGGAGAGTGTATTGCAATAAGACATCCAAGTTCGAGTCCTTCTGCTCATTGAATGGTCTAGGAGAAAAATTTCACTCCTTCCTATTGGTTTCCTGGCTGCCGAGACAGGCAGAGATCAGTTTTGCCTATAAATATGCATTCAGCATGCCTCTGTTCTAGTGGAAATGCGGAAAATATCTTGATTTTGTCCCATTTTATTGGAGGGGACCTACATTGGAAATATCAGAAGTTGTTGTAAAACTAAATTTTCATCCTCTGGTGGTCTTGGTGTGCATTGGGGTGTAACTTCCCCTTATAAATATGTGAGGTTTTTTCTCCTTTAAAAATGAAGATCAACCTTAGCCCCGCGGAATCCAATAGCTCCGACTCGGGGGCAGCTCTCTGGGAGCTGGCGGCTGTTGATGTTGCCCATCAATCATAGCTGTCAATGGGAATGTCCAGCCCTGCCTGCACAGGGCTACATTACGTCTGGCCACAAGTTCTCAACAAAACCAATGTCGTAAGGGTTTTAGCAAAAATACAGGGGCTGAGTCGCAGTAATCCATCTCAAGTTAGTTGCTGGTCCGTGACCTTTAGAAGCATTCCGGAATATCTTGCGATTTCTCTTCTTTACTCTCTAGTTCCCGCATTTAGAAAAGGATCATGTACAGATGAACCCCAAACTATTGTTTAGGAAAAAAAAGGCTTTTTTAACTAGTTGAGGGTGCTTAAACAAGGCTGAGTTGGTCGACTGTTTTTTACAGCTGCCTCTGGAAAAAAGGAAACATATACCATCCATGTGATTTAACTGCATTTTCACCTGTAGCTGGCTTATAAACTCAAGCTACAGAAAACAATAAAATAAATTTAACTGCCAATTTTCAGATGCTTTTGGTTGTCTCCGTAGGAGTTGAATCCATTGCGTGTAGCTAGGTGGACCCTCTTGTCAGGCCTTCGCACTCTTCTCGTGTTTCCCAAGGATTGCTTTGGAAAATACAGAGCTCTTAATCAGATTAATTGTAGTTGAGTTAATGACGAGTGAGACAGAAACGTGAACTGCAGTGCTCCAAGGTGAGGTTTGAGTGACCTGTGCCCTTCAGGATTCAACCCATATTGGGTGTTACCTTCTAGAAACCCACTAGTGACATTGGTCTTAACCACTCTACATTGTCATTTAGCCCTAAAAATGAGGCTTTTAGGCACTTGTTCCAAAATCTGACAAATGGTCTTGTAATTTCAGTGAAATGGCCGCCTTCTGATTCCAGAAACTCACCCGGGGTTGGCTCTTAGAGCTCAGTCTGGGTTAACTGTGCAGCCTTCATGTATAATTCATGTATTTATTTGGCTATTTTGTTTCGTTTCTAGTGACATTTTGCATTTTCGTTAATTCCTGTTGAAATTAAGTCATAGTTACGTTCTTTGCATTGGTGTCCGTATGGCCACCCTAAGTCCAGGGGCACAATATCGTCGTCTTTTGGGGGCTCAGTCCTGCTAAGCCATTCTCCATCTGTTATTTCCAATTGCTTTTGTTTGTGCATCAGCCGGCTGCCCTTGTCGTGGTCGCTGTGTCTTTCCAGGAGCATCTCTCCTCCACACGGGACATGCGTATTCCCTCTCCCTAGCAAGAAATTTTTAATAAGTAAGGATGCTTTAAATAATGGGGCTCAGAGACTGAAGAAAAAAGACCTGGGAGCACATAGAGTATTCATAAAAATAATACAGATGGGTCTTATTCTCCAAACTGGGCTAGCCATATGAAAACATTTATTAAAAAAACGAGGTTCGCTCTGCTTCCAGAATTGATGGCCTGCCTCTGAGCATCATTAATTTAATGGTCCACGTTCAATTTGTATCATGTTGCAGGCTGCTAATGATGTTCTAGAGCAGATATTACAAAGGAGAAAGAAACCTGCCACTCAGTGCATGGGAAATACACCCTCACCTTGCCGTGAGTTTACCTGTAATTGGGAGAGTTGGGTAAAATCCTAAGAAGAGCCACTTGTGGGAATATTCAGGGGGGGCTGAAAATGTCAGGGACGAGCTTTTCAGCTCCTGCGGTACAAACTGTGCTTGAAATAACTGGATGTTATTCCTTTTCATTGCAGCCTTGCACAAATGTATATTGATTAATAAAGGAAGAGCGTGGCCTGTGCCTGGCACTTTTGAGTGATAAACAGTTATGCAGCGGTAAAGAGGGTGTATTAAAGGGTAAGAGCTAATGACTTTTCTTGTGTATGTAACACATTAAAACCAGCATGAAGCTACAGCTATTTTATCATGCTGCTAATGTCCCTGACAACATTCACTTGGTGGGAGTGAATGAATGGAAATCCATTTAGAGAAGTAAATTAAAATACCTTAAAAAATGCCTTTAATAATGGCTGCAGAACTCAGCAGGATCAGAGAAGTGAGAGATACAAAAGACCTATTAAGTTATCCAGTCCATCTCCCTGCCAAGGCGGCGGTATTCCTTATTATGCAGTTACTACTGTATCGTTCGGGGAAGATTTAAAGGTCTCAAGTGCCAGTGCCTCTGATGGGAGAGTAATCTAAAGGCTGGAAGATTGGACTGGCACAAACTCTCCCTTGTGTGCAACCTAATTTTTCCTTCCCTGCTCGTCTCCTGCCCTGCGCGTGTGGGTGTGCAATGGGAATAAGTGGAGGAAAATCCCTATCCAAGTGTTGATTTCCGTTATGTCCTGCGTTGGAAGCTTGTAGCGATGCCGAGTTAGCAGCCTGCTTGGTACCGGGGATGCGTGTCGATTCGTTTGGAGGCGTATCAAAAGAGCTCCGCCCAAGCGGATACTTCCACTCCTGCGGCTGTGATTTACAGGCACGTGTTTTCGCAGGCGAGAACCGCCTTGGCAGGGGATGCTCGGTGGCTTCTGCTGGTGGACCATCTCCAGCAGGACGGACCCGCTGAATCCAGTCCCTTTTTTTGGCATGCTGGCAAGTTCCTGGGCACTGGCTAAGAGTTGATGTGCTGCGAAGTCTCATTTTCGGGGGGATCTGGCAGATTTAATTAGTTACATTGCCTTCTTGGGGGACAGATTTGCACTGCTCATTCTGGAAAAGAAAACGCCACTGTTCATAGCTATTTCTGTGTCGGCGCTTCTGGGATGGCAAGGTGGTTTTATTTGGGTAGGTGTTTTTAAGCATACCTTGGGCACCTTTTGCCGTAGAATGTATTTGAGCTCAAAAATCAGAATAAAAGCAGCTGATCTCCGGTATAATCAGCCATAGAAGTTCCCCCAGTAATTTCTGCATCGGGTCCGTAACTCCTGTTTAAATGTAGCTTATCTTTCAGGAAAGCACCTGCGCTTGATTTAGACCCTTGCAGAGGTGGAGAATCCCGCACACGCCATCGCAAGCTGTTCGTGTGGTTAAATTACCTTCGCTGTTCAAAACCGGGTAGCTCATTTCTGCTCTGGTGTGATCCAGCTGCAGCTCCCATCTGCCGGATCTCACTATGGTGGGCTTAGGAGGCTTAAATTAAATAAATGAGGAGACTGCAAAATATCCTAATGTTATAGGCATTCGGGACGTCAAAAATAAGGGTTTTTTTTTCTTCTTCTATGGAAATGTCTGAACAGGAGAAGTGTCACGATAACCATTAAGTCCAGTTCATCTGGGCTACGTAGAGCAGGCAGTTGAGCGGAGCATTTCTCATTGGCAAAAAGCTTTTCATCTGTAGTTATCTAGTCACATCGTTCTGTCCGGATGGTGGCAAAATTGGTTTCTGGTGGGACACATGAGCTGTAGCCTCATGCGTGAGCGAGCATCAGTCTACAGCGGTCACTACGGGTAGTGAAGAAGAGCTGAATTGCAACCCAGGTGTTAAGTCCACGTCCTACATGAGGTGAGAAAGCATGAAGGTAGATGTTGGCCAGTTCTGACTTGTGGCCGCTGTAAGAAGGGACTTAGTTTAATCGGAAATTGGGGGAAATATTTCTCAGAAAACTTCTTGCTGTGAAGCACGAGCCGGAGCAAAAGCCTGTCTCAAATTTGGACAAACAATATGATGAAAAATCCCATCCAGCAACACCCGTCAATTGTACCTCCTCTCCAGCCTTCCCCCGCTGCGGGATTTGGCCTCGCGTACTGCACAAAAGACACGTGTGCTTCTAGATTGTGCGGGGTTTGGTTCAAATCGCGGAGCCGATGAGTATCACTTACGTTTTTTTTCTCGTTTTTTAAATGGTTGCAGGGCGTAGTTTGAACATACTCGTGCAGGCTCCTCTTCCTGTGCTTTCAACAGTTGTGACTGATGGCGCACTGACTGGACTTCAGCAGGGGTGGCCGCAGTTAACGTTAACTTTGTGCGTGACAGGGGCTCGTGTGTTCGAATCCTGGGCGCCGTGAAATCCTGAATAACGAATATGGCGTTTAGAGGAAGAAAACGGTTCTTCTGCGTGGTCAAAGGTAATGCGGTAATAAGCAGATTTTACGGTACACGTTCTCCATTTAAAAAAAAAAAAAAAAAAAAAAAAAAAAAGATGCGCTTTTTGCATTTCGTCAGTATTCTTGTTCACTGGAGCAAGTGTTTGCTGGATCACACGGTGCCAGGTAAATAAGAGCTATCCAAGGCCTTGTTTGTGCACTCGTTTGGCTGCTGCAGCGTCACATTTAAAGGCGAGAGAGAAATACAGCGTACCCTGGGCTCCCGTTGGCATCCGTGAGGATGAAGGCGCTCAGGACCTTTCAGAATAAAGCCCATAAAAAGCAAAATAGCACCTGCAAGCGAAACGGGCAGAGTTACGGTTAAAAGAAGAAAACAGCCCTTGGAGTTGGGAGCATTTGAGAAGCAAAGTTGTAGTAGGATGTGGAATAACCATAGTAACGGGCGGGATTCTGCAGAACTGATACTGGAATAATGAGTTTTGCTGAGAAAAAACGCTGTGTGGGAAAAGCAGGCGATCAGATTTTGAGACCGTAAAAAGAGGTTTTGCATTTAAACACGTATTTGAATTGATACATACTAAAAACTCCGGCCCTTTGTAAACCCTGGATGTACCACAGAAGAAAACGAATTGAAAAGCCCCCTTATCGCTCGGTGTGAAATAACCGCTCGTCAGTAAAAGAGACGATTTAGACTTATCATCTTTCCTCTCTTAGCTAAAATAATTTTTATTTTTTTAACTTGGTTTCAGGGTTGTTTTTTTCTTTTATCTTAGTGGGGGTAACCACCGTGCTGAGATACCGGACCAGGGGTGCGGGTTGGCTCCCCATGGCAATGACGGAGCTGGGGCAGCACCCAGCTCTCCTGCCCAAGCCCGTGCCCGCTCCCCTGGCCACAGGGCTTATGTTGGCTACTTTTTAGACATCAGGTAGCTTTAAGCAGCCAGTTTATCACAATATTCAGGGATAACCGGCCCCCCCAGCTCCTGCTTTTCAGTTTTGAATGGTTTCCATCTCTAACTCTGCTCTAATAACACGTAAAGTCATCTGACGAGATGAGAGAATTGTTATTTCAGTGGCCTCGCAAAGATATTTGTTAAACTGCTGGGATCTGGGCAAAGGGAGGGAATGCGTTTGTGTTTTTTATCTCCCTCTCCCGTTGCCCTTCAAGGCGCTGACAGCACCGGGTATTTATCAGCTCACGAGAGCCCGTCCAGGTGTTTAAGCAGCTCAACTGGTAAAGCAAAGCACGTGCTGGGAGATCACCGCAGAGCTCCGTTTCGCCCGCCCGCCGAGTAACAAACCGTTATTAATTGACAGCAGAAAAACCAAATTGCAACTGGCAGGCTAACGCTGCGGAGCATAGCGGGTCAGAGCGCAGGGGGAGGCGAGATGGCAGGTGGGGGCGCGGGATGAGGAGGGAGCTCGGGCAGGATGGGTTTCCTATTTTAGGGCTGATTGCCTTGGGTGTGGTTTTTGGCGAAGCTCCCGCTGCTGATGAAACTCCCTTTGTCTCTGTAAATGTCCTATTAACATCAATCATAATAGTAATGAACCATAGAAGAGAACAGCCCAGGTTGGAAGGGACCTCAAGAGATCATCTGGTCCAACCGCTGGTGGGAAAGGGAGCCGAGATGAGATTGTTCAGCACCCTCTCCATTTGCATCTTGAGACCCTCCAGCGATGGGGACTTTACCGTGTCCCTGGGGAGGTTGTTCCGGCAAATGATTGTTCTCATTGTAAAAAATGTTGAGCCGAAACCTCTCCCAGTGCAACTTGTACCCATTCCCCTTTGTCTTCTCCATGTGGCTCCTAGTGAAGAGAGACCCTCTGTCCTCTTTGCGGCTGCTCTTTAGGAACTGGTTAACGTCATAATAAAATTAACCCCAGTTCCTGGATCCTAGACACCAGATCCTATATGATATTTGGAGAATTGCACATTTTTATGCAGAATTCTGTATGACAGGCCAATATCTAAGAGCACATTGAGCTCAGTCCTCTCTCCACAACCCTATTATATCTTATTGTATCCGGTGGCGTTATAGAATCATAGAATCATAGAATGGTTCGGGTTGGAAGGGACCTTGAAGACCATCCAGTTCCACCCCCCTGCCCTGGGCAGGGACACCTCCCACCAGCCCAGGTTGCTCCAAGCCCCGTCCAACCTGGCCTTGAACCCCTCCAGGGATGGGGCAGCCACAGCTTCTCTGGGCAACCTGGGCCAGGGGCTCACAACATAGTGAAAAAATTCTTCCTAATATCCAATCTAAATCTACCCACTTCCAGTTTGAATCATGCTGGTGTGATACCCGACAGCGGCAATGCTGAGCCAGGATTCCAAAGTTTCCATCCCTGTCACGCTCCCGCGGGCGTTGCTGTGCCGAGGGAAGTGCTGGGCAGCCTCTGGCCCTGTATCAGGCCAAGCAGCTTCCAAGCTGGAAGCAGATGAGATGGAGCAGAGAGACTGAGCAGAAAGACAGGGGAAAAAAAAATCAAACAACATCCCGCGTGCCCTGGGACTGGTGGGAGCGTTTTGCCTAGACCTCCTCTGTTACTTGAACACTCTGTTACTTGAACACAAGAGCAGCAGTTTGGCAGGTGCCTGCAAAGAGATCTGGAGAGGTGGGTTGGGAACGGCCAACGCTACGATATGGAGAGTGGGCCCAGAGGGGAACAAGGAAGAGTGAAGTTTCGGAGAAAAGAAGCTGAAAAGGATCTTAGCTGGATGCTGTTTTCTTGGGATCTTGGTTAAAGAAGGGGACTTTGCTGGTGTTCGCCTTTCCCCGGTGCATGCCACAGAACAGGGGTGGCACCAGGGATTGCATTGGGGCACCTGAGGAAGAGCATCCCTCTGGGACCCTGTGTTGTGGCTTTGGGAGGTGCTTGAGCCCAACAGCAAGATGCCAGGAGATCACGCCATGCGTTGCTGGCCTTCAGACGGATCCCGAGCTGGCTTTCACCACGTGCCCATCAGCTTCGTTGCGTCCATCCCAACCTCTACAAGTTCATTTCTGCAACTCATCGCAGAGTGAGGGACCAGCCGAACACCCACAGGTGCCACAAGAAAGCAACACCAGCCTTCCCAGCAGGAAAGGAGACACTCCACAGTCTCCTAAAGCACAACCACCCAGTTCCCAAGTGCAGCCCCCAACTCCCTTCACAGGAGGAACCGGAGCAATTGGTGGGGAAGTTTGTCACCGTAATGGATGATGACACAGGACACTGCACCCGAGACAGGTGAAGCTGCATGAGCAGAACAAATCTATATGGATGGTGCGTTCTTGCCGGGCAAGGCGAAGGCTTCCTCCTCTGACATGGTGATTTATATATTTGCAGCTCTTCCCCGAAAAGTAGTGCCCCGGTGTGGGTCACCGGAGCCGTCTGCTGAATACTCCTTCTCAGTACCAGGAAAGGAGGATGGATGATGTTTTGGAAAGGCAGATGCTGGGAATTTAACATTTTTAGGGGCAGCTGAGAAACTGTAACTAAAAAAAAACAAACCACCAACAAGAGAATGGACGAATAAATGTTGCACGTCGAGGTGTCAGTGTGAGACGTAACCACTGGTGTCCTTTGGGAAGGGTCCCAAACCTGGAGCTGTGGGTCAGCACTGAGCTCGAAGAGGTTTGAAAACCTTTCGTCCCTCCTGTCCTGCTTTCAGTTACAGCTCTGCTCAGTATAGTACTTTTAAAATTGTGGGGTGTCAGCGAAACTCCAGCTTAAAAATTAGATTAGGCTTTATTTATTTCTTCCTTTAAGGCAGCCACGTCCAGCACTCGTCTGCTGCCTTCCTCTGCCAAGGCGTCTCCAGGAGATTTTTAAGTGATGGGCAATAATATACTAATAATCGACAACCTTTCCAGTGCCAAGGTCTCTTCCTCCATCTGCTGCGTTTTCCAGAGCCCGTCGCATGGCGAAGGCATCCCTGCGCAGGTACATTCCCATCTTTGCCTTCTTCCCCCAAGAAAAGGATGCAAGTGAACGGGCACGGGAGAAGCTGTGATTTCTGCAGGAAAAAAAAAAAAAAAAAAAACAACAACAACATTCAGAGTGGGGATTGTTCCTCTAATCTAGTGTTTCTCACCGAGAAGTTAGAGAAAACAAAATGACAGATTGAAAATCTGAAGGTTTGTGTAGGCTTGACCTGTTGTTTTGAACTTCTTCCGCGTGACGGGGAATTGCTGGGGAACCAGCTTTATTGGAGAGAAACTGCATTTGAAGGGAGCCTTCAAAACATTCCTCCAGCTGCATTGTTTTACATCGAGTGCCCTCTTGCTGTAGAGGAGGAATTGAGTCATTTTAGAAATTTAGGTGGGGTTGCACAAGACAATAATCCCAAAAGGATTATTGGGATGATACCTCTGGATCTGCTTATTCTTCATCACTCCGGGCCGGTGGAAGCCCTGCGGTCGGAGCATAAATTATACCTGCCCTGGAGCTGCTTTACGTTATCTGAAGCTTCAGCACAACTGAGAATAAGGGTCATATCTAGGAATAATGATAAATATTTGCCAAATACGTTAAAAGATCAAACCCACGGTGTTAATAACGAGTGGTGCTGCTCGGCTTTATCCTTTTACCTCGACAGTAGCTAATGGACAGGAGGAGGACGTAAGGAGGAGTTTCTTCTTATTTTTAGTAGCCTTAAGACTCTTTTGAAACCTTCACCCCGCTGTAGGAGTAATGAATCACACCCTGGGCGCAACGTTAGGATTCAGCACCACGCAGCGTTTTCAGGTGCGAGGAGAGGAATATTGTTCTGCGGATGAGTTTCCTTGTTAGCGTGGGTTTTTTTAAAAGGCTTCATTGAAGTGTCTTGCCATAAAATTATGCTTTGATCATATCCATTTGCTGTTAATGAATCCAGATGGGTTAGGGGCAACCGGATTGTAACTCTCTGATAATACGTGCGCTGCCTTTCATTTTCTCGCGCGGAGTTTCAGAAGATCCTGCACTGGCCCAGCTAACAAATCCCGCTGTATTAATGTGTCCTAATGCATCCTAATGCACAGCGTCCCCAGAGGCACATGCAGATGTGTCGGGATTGCTTTGGAGAAGGTTAAAATGTTACAGAAGAATAGCCATTACATATCTGGTACTGTCTTCTTTCATATGGTAATCGCCTTTTCCCTTTCTTGTATTTATTTATTTTTTTAGGTCATGCAAGTGGCTTTGTATTTCCTTTAAATCAAAAGATCTTATTCTGAAATCAAGGTATTGGCAGGAGCTTAGCTGTGATTTTAATGTTGTTGTACAGAGGAGAAAGTAAGTGGGAGAAACTACGTAGAAACCAGCAATACCTTCTCTTTTAACATACAGTCTTTGGCTTTTTAAGTTGTTTGCTCGAATGTTGAGTTACGTAAAGAAATAGAAACGGGGCAGATCGAGACCCGGTTTGATTCCTCATAGCGTGGTTGCACGTCCATCCCATGAAGTTTGCTCTCCCCCAAGGATGCCTGGAAGGAGAGATGTTTCCCCTGGCAAACTAGGAGAGATCAGTTAATTGCATGGGTCTGATGAAAATCCCACCCCCCTCTCACCAGTGAAACACAAATGGAAAATTAAAAGTAGGGTTTTTTTCATGCGAAGAGGAGAAAAATTGCTTTTATCTTCCTGGTTCCTACATGAGTTGGGAAGGATTTATTTTTTTCTTCCCTATGTATAAATGGAGCACTGTGTCCAGTTCTGGGCTCCCCAGTTCAAGAAGGACAGGGAACTGCTGGAGAGGGGACAGCAAAGGGCTACGAAGATGGTGAGGGGACTGGAGCATCTCTGTGCTGAGGAAAGGCTGAGAGCCCTGGGGCTGTTCAGCCTGGAGAAGAGCAGACTGAGAGGGGATCTCATCAATGCTCATCAATAGCTAAAGGGTGGGTGTCAGGAGGATGGGGCCAGACTCTTCTCAGTGGTGCCCAGCAACAGGACAAGGGGCAACGGGCACAAACTGGAACACGGGAAATTCCATCTCAACATGAGGAGGAACTTCTTTGCTGTGAGGGTGGCAGAGCCCTGGCACAGGCTGCCCAGAGAGGTGGGGGAGTCTCCGTCTCTGGAGACATTCCAAACCCGCCTGGACGCGTTCCTGTGCCACCTGCTGTGGGTGACCCTGCTCTGGCAGGGGGTTGGACAGGATGATCTCCAGAGGTCCCTTCCAACCCCTGCCAGTTTGTGATTCTGTGAAATGTTAACTTGAATGCCTCGTCCTTAAGGATCAGGATCAGCCCCTGGAAGGTGACTTGGATTTGGATTGAAGCTGGATGGCACCTTCTGTATTTTCCATTTGTGCAGTCAGAGCTGTTCCCGTGGCTCACGTCAGCGGGTGGGAGAGGCGCCTTTTCCTCTGCTGCCGGACAACCACCGGCTGTGGCAGCACCTTTAAGCCATCTAGGTGCAAAGTGAAACATCTCTGCTTGACCCCCTTGCACTGATTGTGGTTGTTGGGGCTTGAAGGTTGAAGGACCGCAGCTCCTTCCCCAGCCCAAATGCCGCGAAGGTGTGACTACGCCCTGCTTCTAGTCCAGTGGATCTGATGGATCTAATCTCCCCAGATCACTGGGTAATTTTCCCACCGCATTTAACAGCCCAAAGTACATGGGTTTGAGTTTACCCTTAAGGGAAAAGCGCCAAATCGGTCTCCCGTTTTAGTGGGATTTGGGTAGATTCTTAAAATGCCGCTTTCTCCCTTGCCGGGGTCGGCCTGGCACGTCGAGCAGGGATAGCAAAGAGCCTGGGCGAGGTGTGAATCCTGCAGCTAATGAGCTGTGCTCAAGCCGCCGAGACATCGGTATGAGAACAGCATCCGTGGCTGCTGCAGCCTCTCCACGTCCTTCTCTGCTTCGTTTGCTTGCGACGGCTCCGGGTTGCAAGTCCTTTAGGGTTGGTTGTTCTCCTCCGTGTACATCGAGCCCAGGGTGGGATTGAATATTTATTAAAACACAGATACTTGTAGTAACAGGGGAAGCAGCATAAACAAGAGCATCTGGGAGGCAGCTATGCCAGACTACGTTTTTGTTTGGACAAAATAATCCCAAATCATTGCTAATTACAATATGAAAGATCGGTCAATTCCCGTGATTTGCTTAAGAGCAAACTTAATAAGATACAAGAGCAACCAAAGAGAAGGTGGTTGTTTGGTTTTTTTCCCTCCAAGTACAGTTGTGAGCCAAGGACGTATCAGGAGCAGCACAGGCGGTGGCTAAACCCTCCTTGAAGCCCCCCCACGTGAAGGAGTCCTGTGTGCTCTGAATGAGGATGAGGTCTGCAGACGGTTTTTTACCAAATCAGGGACAGGTAGCGGAGCAGAATCAATTCCCGTCACTCACGGGGTTGCTCTGGAGGAGCCGGATTATGGATCAGGGCGATGCTGCCGCGCTTTAATCTGGAAATCAATAGAGAGACGGAAGTTGGGCTTGCGGGGATGCGGCGGAGACGATGATTTGGGGTTTGATGAGATTTTGCTCTGCAAAGAACTGAGTCACTAACTCCTCTTCGCGTCCTGATCAACGCAGAGAAAGGGCTAAATTCAGCCTTGATGCAGCTCTCTGAGGGTCCCTGGGGTCCCCCCGTCTAATTTGAGTCCAGAAATTCTCAAACGAACCAGGGCTCCCAAATGCTTCAGTCTCCTTCTTTGCCTTTGCGCATAGCTCAGGAATAACCCTTCGCTCTACCGAGCCTAATATTAATTCCATTTATATCAACTTGGGACTTTGATAACCTTCCTTCTGTCTTGTTTGTAGCAACCGAATTAAAATACAGCAGGCAATGTTATAAATACAAACTGTGCCAAGTCACCTTGGGGTGCCGCAGAAATCCCAAAATTCATGCGGAGCTGTTGAAATCTCGGACGTTATCAGATACGTGGTACGTCCTTCTGCAGGCTGTCCAAACTGGCTCGTCTGCAGCACGTGGAGCAGCGTTTTCAGTTTGCGGATTCGCTCTGTGGTTCCTAATGCGCCCCTTGGGGTAACAAAAGGGTTGCAAGGACCTACTTAAACCTCAGCACGTGCAGTTCGTATGGATGGGAGCGGTGGGTGAAATCCCTGGTCTTCAGGATAGTCTGCAATCTTTGAGTCTAGAATTATTGGTCAGGTTGAAACGCTCGGGGTTTGCAAGGCCCAAGCGAAGCTGCGGGTACCTGGTTCCTCTAAAAATCCCACTTTTGCATTTTGAGGTGTCACCTAGTGAAGGAAAGACCTGGTGAACTCCACTGGTCCTCAGCCACTGGTAAAAAATCCAAACTCTTTCAGACCTGGTAATCAAATCCTTAAGCTGCCCCCGTCCATCCCCTGCATGGTTTCCGCCTTTTCCTCGTTGGTTCTGTTTGACGTCACTCGGTGGCGTGGGCTGCTCCAGCATCTGCTCAGCGTCGGGGAGCATCAGCTGTACAGTTGCATCTGTCACGCTAATTAGCACGACACGAGAAGGCTGAAATTAAGATTCACGCTGAACCGCTCTTCATACTTGTGCTTTTCTTTCTTTTCCAGAGCGCGGTAATTGTGGAGAAGACCGTTCAAGACCTGATGAACCTGATGCACGACTTGAGCGCCTATTCCGACCAGTTCCTCAACATGGTGTGTGTGAAGCTCCAGGAGTACAAGGACACCTGCACCCTCGCCTACAGGTACAGGAAGGCTTGGAAACTGATGTCCGCTGGAGATACTGCTCTTGGGCTTTTGCTGTTTTGCCGTGAGTAGCCAGGAGTTACTTCTAGAAGTCATCTCTGCTGGGATGGTCAAGGATATTTCCTTCTAGGTGGGGAAAAAATCCAAATTAATGATCATTGGCATTTGAATAGTCTTGGCTTCCCAGAGACTTTATCCACATCACGCTGTGGTTTAGGCTCTTTAAACGTGGATGGCCGTGGTAGTAGAGCTTAGAAACCACACAGCTTTTCTCTTAATCAGGCAAAAGGTGACCTCACGTTGGAGATGGAGCGTTTAAGGCATCATCTTTAGCATAAATCGCTGTCTATAGTTATTGCTTTCTTGAAAAGCAAGTCAGATCCTTCCATTTGAGTGTTCCCAAGCGATTCAGCTATATTTTAATCAATTCTATTGACATTTGGGTATTCAGGTCTTGTGGCAATGTGGGAATTAGTAACCACAACACACCCTATAAATACACACACACACTGGGGTTTTGTGAAACTTTCCCAAAATGCTTTCCGTAAACCTGTTCTTTCAAGGAGTCATAAAATGCTCCATCCGGGGCTGTCTTTGTCGGTGTTTTCGGGTGATCTGTGATCTGCTTCCCAAACTACGGCACGGAAGCTGAATGCAGAGTGCTCCCACTGGGCACGGGCTTATTGTGCTGGGTTGTGGGGTTCGAGGCCTTCGGGTACTTGCTTTATCATTGATTCCCTGGGTGACCATCGGGTAAGTAACTTACTCTGCGTACATCCCCGTTGCCCATCTGTAAAATGGCCCTCCCTGGAAAGGGGGAACAGGACCGTGTCCCGCACCGCGGCGATAAATACTTGAGTTGAAAGACACTAAAGATGCTGCAGCAACGTGGGCTGTAAGAACTGCTATACATAATCTCCTGTAATGGCTAATTGAGGCCGGCGATAGCAGGGGAAGCTGAAAAAGCCCCTTGTGTTTTCCGACCGAGAGCATTAAGAAATTATTTCCTATCGCCTGGTTTCATTCAGGAGAAGCTTCCTCTGGCGAGCGGCTGCGCACGGCCTCATTATTATTGTTATTAATAACGCCAGCAATAGCAGCGAGCACATAATGTGGGCTAAACTTCGTCTGAGCGCTCATGTAAATTGGTAGCTGCTCGTGTGCCATTGTCCAAAATGCTCATATTTTGTATGAAACTTCACTGGCTGTAGCCAGACAATAGATGTGATTTTTTTGGCTTGAACTTAAAGGTCCTTCCTTCCTTCCTTTGCTGATACCATTCCTGGCTTTGGCACCTGCTGGGGAGTAATTAGGACAGCCCTAATTTGGCAATATCCTGATTACAGCAGGAGGAAAAACAGGAAATGTTCTAGTTTTGCTGCTGGCAAATGACTGACTGAAATAGAAATCCATATACATTTCAAATGATGCAGAGGAATACAGCGGCTCCCCTGCTTTCCCGGGGCGAACGGTTCCATCCGCGGGGACGTTATGCCCTCTGCAGGGATCTCGCGTCGGAACGGCTCCGCGCAGCCTTGCCCTTTGCCACCAGGGTCTTCCTCGGGGATCTGGGACGGATAAACCTTTGCGTCGATAAAGTTAGTGGAGGAAGGATCATTTATAGCCGCTTAAAATCAGCGTGAACTCCCTCGAGCTGTGTATGCATAGGATCAGGCGAAGCCATCGGAGCAAGGGAGTGTGTGGCTGTTCTTGAGACGTCAAGATAGGGAGAATTTGGGAAGCCAGAGAGACGGTGCGTGCAAGATTTGCACATGGCATTCGTTCGTTCCCCACACGCGTGTGTTTCTTGAAGGGCAATACGAGCAAACGGGGATGAAATGTATTCAGATGCAGGCTCCTCAAAGCCAGGCTGTTTTATTCAGAGCCCTTTGCAGAACAGATAGCTCTGTCAGGACGACAGCGCCGAGAAATGCACAGCTGAGATTTTTTTCGTGTTTGATTTCCATTTGGCTCTGATTTTCTAGTGAATGGGGAAAAAAAAAAAAAACAAACCAAAATCCGACCCAGCGGGGCTGGATATGTGTGGGTTGGACATTTATATAAGTAGCAAGTATGGATTTTCTTGCTTTAATTGATGGCGAATTTCGGAAGCGTGTTTAAGCTGATCTAGGTGAGATGTCTTCCGCAAATCACATGCTTGTAAGAAGTGCAATTTCAGTTTGACGCAAACAGTTTACAAATGCGCGTTATGTTTTCGGACTAGTTTACGAGGGGCTCGGCATTAAAATGAAAGCGCAAACGGGAGATGGAGCCGCAAAACCTCCCGCTGTGTGGCAGTGCATTTCTTAAGTCTCGTCCAGCCTCTGTCGAGGTGCGTCTTCAGCAAATTTCTATGAAAGCAGCTCTACTCATGAGTATAATTGTATAATTAAACCATTTTTAACAGGCTTTGCGAAATACCGAAAGGCCATAGAAGGAATCACAGGGACAAACCTGACGAGGTCAGGGTAGCTACCCTTAAGATGAGTCTTTCTTTTTAGTCTCTTGCCAACAGCCTTCTTGGACAAGCTTCTCTATCTTGAGCACTAAAACTAATCTCTTTCCATGTCTTTCTACATGAATTGGCCCCATGTTTAGTTATGTCCATATCGAAGTCACGCGTTTTCAGTTTGTTGCCCAATTTTAAGCTCTATCCTGTGTGTCCACCCACTTCGTAGCCGTCCTCATCCTCCCTCCCTCGAACCACTGTCCTCTTGCACATTTTTCAGCCGATCGGAAGAGCCTGAGTAAAGGCACCGCTCACCCAAATGAGTCTCTTCAGTCCGTAAAAAGAGATGGACATCTCCAAAGAGTGGTTCTCCTTAATTAAAAAGTGCCTAAACTCTCTGGAGGTGCTCAGCTCTCTCCATCGGCTGTGAAGGCAGCTTCTGGTGACCAGCCTCCTGGCTGAACTGTCTCAGCCAAATTCCCAAGCTTAGGTGGGATTATAACTGGGCCTATATCTCTCGAAACGATGAAGAAAAAATATATATCTCGGCTCCTGCTTTCCAGCCAGGCAAAATAAAACTAAGCCCCTTTTTACTGATAAGGAAATGAGGAGATGAATTCGTCCAAGCTGTGGGGTCTGCGGCCAAACGGGATTTCTCGAGTCCCCAGGAAACGCTCTTGCCGCTCAGTTTACTACTTCTTATTGGCATCTTCCTCTTCTTGCGCTAACTTTTGGGGTTTTAAGTTGCCTTTTTGACTCTTTTGGGGCAGGGGTCTGTCTCCCTCAGACCGTTAGGTACTTGGCACACGCTGAACACGCTGCTTTTAAACTCTTAGCAGTGCGAGCAGCGCTCAGCGCGGAACCATCACCTGGGAAGAGAAAAAAAATTATTCAAAAATATGTTTGGCACAAGGCGACGGAGTCCAATTAGCCCCTGTGGCCCCCAGATGTTTTCCTAATGAAAAGCCATGGACCCCCCAGCTGTGTCCGGGGAGGTTCCCCATCAATCTCCCTCCTCCCAGCTCGGTGCCGGGGTGGTGGTGCAGATCTGGGACCATCACTACCGGCAGATGTTTTCTGGTTAAAAACCACTGAGCTGTGGAGAGGTGAACCCTCCTCGCTCATGTGCCGTCACCTGTGTAAGTGTTACACCTATTCCCTACCTGCCCCCGGGAGCCGGGTACAAACAGATGGCATTTTCCTTGGCCCGTTGAGCTGTGAATTAATTAGTCGATTATGGCCCTGGTGCTAGCAAGTAACCCTATTACAGCAGCAGGAATAATTACAGAGGAGTTTGGGAGAAGGGGGGGGGGGGGGCGTTTGAAAGGAAGCGTTTTGAGCTGTACTAAAACATGTCATCCTGTCTTGTGATAATTTACTCGAGGACCCGAATTAGATTGACATTGATAGAAGTTACGGAGGTTGAAAACTGGCTGAGATGCTAGAAAGAAAAGGTGGGGGAAAAGGAATTTTTAATTGATGGGGAAAGCTGGGCGTCTAACGGAGATCGGGTACGTAGCACCTTATTTAACGTCTTCCTTAATGAGGGGGCGGTTGGAGTAAAACCAACCTGTCAATAAAAGTTAGGAGGTGTTGCAGCCATGGGAAAGAATGGGGACATAATTCCAAGGACCCACGTAGTGGTGGCCGTGTCCCAGCATCGATTAATTTGAAGCTCCCTATTGATTTCAATGGAGAATGTGGCTCAGGGCTCCAGTGGCTCCGGCACCCATGAGTGCCACGTCATCGAGAGGTGAGAAAAGCTGGAATCGTGTGGGTTAGGCTCTCGGAAAACACCGGCCTTGGAAAAGCAAGGACACCGAGCTGGGTTTACAACTTGCTATAAGCAGCTAAACAGCCTCCCCTCTCTCCTCCCCAACACCCACTCCAAAAAGCAATCGGATTTTTGAGGAGAGCAGGTAATAAGGATCATAAAACAGAGAAGGTAGCTCTGTCCTCTCTATAACTCCCATCAGAAGACTCCCAAAGATGACTTGCGTTCGTAGACATCTGAAGGGCTATGATAAGGCTGTAAATAATTGAGGAGAGTAAACAGTGAAAGTGGTGAGAGCTGAGGCTGCTGTAAGGGGAAATAACGGGAGTAATGGGATGAAATTGAGTAAAATAAAACACGAGCACAGTATCAGGATTTTTTTTTTTTTTTTTGTCCAAGAGTTAGATTTGTTCAACTGTGAAATAGACTCCCAAGGGAAGGAGACTATTACTTTAGTCATTTAAATCTGGAGAGGACAAAGCACTGGCTAATATATTCAATGAACAGTTGTCTCGGCTTGGCAGAGAAATGACCAGATATCATCAAATTCAGTTTTTCCATCTCTGGATGTCAGAGATTCTGGTGGAGCTTTTTTTTTTTTTTTTTTTTTTTTTTCCACCTCGGTTTTCACTGGGGTGAAAACAAGAGACCTTTTTTTCCTGAGTGGAAAAACACCAAGTTCCAAACAGCAGCAGAAGGCCAAATTGAAATTTTGACGCTGCGGTCTTCTGGGGCTGGAAACAAAATTCATTCTTTTGTCTGTGGCAGATTGAACATGAAATTTAAAGCGAAGGAAGATTTCTATGTAAGTGCATGTGACAAATTCATTTTCACAAATCGCGTGTGCTTACGGAGCAGAGGTTGTTTTCTTGGTGGTGGGTGAAAGGAGTGATAGGTTCCTCTGGGCTGGTGGGAGAAGTTTTCTGCTCCGCATCAAGGTAGATGAGCGTTGCCTCCTATCTCAGTGCTTTTTTTCGCTGTTTTCAACACGCAGCTACTCAGTGTGTTGTTACTTTTATTTCTATTTATTGACCAAAACATACCTTTCAGGAAATTTGATATGAGACCGGTTAATCCCCATAAACCCCTTAGAAACGTGCAGGGTTTTTATTGTAGTCTTGCACGACCCTTCCCCAAATCACCACCTGGATGCTAGTGACAGCTCCGAGCATCGGTTTGCCCCATGCAGCGTCCTATCGTGGAGCCAGGAGTCTGCAGCTGAGCGAATGGCTCTGCAAGGTCCACGTTGAGCTGACGTGGGCTGAGCCCGCACAGTTGCGTCCATACCGCAGCACCCAGCAACTCCAGTTCTTGGTTGACAGATCCAGTGTTGAATCTCCGCATCTTTTTGATGCACAGAGTTTCTGTCCATGTCGGAGAAGCCGTTTCTTCTTGGGGGACGGTAACGGGAAAAGACCTATTGGGCATTTACACTACTTGAGCCCCTTGCGTTGGAGGACACAGCAAACACAGGTTCCACAGCCTTTCTTGTATTTTTATGTATTAGAAGGTGATTAGTCTCTTAGCACACAAGGGGTGTCTTGATTCTGTTGTTAACCTGCAGCTAAGCCTCTCCACAGGAACAGGACCTCTGAGACCTTTTCTTTCCAGATGCTTCCTTTCTCAAGTCACACCGCGCTTGCCGCTTGTTTGGTGGGTTTGCTGTGTTCCCGTTACAGAGGGCAAGAAAAAATCCTACTGCTGCCCATTGGAGGGGTCACCACCATGCTTTGAGTGATGTGGACAGGTAGCACGTGTTTCTTCTTGGGCTGGAGAAGCAGTCCAACTGGTCACCAGGCAAGGACCTCCTAGAAGAGCCTTCCAGGTGCTCACCAGAAAAGGAAATCAGTGATAGGATCTAGAAGAAAACCCTAACTCCTGCTTGCCTTTCGCAAGGCCAGGCTGGATGGGGCATTGAGCAACCTGGTCTAGTGGGAGGTGTCCCTGCCCAAGGCAGGGGGGTGGGACTGGATGGTCTTTAAGGTCCCTTCCAACCCAAACCATTCTGTGATTCTATGAAGAACCCCTCTCAGATCCTTGCTGTCTACTCAACAACCCAAGAACGGGAGAGGACTTTCCTCTCTCTAGTCACAGTGTGCCAGTGAAGTAGCAAACACTGATGAGGACTATGCTGATGGTTGTTCATGAGCGATCACGACACAAGAAATAGGCAGCTTATTGACTCCTCCAACTACAGCATCCCGTTTGTCTTCTGCAATTGCCAGTGAGGAATTCACATTAGTTTTACACTGCCAAAAATATTAAACAAGGAAAGTCTTCATAATTGGAATACACCGTGATCTTTGATTCAATTTCACAAATACATACAGTTATCTGAAATCTCTGTTATTAGATGTTTTGGATGACTGGAGAGAAGATCCTGGAGCCTTCATTTCCTTTCATTGCTTCAGACCTGGTCCCCAAGCTGGGCCAGCTGGTGTACGGTGAGCTGGTGGCTTCCACCCAGGTCTTCCTGGGCAGGTTTCCACGCTGCAGTCACAACACAATCAGCAGCGGCTGGCGAGCTCGATTGAGATTGCAGAGAAGAAATGAGCCATGGAGAAACTACTTTCTTTCTCTTTGAGTATGGAATGACCTCCTCTGCACGTGTAAATGATTGCAAGTTGAATGATTTCAAGGGTGGGGAGAATATGGCCCTTTTCCCTTTAGAGGACTCTATCAAAGTACATCGAGAGTTATGAGTTTGAGCAAATTTTATATCCTGTCCACCTGTGTTGCCATGTTCTCCCCACGAGCGCTTTGTTGAATTCCTCTTTGGGCCCTTTCCATAATGCTTAATGCACATTTGTATGTGATAGGGATTTTAACGGATATGTGCGGAATTGCGTGAAAAGTACAATTTGCTTCACGCTAATGTGATTGTTGCTGCTTTCCCCGTAGGAGCATCGTGCAGTCGGATGAAAAGCTGGTGATCAGCGCATCCTGGGCTAAAGATGACGATATTAGCAGGCTCCTGAAATCTCTGCCCAACTGGAGCAACATGGCTCAGCCCAAGCAACTGAGACCCAAGAGAGAGGAGGAGGAAGACTTTATAAGGTAAAATATTGTATGCAGTTGTAAAAGGGTTTCAAGGAGAGTAGCAACAATGGTAAAACCTGCTGGAAACACAGTAATTACAGTGATTGCGTAGCTGTTGGGTCCTCAGGTGTGAGGATAGGTTGAGATGTGGTCTTTCCTCGGATGGCGTAATGAAACTTGAGTCTCCTTGCGTGCTGTTACGCTGTGTGGTTTTAAAGCCAGGCACCAGCTTTGCTGAACTGAGAACTTCATGTGCGTTGCCCAGGTTTGGTTCTGTTAAGAAGGAGAAATCATTAGGGAAATTTTCTGTTTCTGGGCTTTGCTTATCAGTATGTATTTGCTTGTCATATGATGGATTGGTAGATAAACCGTCCTGAAGCTCCTCATCCTTCAAGAGAGAGGAGAAAGCAAAGCTTCTTCTCAGATGCAGCAAGGAACTGAAGAGAGGGAGGCCATGGTTCAGTAAGGAGGCTTCAGTGACAGCACCAGCTTGCTGGTTTCCTACCCTTGTTGCTCATTCTGTTCGCTCTGTTGTTCAAACAAGGCTGTTTGAAGAATCGTGCTTGTCAGCCAAGTCAGGAAAGTGGCTGAGACTGGGGAGGGAAAGGAAGGGTCGTTTTTACTTCAGGCAGATCCTTGTCCTGGTTGATGGTGCTACCCTGATCGCCCATGCAATGAAGAGGGCAGCAGTCCGTGACCTAATGGTGGGGCCAACTGGTTGTACTGGACAGGAATTTCCAAAACTGGCATTGTCACCAAAGCTGTCCTCCATTTGAGCCATGACCTCATGGTGTTTCTCCTCCGTCCCGACCCCAGGAGCTCTGTAAGGAGAGTCAAGTGAAAAATATTGGTACCTCCAGAGGGGATTCTTTCAGAGGCAACTTACTGTGTCCAAAGCAGATTGTTACTACCTTTTCAGGCAGGTGAAAGCCTGTAAGTAGGCAGATTGCCTTTCCCTGCACACTGTAAGTGGCCTAGTCTCTGAATCGTTGTCATATCCTGAAGAAACAGGTCCTCTTTGTCATTCCAGCGAGTCAAAAAGCTTGTCTGCACACTCCCATCACTATTCATCACTTCCTTGATTGGCATTTGGCTATAAAACTGTAGGAGTAAGTGAAGCTGTTGAAAATTAAAGTCTAATTTGCCCAGATTGTCATTTTACTTATTCACTGAATGCAGGCGCAATAACATAAAGATGATACAGTCTAGAGAGAGGAACGACAAAGAGTATAAAATATGTCTAGTCACAGAAATGTTTGCTCGTGCTGCAGTGGGGATAATCAGCTTTGCCAGTGTTTTAAAAAATCTGCAGCGGTCGTGGAAGAGTGAGGATGCAGAGCCCTCGAGGTCTTTGTGCACTCCCTGGGGTTTTTTGAGATTCATGGGTTCGGTGCCAGCCTCCATCTTCGCCTTCACGTTCTTCCTTTGTTTCTTGGCACAGAAAGGTGCTGGGGTGCCCTCCTGGCTCTTACTGTGATTTATGAGCCTTCAGCATGGGACACCAGAGCTCCCGTGCATGCAATGATGGGTTCTACTGGAAGAGCGTAACCTCCCAGTGTAAATTCTTGGCCAGGCTAAATCTGATGGCCAAGCTCAGTCTGATGCTAGGAGTGCCAACGTTTTGATCCTACTATTCTTTTTATTCCAATATGGTCATTTTACTATCCGTTAATTGAAGTACTTTGTGAAATTCTATCAGCAGTGTTAGAATGGAAAGCCTATTAGGTCATCTACGTTGAATTCATTGGGAAAAGCTCCGGTACTGTTCCTTTTTTCTTAGCCTAGGCATTAGAACCGAGATCTTTTCTCAGTATCTGTTTGCACAGAGCACCATGTACTAAGCCTCAGCTCCTCAGGGTGCTGTGTGAACACTCCTGCAGCGTTAATTTAAATGATAATAATTAGCCTGCGCCAGTTTTAGCCATTGATGCTAAGCGACATGGCTTATAAACTTCCTCAAGAATCTGCGCATGGTTGAATAGATCTCTCCTGAAAGCTTCAAAATAAAATTAATTGCTTGTCCAATTTTTTGTCATCTTCCTTCCATTTAAGCAGACTTTTTTCAGACTTTCTCCTAATAAAAAGGAACATGATTTCTTCGCTGCTGTTGCTTCTTTTCTCTTCCTCTTGGCACTGCTGATGAATTGGGAATAATTCTGCTGTGGCCTGAACACTGCAGTGGAGCCAAAGGGGAATGGCTCCTGCGGATACCTTGGTTATTAGGGTCATGGCTGTAATGGGAGAGCCTGGGAGAGCTCATTTTATTCTCAATTTAACCATCCAAGGTGTTTAAAACCCTGATATACAGATACCCACCTGTATTCATGGACCCCGCTCCTCAGCTAACAGGGACAGGACTGAGCATCCTTTTCTGGAAAGGAAGGTTTAAGCTTGATGAAACACAGGAGCATGTTCTTTTTGGACATAAAACAAGGCTGACAGCAGTGCTTGAACTACTACATCCCTTTATGAATGTCGCTAAGTTAAATATGTCCTGAAAGTTTACCACCAGTTTTTGTACCGTGGCAGGAAGAGATGTCAATGCACAGTTTTCTTTCCCTCCCCCTCCCCAGGTTTCCTGTAACTCATTTGTTTAATTAAAAAGAAGAATCCAAACGCGATGTCTTTGGGAAAAAAAAAAAAAAACAAACCTTCATGCGTATCTGTGTTGACAGTGATTGATTTTGTTGTCTTAACCCGCCACTATCTCTTTTGCGAATAGATGTCAAAAGGCAGGGTAAGATACTAGCAGAATCTTCCCATTAATATTCTGGTGTGGTTGGCCAGACAAAGGGACCTGATTGAGCATATTATAGTAGCTGAGAACTTGGCAAGGGGAGAAAGGAAAGAAAAGTCATGCCTCTATTCGTATAATTAGTTTTTAAAGCTCTGAAGGCTATTTGGCACCGGGGCGAGTGTGAAATATGCTGCCCTTATCGCTTTATAAAGGTTAGCTTTCAGTTCATTACCGAATCAGATATGTTGGTGATAAAACCCAAAGATGTATCATTTCCAGGTTTGCCTTTGACGAGGAAAAGCAATGTAAAAAGAGATTCAGATCTGGTCGCGCTCGAGTTACAGCAGAAATTCTTGGGTTGTGGTGCAGCTCTGCAGCGGAGGGGTGGCAAGGGCGCTGTGGACCCGAAGGGAACCGCGTCGCTGGGGCGCTGAGGAAGGTGTGCTGGGAATTCATGGGGCAACACGTCTGCCTTGAAACCCCACGTGGGTCAGAAGATCACCCCACAATGCCGATTATTCTGGTTGCAGATCTGAGATACCAAACCTGCGTTAGGAGAGGGCTGGTGATTTCCTTCTCACCTTTTGAATCCAGCAGGCTCCTGAACGCTGAACCTGGGATCAAATTCTCAGGCTAAAGTTAATAGAGCGATAAAAAAACACTTCTCAGCATCTCCATCTACCATATGACTTTTCCTTTCACTGCTTTTGGTGTCGTAGTGAGGATAACCCTGACTGCAGGGCGCTCCAGCTGCCTGCTGCTTCCTCCCCTGCATCTTCTCCTCACTTGAGGATGCTCATAGAATCATAGAATCATTTAGGTTGGAAAAGATCCTTGGGATCATTGAGTCCAACCATCATCTCCGCTCTACAAAGTTCTCCCTTACACCATATCCCTCATCCTCACTTGCTCTCCGCTAAAAGGAGGGGGATGTATTTGAGCAATGTGGCAGGATACCTGTACAGCAGCAGATCCTTCACTAAATCAGCCCAAATGGCATTGGTCAAAACAGTTGCATTATCCCTGCTAATTACAGAATCACGGAATGATAGGGGTTGGAAGGAACCTCTGGAGAGCATCTAGTCCAACCCCCTGCCAGAGCAGGATCACCCAGAGCAGGTGGCACAGGAACGCGTCCAGGCGGGTTTGGGATGTCTCCAGAGACGGAGACTCCCCCACCTCTCTGGGCAGCCTGTGCCAGGGCTCTGCCACCCTCACAGCAAAGAAGTTTTTCTGTTCAGACGGAATTTCCCGTGTTCCAGTTTGTGCCCATTGCCCCTTGTCCTGTTGCTGGGCACCACTGAGAAGAGTCTGGCCCCATCCTCCTGACACCCGCCCTTTAGCTATTGATGAGCATTGATGAGATCCCCTCTCAGTCTGCTCTTCTCCAGGCTGAACAGCCCCGGGGCTCTCAGGATCTCTTCTCTCCTCCTGGTTTAGTTGATGCTGATCTTCTGACTGTATTTCCAGTGTAAAACTGGAGCCTGCGTGCAGATGTGGGTCTGCTTTGGAAATGTGTCGCTGTTGGACAAGACAACAATGTCAGGCTAAAGGAAGAGAGCAGGGATGGGCTACAGGGTGTCCCTCCAGAAGGCGTGATGGGAGCAAGAGAGGTACCCTCCAGTTTTGGATATATATTGGGACTGTGTTTTGGGAACCACTGTCTCGCCTCAGCTCCCTTGGGGCACGCAGAACGTCTTGCTTCTGTCCGAGGAGAGCCCATCATCCATCCAACGGCAGCAAAGACACTGGGGTACACTCCAGAGGATGGTATCTCCTCTCCCTTCCATTTTGTGGGGCAGGGTGGATGCAGCGGGTGGTGGGCGATTAAGCGCATCTCTACTCCAAACGCAAAGCTTTGGTTAGCGCTGGGAGCAAGATGTAGAGGTAAAGGAGGTTTTGGTCTGAGGCACCGCAGTGTATTAGAAAGGCTCCTGTGAGGGAGCCTACACTTGCCTCTGGTGAACTTCATTAGGTTCCTCTCTGCCCAGGTCTCCAGCCTGGATTCAAGTTCAGAATACATGTAATCCTCAAAAAAAAAAAACAAATCCAGCCTAAATCCTCCAAAACTTCTTTGCCTTCACAAGATAAGCAAAAGTAGAAGGAAACTCCTCGGATACCAGAGGGCAGTAACTCAGGAGGTTGGTCTAGAGCTCCTGGGACTGGTCACAGCTTGAATTATTTCAGCTGTTTCCAAAGGGTTCCCCGTGGTGTAAACTGCCCATTGTGTAAATAAACAGTCTGCGCAAGCCTGAAAAAGCAGAACTGGGAACGAGCTGGGACAATTTGCCTTGGACTGTTAAGTCCTTTCCTTGATGCAAAGGCAGATCTGTGATGGCAGAAGCATGGAGTTCAGGTCGTGCCTTGGGGTAGGGTGATCTTCCCTTGTCCCACCTTTCTGGGCAGCTGGAAAGCACTGGCCAAGGTTTCCATCAAAAGCTAAATGTCGGGTTCTTCCATCTGCTGTCTGGTGGGTGGTTTTCATAGCGCTGGGTTTGGAGCTTTCCATTATTTTTATTCTCTTTTGCTGTCATAGTGTTTCTCCTGACGCATGGTCCTTTTCTGAAGCCTTGATGTTTTATGGAAGGCTTTTCCCTTTCTTTCTCTCTTAGCTTTCCCTGCCATTCTCAGATGTAGCTTTTCTGTCTCGCTTTCCTTGTTTCTTTGCCTCTGAAGGATAAAAGATCTCCCTCTCCGATTTCTCAGGCTCTGTTCATTATATTGGCAATACTTTTAAAGGCTGAAAGGATGATTTGGGAAGATTGGCAGCAGACTGTAGACCTTTTTTTCCCTCCACCGAGACTATGAACCTGAGCGTACTGTAGGTGTGAGCCATTTCCATTTGATGACAGTCTACTCCTTTATGGGAAATGGGTTTCTAGATCTCTTTTTCGGACCCTACAGGAAAATGTGCTTCATCACGAGCACAACCAATACTAAATCCCGTTGCTGTCAAGAGTCTCATCCGAGAGGTGTAAAACTGAGTGAGCGCCTGGATCTTCACAGGGCACCTCCGTATCCAAGAAGTTTCCTTCTGCCTTTGCTTATCATGTGAAGGCAAAGAAGTTTGGGAGGATTTAGGCTGGGTTTCGGGTTTTTGGAGGATTACATATATTCCAAACCTGAATCCAGGAAGAATCTTCCAGCTTCGGATTCATTAATCCTACAAGTTGCGTTGTCCGTTGAAAAGAGTGCAGCAATGCCCAGCTCTTCCAGGGTACTTTTTTCGGGTAATGTGTGTGCCCCTAAACTGCATAGCGGGGACGGAGGGGGAAGGCAGAGGAGAAATGTGGAGATTGAGCTTCTCCGCAAAGATTTAATAACGGCTCCTGCTTTAATGAGATACTGTATCGCTAAATCACATCGTTAGAGCGACACAATATACTCCAAGATGCTTCCTTGTCGGCTGTGATAAATCGTATAATATAAACTTAACAAGACCAGAATATTCAAATAAATTTCAGCGAGAAGATGGCGTGTGATGTTACAGCTTAAAATTGTCAATTAGCGATGTCTGCTTTTTTGACAGTGTGGCGACCTCTCAGCAGAGATTCGGAGCTGCCACCGATTGCGCCGGTCCCTAATAGAGATGCAGAAATTGTTGCCGAGGCTTTGCAAAATCCCAACGAACCTCAAATCTGGGTCGTTTTTCAGGATGGGCTGGATCTTCAGTCCTTTAAAGCCGAATAGCTGAGGTTGGCGGGGTGAATTTCTCTCCACCGAGGATCCTTTGCAGCAGCTTTTCATCAGGATGGCAACGCCTGTTTGGATGCGCTGCGAAAAGTGGCCTCGATGTGCTGAATTTTTAAAATACCTTCAGGCGCTGAGTCTTTGAAACAAGGGGAACGGCGTCTTTCTGCAGGAGGATGGCTGGGCTGGCTTTTATTGTTTGTGCGGCAGCGAATCATTTCCGAGGGCTTCCCTTTGCAGGAAAAAAACCCCAAAACCCACGTGGGTTATTTGTTTCGGTGCTTGCGCGATTTTTTTTCTGCTTGTCGAACAACTTCTGGGTGCGAGAGGAAGCAACAAACCACCTTTTCTCTCTTTTCTTTATAAACAAAATCATAATAGGGATTTCTTCGACTGCGTCACGAGGAAATCTGTCGGCCCGGGTAGTTTCCATGTAGTTTTTAAGCACGGTCTCCAGGCTGCCCCTGTGGCTCAAGTGCAGCAACGGGAAACAAATGAGTTGTAGAAATTCCTGTATGACAGAAATGCACAGAAAAATCTACTGATCCAAAAGGAGCTGCGAAGGCGCCATGAAACTGGTGCAAATACTATCGTTATAATCTTTCCATTATGATGCGTATCATGTTTTGAGACTGTATATATAATATACTATACATATTTTAAGTGCTTTATATTAGGTAGCATATTGAGTTGTTACATGGCAAGCTTTTTACCCAGAAACTGTTTTCGCTAACGTTTTCATGGATGTTCAATTTAATGTGGTTTTTGTACAACACCGTGACAAAGCAGTAATCCTTGTTTTGCCAGCTCTTCCTAGAGCATTTGCATCTTTGTCCGGTTCACACTTTAATAGATACTTTTAGGGTATTTCCTCTCCAGCCACAGCTCAGGCCGCTGCTCTTAGCTGCGGTTTAAGTTCTTTTTGTTGCCTCTCCTGTGCAAGCATCCGATGCTCAGCTTTAAGCATCCCTCCAAGGTCTGCGGTCGAGAGGGTGTGAGGAAGGACGGGAGGTCAGGAGGTCCTCATTGGGTCAGTGTCTTCCTGCTTAGAATCATAGAATCGTCTAGGTTGGAAGGGACCTTTCAGATCATCGAGTCCAACCATCAGCCAAGGCCACCACTGACCCATGTCCCTCAGCACCACGTGAACCCGGCTTTTAAATCCCTCCAGGGATGGCGATTCCACCGCTTCCCTGGGCAGCCTGTTCCAAATTTTGACAGCCCTCCTGGTGAAGAAGTTTTTCCTAATATCCACCCTAAAGCTCCCCTGGTGCAACTTGAGGCCATTTCCTCTTGTTCTATCGCTTGTTACTTGGCAGAAGAGACCAGCCCCCACCTCGCTACAACCTCCTTTTAGGTAGTTGAAGAGAGCTTGGTGTCCCCCCTCCTCCTCCAGCTCCACGCGCCCTCCGAGCGAGCTTTTTCCTCGGCATTATTTGACGAAGGGATAATCGACACTAATTTCTTGGCAGAGAAAAGGGAGAGGAGCAGTGAGTGAATGTAAAGCTGCTGCCAAGGGGACATCAGAGACCTCCTTCCTCGTTCTGCAGTATTGATGCGGACACTTGGCTGCTGTTCAGCCCTGCTCTGACACGGGCAGAGGGCGCCTTCACCGTAGCACAGGTCATCCTGATTTATCACCCGTGCTCTTCCCCGGCCTCTCTTCCCTCACACACGGGTTTCCCGTCCTCTCATGTATATGCTGAAATACGGATGAGGGGAAACCTCGTCTCTTGTCTTCGGTCCCTCTGCTTCCAAGCAGTTTCGTTCAATATGTTGTTTAATTTTATTACCAACTCATCCCTCAAAAACATCTCCAGGGAGTCCCCCTTGGAGGAGAGGAGGGGGAAGCCAATCTGCCTGCAAAAGACTTCTTTGGGGAACCAGGACATCAGCCTCTCCCCATCCATGGGGACCATGCCAAGGATGCGCTGTGCATCCTATAGAGTGTCCATGAGAACAGGGTGGATCTAAAGCGGACGCATTGGTGGTCATTGCGTTTGGAAAGTGACAATAAAAAAATAAGAGAAATTCAGATGGTTTAACAAAGGGAAACAAAATGAGGTGCTTGGTTAATCGGAGGAGTAAGCCAACGCAGCCGGCCTGCTCTGCCAAATCGGAGATTTAAGAGGGAACCCGATTGCGATGCGCACAAATCCGCTGGGAATGGAGGCTGTAGCGGTGTGGCACAAGCAGCAGGTCTCGGTGTAAGGAAGAGGGAGCTCCCACAAAGAAACAGCCGGACAGGGAAGAAAGGCATTTGAATTCGCTTTATCCGCAGTGAGGTTGATACGCAATATTAATCTCCGTCTTGAGCGTGGATATATGCACAGCTGAATTAATCGCAGGAGAGTGGAGCATTGCCTTTTGTTAAAACGGTGTGGTTTTTACTTCATTCGGTTGTGAGGCTTTCTTGCCTTCTAAAATATATCATCTCCACGGCTGGAAATTTCCATCGTTGGGCACTCAGCAAAAGTTGCGGGATCTTTTCTTGTTCTCAGAAGCTTTGGCAAAGTCCAGACCTTCGTGGGTAAGGTAGGACGGGATTTGAATTTTCAAAACGGTGGTAATTCAAACCAAGGTTACCCACGGCACCATCAAAAAACCAGAAATTAAATGCAGAAGGTGGTTGCCGATCTCTTTGTGTGTGCTGGCTCTGCCGTAGAGACACACATACCAATACAAATGTGACAAGTATTGGCTGAGGAACTGTATGGAAATCAAAGGTTGGAAGATGCTATTTTAACGCAGGTATGCAAATGAGCAGAGTTAAGGCTGGATATTTAGTTGATTTGGGTTTTTTTATATCCTTCCAGTTAAGTGTTTAGCCCTGCAAATTTAATAAAGACAAAGAAAGGCACGTAGTGAATATTCTGTCAAGCAGGCATCCATAACACGAACGAAAATTTGCTTCAGGGAGAAGCTAACAGCAGGTTTAAATTGAAATTACAGGAATCTACCAGAACTTTTTACAGTTATCTTCTAAAAGGGAGTTACTTGCTGACGGTTGTCTCTGTTATAGGGTTCCGTTTGCGCGAAAGAGTGAAGTGGGGTTTCTGCAGTCAAGGAGATGTATTAAAGAAAACAATTAAATATATTTGCTGCCCTTTTGGTACAAACGTCCATTGTTTTAGAACGAGTGGCAGAATCTCATTGATCCCAACAACATTTTAGAGTATAGCTTCCCATAGAAGGCCTTATTTGTGTTCCTCCCAGGAGCAAAAATAGGAAATACACCATGCTTTGTGTTATATAGATGTTTCCCAGCCTGACTGAAAGCACTGTATTATTCATGCACAGGCTAGTCATCCAAAGCAGTGCCAAAACAGTTTCTCTTTACGTGTGGGAGAGCAGAAGAGTCGTCCCTGCGATAAAACCGGATCTGTAATCGCGGCTGTGGGCAGCGGCGGGGTAGTGACTCCTCATTTTAACAGCTCTCAAGTTGTGGTTCCCAAAAAGAGTGCTTTTTCGGTGGCATTTTGTATTGGAAAGCCATGTTAACGAAGGTAGGAATTCACAAAATGTTTCATTTCTTATTTTTCCGAGTGACTGGTGGAGTTGCCAGTGGGATTTAATAGTCTCAGTCAACAGGAGTGGTTTGCTTGGAGAGGGAAGAGCGTATCTGTAAATGTCTTCTGCTCCACAGGAACAGATGAGGATATGAGTGTTTGTAGGTGAGTAGAGCTGAGTGAGGTGTTTCGTGTTTGCCGTAGAAGTCAGCAACGTGTTTTCCGTGAATGGACGATTGTGCTTTACCAAAGGAAAAGATGTTCAAGCCTGGCTTTGAGCTTGTCCACCCAGTTCAACCTTGTATTCACCTTCAAACACCCGTGTGGACTTTGGATGAGATGCTCAGCTGTCCTCACTCCCCAAAGCTTTGCAGCCTCTCGTGACTATCTAATACCCAGTCAGGGAAGCTTGTTAAGGGCTTTCCTGAAGTTTAGAAAGGGTTTAATATATTTCCAATAGCCAGAGCGGATCAAAATGAGCCCCATCTTCCAGAGAGGAAGAACAGCTGAATTACCACTGCCATAGTCCACTGGAGCTGGAGATGTTCCTCTGTCTCAGTTCTCAGACACAGCCATCAGATAAGGATTCCTCCCAAACCATAGTACAGCCTAAGGCAGCGTATTTTTTTATTGTCAAGGAGAAGAAAATCCTCAAAGAGATTTTTTTTAACGAAGGCTATTTTTATTTTTTGCCCCTAACGAATTCAATGGAGCAATTTAAAACCATTTCAGGGTTGTTCTTTCTTTTTTTTTCTTTTTCTCAAGTGACAGTGAAGTCCCACAAATCTAGGCAGGCGTTGGCAATAAAACCGCTTAGATAGTATCTAAAATGCCCCGGATGGGATTATTCTGCTGCAGCTTGCTGCAGCTATTCTGCTCAGCAGCATCATTCCGCATTGTAAGTTCATAAAAGAGCTAATGACAGGAAGTGGAGATTTGCAAAGCTGAATGAAAGTGGAATGCAAATTCATAACAAAAAGAGCAACTAATGACGGGAAGAGGGTACTGAGGACCATGGTAAATGTGCCGCTTAGAGTCTTTCACTGAAACGCACTTGGTTTCGGCCAGGAGCTGTTGTAATGAGATGTAGGAACCACGTCCTGATTTTCTCCATCCTAACGGCACACAAAAAGTCATGCCGGAGGAGAGCTCCTTTACCTGCAAAATTGCCGTGCAAATCGTTCCGGGATGTAACCAAACAAGCTCTTCTTGGAGACAGGTATTGGGAAAGCTAAATCTGAATGTAAAAGATGGAACGTGACAGTGGAGTGAGCAGTTAGACTCCTTAAAAGAACTTTTTTCAGCTTTTTGGGGGTAAGCACGTTTGTCCTGGACATCATTTTTCACCAGGTGCTGTCTCCGTGCAAGTAAAATAACACATGGACCGATATTCAGAGTCATTTGTTTGTCACTTTGTCATGATAAGCCATCGGGTTCCACAGGAGATTTCTTTTGATAGATGTCTGGAAAAAAAAGTGAATAGGGGATCGGAAGAGCTGATTTACAAGGGAAGATTAAAAGTACTGCACGCGCGTTACTTGTTCATATCACAGGGAGACATGGAAATGCTGCGTGTCT
Source organism: Larus michahellis (assembly GCF_964199755.1). Lineage (NCBI taxonomy): Eukaryota > Metazoa > Chordata > Aves > Charadriiformes > Laridae > Larus > Larus michahellis. The sequence goes on along the minus strand of NC_133896.1, from coordinate 2,502,313 downwards.
CAGGAAGGTGTAGGTGGTGGGTGGGGGGAAGAGGTGCGGGAGTTGATTGGGAGGAAGTTTGTAACTGTGAGGAGATTCAGAGATTGTAGATGTGGGGAGAAGGATAGAAAAAAACCTCCCTGAGGTAAAGGTGTCATTCACTGTAACGAGACTTCAAAAACTCCGCCAGACGACGTTCTGGAGACCCCACGCTGGAACAGGTCTACATTGGCTGGTTTGACCTTCTCCATGGTGTAACTGGTGTCTCCCCCTCGCTGTCCTGTGCTGTGTTTCTGAAGGTGGCTTTGGTTTGCATTTCAGGGCTGCTTTCGGCAAAGAGTCAGAAGTTCTCATCGGCAACCTGGGAGATAAACTCATCCCTCAACAGGAGATCCTGCGGGACGTCAGTGACCTGAAGGCCTTGGCCAACATGCACGAGAGCCTGGAGTGGTTAGCAGGTCGCACCAAGGCAGCCCTCTCCAACCTTTCAGCCACCCAGAGTAAGTAGTTCCCGTAGGAGAACCTTCGTCTTAGAAATCGAAACCAGCCTAAATAGGGGATTTTAGCAGGAGTGGGCATTTTTATTCTTGATTTCAAAGCGGGTTTGTGTCAGAGGGGAGTAGAAAGCAAAGCAGCTCCATCTCTTTCTTCCTGGTGTGACATCTGCTCAGCCTGCGGTGGGCACCAGGTGAGGCTGCCAGGGGCATCACTTCTAGCACAAGCTCTGAAGGGTCTTTCAACGCTTGAGCTTTTCAGCAGTCCCTGCTAATGACGTTGCACAGGGGCAGGTATCGGTGCCGAGACAGGTTTCATTTGCTTTAAAGCATCGCTACATCACTGAATATTTAAAAATAGATGTTTTATAAATTCAATAGAGAAATTGAGTGGGTCTTAATGAGGAATGCCCTAATGTGCGTGTCACTGGGGCACTGATGCTCAGCCTGCAAAGGCAGAAGCAACCCTTGGTGAAGTGGGGTGCTGGGAGGACAGAGACAGGGGACCCTGGAGACTCCACTTCTGCTCCTGGCTGTCAAGGATTGCCCACACTACCTTTGTGAGATCGTTTCGCTTCTCTGTGCTTCAGCTTTCGCTCCTTCTCCCAAGGAATAGTGATTTTTTTTTTTTACGTCTGGGAAGCGCTAGAGGCATGATTAGTGTTGCTTCTCTTCTCATTGCTGTCGTTGGTGTTGTTTTCACGGGGTCACGTTCAGAGGAGGGTTGTGGCTGTGCCCCAGAAGTTGAGCTCGGCGTAAACAGAGCTCCGCTCTGCTGCTTTCCACCAACACCTTCCCACTGTTATTAAATCACGAGGAGTCACCTGTAGCTCAGCAGACACGGGGTTGAGCTTTTTCTAGGGCCAGGGGTTTGGGTCTCACCTGCCTACCGAGACATTCCCAATAGCTGTCCTGTGTCACAGGTTGTCCCTGGGGAGGTGGCCGTGCATTTGTTAGAGCACTTCATATTGCCCTAGATCCCTGCAATAAACTGTTGGGTGTTTTACAAGTATTGAACATCCTCTGATGCCTAGGGATTATATTAAACACAGCTGCCTCAGGTGTGGAAGGCGGAATCTCCGCTACGCTATAAATAAGGAGCAGAGGAGAAGGCCCAGGGAAGTGCTGGAATCACCATCCCTGGAAGTATTTGAGAGATGGGTAGACGTGGTGCTTAGCAACGGGGTTTAGTGATTGTTTTCTCAGTGTTATGTTGATGGTTGGATTCAATGGTCTTAAAGGTCCCTCCCACCCTAGACCTATGATTCTATGAAAGCATTGCATAAAAAATTCCACACGACTTGGTGGAATCCCAGGACACATGGGGAGGCAGGGAGGACTCATGGCGTTTCTGCAGTTTGTCCCACAAATAGGGAGCAGGGTCCTGGGGGAAGGCACCCACAGAGGAGCAGGACTGCGGGTGGCCAGATCTTCTGAGCTCTCCTGGGAATTTGGCCTTGAAAATCACCTCAGCCTTATTTTTGGGGGGAAGTGATGGGGGAAATTTGCTGGTGCTAAATAAAGTTGTTAAAATAATCGTCCCTTGACAGCAGAGCATCTCTAGTTGACTGGCAAACCTTCCTACGGCTTATAGCTCTAGACTAGAGCAGGACCTTTGAACTCGTTACTGCAGCTGGCTGCCATCAGTTTGTTGGGATCCAGAAGGATAATTAAGATTATACAATCAGCCAACAACTAAAGACCCCAAATACCACAAGTAGCTTGAATATTCCTGTAACCCATACTTTGAGTTCTCAATGGCCGAGTGACAGGAGGAATCGTTGTGCTCTCACGGGGTGTGCTTTAGAAGATTATTAAAAAAAAAAAAAAAATCAAAGAAAACAAAACCTAATGGAAACTGCTATCAGAGTTCAGTAGCCAAATGTTTATTCACAGAACTTTAGTTACTGGGAGAGTTCTTGGGGCTGAGGAGTTGTGCTCTGACAGTCAAAGCTGTTAAAAATAAAAACATCATTTATAATTTCAGTTCCAGTTGAAACTCAATTTTTTTAATAAATCAATATTTTCCGAACATAAAAGGGCATGAGCGTGACTTTCAGGCTTCTGAGAGGACGTTACACGCAGCAGTGAATAAACATAAAAGTACGACGTGTAATATTTCACTTGGCAGCGTCCTCCTGACAATAAAAATTCATCTTCCTTTGTAATAACTTTATACCAATGCACTAAAATGTCTGTACACAAATGCCAGGAGTATCTGAAACAAGAGGAAGAACGAGCAGTGTTAGAAAATGATAGAGGCTGTTGACCTCGTGGTTATAAATGAAACCTGGTGGAGTGTATCTCATAAATGGAACATCAATAGAGCTGCCTGCAATCTATATGGGAGAAGTAAAAAGCGATGCCGTGGGGCAGAGGCGGTGGCGTAAGTCAGATGTATTTACAAATCCGGGAAGGTGCAGTGATTTACAGGGGAGAGCAATCCTTTTGGGGAAGAACACAAAGAGTAAACAACAGAGGGAAAACGAGATGAGATGTCTCTTTCCATCCCACCTGGACGGGAGGAGAACAGCGATGCAAATGTGCTCGGACTGAGCCGAGAGGAGGAAAAACTAAAACTACCTATTGTTTCAGAGATTCATACAATGTTAATGCCATTAACGCTCAGCTGTCATCTGAGATAGTCTGTTCTTTTCTGTCGTGGGTTGATCATCTGCATTTCTGAGCGTCTCTTTGCTGGAAGCCGCGGCATGTTAATGAGCAGCAGTGGGAGGGAGGAGGGGAAAGAACTGACCGAAAGTAAAGCTAAATAAAGAGGTTTTCTGCCACGCGCCGAAGCTCACCAAATTCAGGCTCAGATCGCCGTAAGTGCAGCCAGCTTTGTCATTTCAACATCATTAACTTTAAAGACATGCCCCCGTGAAACCCAAGCATTCCGGTTCAATGCAACTGGAGTCCGTGTTTCGTCACACACAAGCCAACGGGCCATTAGTCACCCCGCTCTCTTTTGTGGTAGCTGACTTTGGGCAGGTGACAGGTGTTATATTCCTTTGAGCAGCTCTGTCTTCTGCTTTATTTTTCTCCTTGGACTAGATGCTACATTGAAGTGCCTAAGAGCGGTAATCTCATGAACTGGTAGCAGTGGTGGGGTTTTATCTTCCGTGCTTGCCGCATGTTGGGCCAGTGCATGATGGGAACACATGTCCTGGTCTTTGATCGTTTCTCTTTTCTGTCCCAGTGACTTGAGAGTAAATCTTGGTCCCACTGAGGGCATCGCCAAGCGCTCAGTGAGTGATTTGGACCGGAATTTTTGATGCAATGCGAGAAATCATAGAATCATAGAATCTTCATGGTTGGAAAGGACCTTTGAGGTCATCGAGTCCAACCATACACACACACAAAAAAAAACCTACAATCTCTGCCACTAGAGCATGCCCTGAAGTGCCACAACTAGACGTTTCTTAAACACCTTGAGGGATGGTGACTCAGCCCCCTCCCTGGGCAGGCTGTTCCAGTGCCTGACCACTCTGTCAGTAAAGTAATTCTTCCTGATATCTAATCTAAACCTCCCCTGCCGCAGCTTCAGCCCATTTCCTCTGGTCCTGTCATTATTCACCTGGGAGAAGAGGCCAACCCCCACCTCTCTCCACCCTCCTTTCAGGGAGTTGTAGAGGGCAATGAGGTCTCCCCTCAGCCTCCTCTTCTCCAAGCTCAACATGCCCAGCTCCCTCAGCCTCTCCTCATATGCCCTGGTCTCCAGAGCCCTCACCAGCCTGGTAGCTCTCCTCTGGACACGCTCCAGCACCTCAATGTCCCTCCTGTACAGAGGGGCCCAGAACTGAACACAGCACTCGAGGTGAGGCCTCACCAGTGCCGTAATCTCCAAGAAGTTCATGATATGCTGGTGGTGGCCTCGTATTCCTTGCCTGTAGGAGGTCGGTAGCTTTTCCAGCAAAGCTTCCTTGGCTGCAGTTGGGCAATTTATAGGCATAGCTATAGGTATTCAGAAACCCCAAGCTGGAGCTGGGCAGGTATGGGCGTGTTTTGGGAAATCCTGAAAAGGGGGCTGCCGGTTGGTGGCTTTTTGGTGAGACTGTCAAAAGGCCCCTTCCTAAAGATAAAAATTCAATAACATTTTGCTGTGGCTGTGCCACAATTATCGCTCATTTAAAAACAGTCTTGCTAATAGAGTGTTTTATCATGCTGGCCAGTCTTTGCGTTCTTCATTATTTAGTGTTTGCTAAGCTGATGGCTCTTCCATAGCTCTTCCCTTATCTGCACTCCTTCAGAATTGGATTTTATATTTCCCGAACCAGTCAGATATGACAAAGTCATTTTCTTTTTCTCTTGTCTTTTGAGGGAATACAAACTTCTTTTTAACAATACCCATTTAAGGATTAAAGTTGCTGGAAGAAGATGAATTAACTGAGGAAGTCAAGTAAATTTTCAATAGGTTATACATGAAAATGGAGGTGGGGTTTCCTCTCCTCTTCCTCTCCTGCTTCTCTGCCTGACCATGTGCAGATACAACCTAGACTCATCCTTTTCCCTTGCCGGAGCTTCAGCCTTCTGAAGCCCTCTGAATATTTTACAAAGAAGGAATTATTATGCACGATGAAGAAGTTGGGACAATCTTTACATCTTTAAGATGGTTGCATGCTGCGTGTAGGTAGGAAGATGAAAGATTAGCCATTAGCTCAGCGAGTCGCAGCCATCCTTTTAAATTCAGCTCTTGGCATCTCCTGACTTCAGATCCTTGTAGTCAGCAGTTACCGACTGACTGGCTCGAACGTTGAGTTTGAAATTACTTTCTCACAGAGCTCACATGAAACAGGATCGTATTTTTCTTCTAGGTGGCTTATTGGAAGTAAAGTTTTTGCATGTGCACCATGTGTCCACGTATGTTTATAGATCAGTAGACACCCTTGCACCCACCCAAAGGTTTTCTTAGGGTATCATGTTCACTTTCTATGTGTGCTTTCTTTTTCTTGTCCTTAATGAAGAAAATACGATTTTAGTACCTTAACCATTTGATCTAGAAAAACAGGACTCCGGCAGTAGTCTCAAGAAAAACATCTCCTCTCCTGTCATTACCTTCCCCACAAGAAGAAAATCTCTTTAGAAAAGGATGCCGATGCTCCATGTTTAGTCAAAATAGGGAGGTGCATCAAGGACCCTCCCTGAGAGGAAGCATTGGGTCAGGAGGGTGTTGAAATCAAGGCAGAAATGGAAAAAAAACTTGAATGTTTTTATTGCGGGCTGTTTGTTGGGTTTTTGTAGCACCCCAGGTCCTGGATTCATGCAATTGCTTGAGCATCTTCGTGTATCTGAAGGATCTGAAGTGTGAAGGACTCAAAACGTACAGTTTTTTAAAACCAGCCCTAAACCAATGATTTCTTTGACAGTTGTGAAAGAAAGCTCTTGACTTTCAACACCAGCTCCTCCCTGTTATAGATTGAGGCCCAATAATTGACAGGAACCAGTCCAATTAATCAAATTAGTTTATTAAGCAAGCGGCAACAAGCAAAACAGCGCTGGGCAGCCGGGGAGTCTTTGCTCCGCCAACGGCGCACACCCCCTTCCCGAAAGTAGTTGATTATATATACTCTTCTGGTTCCCGTATATGTGTCAATCCTGGTATATGCCGTGTCTGAGTGACGTGTTGCTAGGGGGTCGGTCTTGTCCCGCCTCCTGATGGTTGTGAGGCTGAAGGCTCCTCATCTTTATCAGTGTCCTTGGGGAGACGCTTTTCAGCTTATCTCACAACTTAGCTCTTCCCTTTGAAGTGTTAAAACACACCAGATGCCTGTGATTTAGGCCTTTAGGTGTCAAAGTGCCCCAGACAGCACACCGGATGCCTGTGATTTAGGCCTTGAGGTATCAAAGTGCACCAGATAACACGCTGGATGCCTGCGATTTAAGTATGTGAAGAGTCGAAACAGTGTAAGTTTTCACCAGCCTTTAAGAAAGCCTGATTTGGTTAACAAACATGATTCTATTTATTACATCCCTGTCTCCTAGTGTGCCTTGGAAGTTGGCACTGGAGCAACGATTCCTTAAAAAGCAAAGATTCAAAGTCTTTGACACCAACCTGCTTCAAAGAGGCATCGGGCTGACCCTGTGTCTGCAGTGGCAGAAACAAGAAAGTGAACTCTCAGTAACTGAGGAAGAGTATGAGTACATGCTTGGAATTAACCTCCGTAGCTCAGCCCTGCCTACCTATGGGGGAAGCACGCCAGCATTAGAGGAGATGCCTGGGAGACCTCCTCCAAGGGCTCACTCCATCGCTGGCTCCCCAGTTCAAGAAGGACAGGGAACTACTGGAGAGAGTCCAGCGGAGGGCTATGAAGATGGTGAGGGGACTGGAGCATCTCTGTGCTGAGGGAAGGCTGAGAGCCCTGGGGCTGTTCAGCCTGGAGAAGAGCAGACTGAGAGGGGATCTCATCAATGCTCATCAATAGCTAAAGGGTGGGTGTCCAGAGGATGGGGCCGGACTCTTCTCCGTGGTGCCCAGCGACAGGACAGGGGGTAACGGGCACAAACTGGAACACGGGAAATTCCATCTCAACATGAGGAGGAACTTCTCTGCTGTGAGGGTGGCAGGGCCCTGGCACAGGCTGCCCAGAGAGGTGGTGGAGTCTCCGTCTCTGGAGACATTCCACATCCGCCTGGACGCGTTCCTGTGCCACCTGCTCTGGGTGACCCTGCTCTGGCAGGGGGTTGGACTGGATGATCTCCGAAGCTCCCTTCCAGCCCCTACAATTCAGTGATTCGGTGGCTGCCGTGCCCTTGAGGACATCTTAACCCCGCTGGTGCCAGTAAAGCTGTACCCGCAGCAAAACAAGCAGGAGGAAGCCGTTTCTCCGCTGCCTGCTCGTCGCTGCACAGACACGAATCGCCATTGCTCCCTGGCAGAGCTGGGTCTCCGCTCCGGTGATTTGCATTAGACACGGAGCTAATTCCTGTGTTAGGTTAAGCCAGCTGCAGGCAGGTTTAATGAGAAACGTGGGAATGCCACGCTCCCTTTCCAAAGGAGGGGTTTGCATGGACCATTGTGGGGAAATGGCTTTCCAGCCCTCCCCATTTCACACAAGCCATATTCGGGGGGTGGAGATGAGCCAGCTCCGGGCAGGATGCTGCCTGTCCCCACCTCTGCCATCCATCCCACCCTGACAGCCGTCGGCAGGCTGTGTATGTAATGTCAATATGTCAAAGTGATGCAGATGCCCATACGTAGACTGGGAGATGAATCCCTCTTGTTCTTCCCGAGGAAGTCCTTTCCCATTGGATTCTTATCTCTGGGTTTTTTCACCCATTTGAGCAATTAAATTTGTACCTCATGATGTACGTGTTAGAATAGAATAGAATCATCTTGGTTGAAAGGGACCTTTCAGATCATCGAGTCCAACCATCAGCCTAACACTGCCAAGGCCACCGCTAACCCATGTCCCTCAGCACCTCGTCTACGCGGCTTTTAAATCCCTCCAGGGATGGTGGTTCCACCACTTCCCTGGGCAGCCTGTTCCAAGGCTTGACAACCCTTTTGGTGAGGAAATTTTTCCTAATATCCATCCTAAACCTCCCCTGGTGCAACTTGAGGCCATTTCCTCTTGTCCTATTGCCTGTTCCTTGGGAGAAGTGACCGACTCCCACCTCTCTACACCCTCCTTTCAGGGAGTTGTAGAGAGGAGATGGAAAAGCCAATGTGGAGCCAAATACAAAAAGCCAGTGTGGAGTTTGTTACTGTCACAGGCTTTATCTAGGAATTCAACAGGATTCAATTATCTAGGAATTTTCCCATAGCGCTCTCAATTCCCCCTGCCACGTTGCAGTGCAATCCTGTGGTTTCCAAATTCGGAGCCTCAAATCCCGTGTGGGGTTGTGAAGCAGCCAGGTGTAATTGCAGAAATGAAATAAAAGCACAGTGAGGACACCAACAACAAAGCTTAGGAGTCATTGGCTTCACCTATTTGTGTTGCAGAAAGAGGGTGGCTCTTCCCTGGAAGCTGGGTCTGGTTAGGAACGCCGTCAGGATCCGGTTTGTTCTGTTAGTTTGTTTTTAAGGTGTTATAAAACGAGGAGATTTGTTCAGGGGCATTGCAGGGTGTACAAGGACGGAGTTTGGCCCTTCTGAAGTATCTAAAAGGGCATTCAGCCTCTTAACTTCTTTATCCAAGGTGCTTCCAAAGCAGGTAATTTTCTCCTGTTTGGGGGTGCTTTCACCCCAAAATCGAAGGGCAACGTGCAGAAGATGCTTTCACCACTTCTGCGGATGGGCAGCCCTTCACCCTCCAGACTTGCAGCGGTGCGGGTGAGCTACGACTTCATTCAAAAGCAGGCGGGGGAGGAAAAAAACGTTTGTGCTGCAGCTTTTTACCAAATACTGCAGCTCTCTGTCATTGGCTGGTGCTTATTAATGATAACAGTGAGCATTTGCATTGCCTTTCCCAGCCATAGACCTCCAAATACTTTGAAAAGGTTAGTGAAGGCCATTACAGGATCAAGACTATCCCGGACCGCTTGGCTCCCGGAGGGTCAGCCTCCCCTTTTCCCTGGCTCCGTACGCCTCCTCGTGCTGAAATAGTCTTTGATGGCTAATAGCGAGCATCCCGCAACACTCGAGAAAGTGATGCCTTTTAAAAGTGATGGCGGAGCCCCTTTCTACCACTCTGCCGGAGTAAAGGAGCTATAATTCAGAGTCACTTTAAGGCCCCTTTCTGCTGACAGGAGTGGTGTAAAGGGGGCTCAGTACAAATGAAAATCAGGCCCGATGCGGTGGTAAAATTGATGCCTTTTCATTTCGCAGTCGGGCCACACAGCGGTGGTGAACTCAGACGGGTCTTTGTGTTTAACCCCGGCGTTTCTAATGAACTGAATTCAGCTCTTAAATGGGGCTATATTTCTCTCAAGTTGGAAGCTTATTTTTTTTTTTTTCTGTCAACTGAACTTGTAACACATCTTGCTGTATCGATTGCTCGTGGGGAACTTTTTTTGTAGAGTTCTATTAATAGAGAACCTTATTTAAAAGCCAGATTAAAGATGATCAACACATGCCTAACCTCATGCAGGAGAAGGACGCAGTGAATGCTCTTGCTTTATTATTGCAACAAAAGTAAATTTCTTTCTAAAACAGAAAAAGCTGCAATTTTTTCCCAAATGCAAACCATCTGCCGTTAACTTAAAAAGATAAATCTTGAGTGCTCGTATTATTTGATGAATATCTGTTGCTTCAATATAACTTAATCTAAATGACAGCTTTCCATTTTATCTTCTTAAGCTGTCTCATTTTCCAATACTTTTTTTTTTTCTTCTGTTCCACTCACTGAACAGTTGGTGCTCTTCTGCAATTGCTCCAAACGTGATCAGATCCCCTTCTCAGGTGCCCTGAACCTTCATAATACGATCATCTGTAATGTCTTTTTCCATCTCATCGCCGTTCACGCATCATCTGCCTGGAGATCTGGTGTCCTGGGGTCATCCCTTTCCACCCCTGCCTTGCAGACTGTTTGCTCAGGATCATGTGAACTCAGATTCTGTCTATGGAGCGTTTTATAGACAAGCACAACTTGACCCCATCCATGCCCTGAGCTGCCCGCAAGTTACATGAATGTGGGTAAGCCTGCAATGGGCTCACGATTGTCAAGCCCTGCAGCTGGGGAGAGCATATTAAATTGGCCTGGGAACGGCTGGCTCAAAATGCCGTTGGACGTCTTCATTCGCGTCTAGTTGGTTCAGAGGGGAACCAGAGGAAGCTAAAAGGAACAGGTCGTCTTGGGCAGCTTATCTGCATTGGCAGGGCTCATGTTGACAGCTCCCTCTTGTCAATCCCATGGTTCATCCTGTTCCTGTGCTGACATCTCTGGGATGCTGCAGAGATGGCCAGTGTCATCTCCTCGCTGCTACAAACCCCACCATTGTCCACAGCAAGCTTGGGGCTGGCATTTACTGAAGAAATGAGATACCTGCCTCGACTCAGGGGTTTCCCCAGGTGGGACTCCCCTTGAGCAAGGACATACTGTGTTCAGTTTTGGGCCTCTCACTACAAGAAAAACACTGAGGTGCTGGAGCATGTCCAGAGAAGGGCAACGGAGCTGGTGAGGGGTCTGGAGCACAAGTCTGGTGAGGAGCAGCTGAGGGAGCTGGGGGTGTTCAGCCTGGAGAAAAGGAGGCTGAGTGGAGACCTTCTTGCTCTGACCTGGTGGGGTTTGGTCTTTTCTCCAAAGTAACTAGTGATAGGACAAGAGGAAAAGGCCTCAGGTTGCACCAGGGGAGGTTTAGATTGGATATTTGGAAAAATTTCCTCACCAAAAGGATTATCAAACCTTGGAAGAGGCTGCCCAGGGAAGTGGTGGAATCACCATCCCTGGACGTATTTAAAAGCCGGGTAGACATGGTGCTGAGGGACATGGTTTAGTGGTGGTTTTAGCAGTGCTGAGTAAATGGTTGGACTTGATGATCTTAAAAGTTCCTTCCAACCATAACGATTCCATGATTCCATGAAGGGAGATCTTTGCCATCCTCAGGCACAGTAAAATGTGGATCTGCCAAGTCCAAATCAAACCATCTGTGATCATCTGCCAATTAATCACCATTTATAGTTTTATTAGAAGCTACAAATGTACTTACACTTACCTAAAGCTGCTACAAACAGGTTGGAGACTCCTAGCTAATATTTAGACCTTGAGTTGAGCAGATACATCATGTTGCCTGGAGTTACTCCATGCTGAATGGTAAAAGCCTAATGGGGAAACCAGTGTCAGAGTGCAGAGGCCTTTCAGAAGACATTTGGAGAGGAAATATTAAGTATCCATCAGTATCCTGACTTAGAGCATTTATGAGCCTTCTATCAATGACTCCAAGAGCCATCAGCAACACTATGGATGTGTTTTCCCTCAAAGAGCCTCCAGATTGAATGGGTTGATTTAACATATCAAAATGGAATTATTTTTGCTCCTCTAAGTGCCAATGCAGCAAAATTGTCTTGGATCCGAAAGCAAAGCTGTGTCTATTGGTCTCTTAACACCAACTGAAGCTGACCAAGAGCTGAGCAGAGTAATTCAGGCAGTGAGCAAAAGTCCAGCTGGTACCATCTTAGTTGAGTTGGTTTTGGAGGACTAAAGCCACAGAAAATTTGTTTGGGACAGCAAAGTGGTAAGACTAAACTTCAAGACCAGCAGGGAACTGCTGACCTCGTGAAGACACAATGACTGTTTTGGTAAAGCCTGGGCATTAGGAGATTCTTGTGGTTTGTTTTATAACATTCACCATAAAATTTCATAGCTCAAATATAGGTCTGCTTTGGTGGGTCCCAGGGAATGAAGCCACACAATCATCATCCAACTAAAAGCTCTTGTTTTCTTGTCAAAGTGATTTCCTGGTGCCTTTCAATGCCTTTTTTTTTTCCCCTTGAATGTCTGCAACGAAGCTGTTCTTATGGATTAGTGGTTGCTGCTTTCCCCAGCCTCGATGCTTTACATCAAATATTTAATGGTTAGAAAATGAGACGTCGTTTTTCTGACCTGGATGCTCAGCATTTGTCATTCTTTATCTCACACAATGGGCACACCACCGTGATGCAGTCCCAGTATTGATCTGGTGCCGTGGGGTCAGCACTTAGATTACCGTCATGATTACACTAATTACTCTCGTTCCATCTTTCTTTCCTCCCACCCACCAGCCTTAAACGCAGGGGATTGTCATGTAAATAAGTGACCTAATTAGCAGTGCTTTCAAACTGTTTTACAATGAGGATCCCTCATGAGTAATACCAGCAAATCAAGGTTTTTGTGGACATAACTCCAAAGACCCTGCTGTCTACTCCAGTTGGTTCAATGCATTAGAATCTGTTTATCTCTTCTGAAGAAAATGACTCACTGATGTCAAAGATTAATAGCACTAAGTCCATCGGCTTCTCCGTGGTTGTTAGAGGTGACAGCTTACTGTAGTGTGGAAGGGGCAAAATCATTTCCAAAACTAGGCGACCAGACTCAAAAGCGTGGTCAACCGTTGACGTCACCGGTGAGTCACTTTGCCACGGTGCGTGAGCTATAGGATTATTCTGATCTAACCAGCATTTATATTCCTATGGGACTTGGGGCAAATGACTCTTAAATAAGCAGGAATTGTGGAGAAGTCAGACTATGAGTCTGATGCAAAACGTAACTAATGTTCCTGTTGATGTTAAGGTCGTCTTTGTGCTTGTCTCCTTTCCTCTGAGTGCATTCCGTGTGTTTCCCATTCTTCAGCCTACGTTTGAAATCCCTTTGTAGTTCCCATGGATATTCAGGTTCACACCTTCCTCTAGATCCTCCTGGACAAGACTCAGTCATTCTCGTTTGTCTTCCGGCACAGACCTCCCTGCTGCTCCTCCTCTTGTTTTGCAAACCAATCTATTAAAAACAAACAGCCCCCAAAACACTACTGTCTATAATTGTCAACACTCAAAAAAGGATCGTTAAGGTATCTACTTACCTGTATTTATTTTCATTACACGTTCTTCGCCTTGTCCTTAGTTCTTTGCAAAGAAGAGCAGTTCAGCTCTTGGGCATCAGGACACCAGTTGACTTCAGCACTTCTTCTTCTTGCTCTTCCAGTGAATACAATAAACTGGGAGGTTTAAGGTCCTTTTAGAAATACATTCCTCTCAGAACATCTTCTACCCAGAGGAATTTTGCAGTGATGATGTTTTGGGGGCATTTATTGGCAAGATGCAGCTCAATCATAGGATCATAGAATAGTTTGGGTTGGAAGGGGCCTTTAAAGGCCATCTAGTTCCAACCCTCCTGCGATGAGCACGGATATTTTCAACCAGATCAGGTTGCTCCAAGCCCCATCCAACCTGGCCTTGAATGTTCACAGGGATGGGGCAGCCACAGCTTCTCTGGGCAACCTGGGCCAGGAGCTCACTACCCTCACAGCAAAGAATTTCTTCCTGAGATCTCATCTCAATCTCTCCTCTTCCAGTTTTAAAACCCTTCCCCCTCGTCCCATGGCTCCCCTCCCTGCTCCAGAGTCCCTCCCCAGCTTTCCTGGAGCCCCTTTAGGGACTGGAAGGGGCTGGAAGGTCTCCCTGGAGCCTTCTCCAGGCTGAACCCTCCCAGCTCTCTCAGCCTGTCCTCATGGAACATCATGGAGGACTCTGAGGAAAGAAAAGAAAAAGTTAAATTTATGCTTGTGTTTGCAAGGGAAGTTATGTGAAATCTCAGATGGTTCAAAGCATCACCCCCTTTCCTGGCCCAGTTGACCAGTCCCTTAACACAATGTCTTGCTCCCTCAGTTTTTAGTTCAACGTTGCTTTATAAATGTCCTAATACCAATCACTGTTTGTTTCTTTTCTAGTTCTGAGGAAGCCTTATGTGCAGGTTGACAGCTTTTTATAGATTTGGAATTTTTTTATATTAACCCTGGTGTGTGACCAGCACCCATCTTCCATATTCTTTTAGCTGCCAAAAAATGCATCAGCTCAGTTCATGTGGGACACATCCTAACAGCCGTGGGGAGAATCTGCCATGAAGTCAGTGCATAAATGTCTGTTTTTCCCCTCTGCCTTGATTCGCACAACGTGAATTTTTCCGTAATTTTCCCAAATGCGCCACGTTCCTGCCCAATGCTCACCAGCGAGTTAACGGCGGAACCGGCGTTCTCTGAATCAGATACCATAGCAATGTCATTAATTTGGTGATATGTACATTGTGTTTATTCTGAATGCTGTGAAGCATTCTTTATTAACAGCTGACCTAAAGTCATCTCCATCAGCTGTAAGGACGCGGTGCCTTGTGCGGAGCAGCTGGCCTTGAAGTTTTTCTGTTTTCGTTCCACTCATTTTTGCTCATTCATTCACAAATGTTGACGATTTGTAAAAGGTCTTCTCCGCCTATTGAAAGCACTGACAAATGGGTAAAAAAATCAGTTCGAGGGTGAATTTTTGGCTCTGTGTAGATTGGTGGAAGTGTCTTCGTTGACTTCACTGGAGTTGTGATTTTGCCGTGTCTTTAATGAAAATGAGGTGAAGCGCGTGGCTGATGCTTCCCACAGAGAAGGGTGGGAAACACCGAGCAGGCAAAAAATACTTTCTGTAATTCAAAAGCAGATAAATGGGTTTTTACTAAGCTTCCTTAAATCAAGTCCCCTCTGAGCTAATAGGATTCAGCCCAAGAAATAATGTTTCTGAGAGGGGTAGGGAAGGGGAAAGTTACATTATAAATTACTGAAAGCAGAAGAATTTAACGCAAAGGAGTTTTTGTAGTTGAGGAGCCCTGGAACAGCAAACCCTGGACTTTTCAAAGAGATCCTTCCATATCCAAAATCTTCAGCTGTGGTAACTCTCCCGCTCTTAGCTGCATCTGCACAATTTTGCTTCCTTCGGTGAAAAAAACCCCTGCTCTTCAGAATTTTGTGCATGAACCAAGAGGTTTGGGGGTTTTGTCAAGCCTTTTCCAGACTTGAATACAAAGTGCTTAAAGAAAAGTGTTGAACAACCAAACCTTCCAGTGGGTTGTACGTTGGAGCTGGAACCTCCCACCACACTATTTGCCTGCCCCTCTTGCTCAGAGATACCTTTTTTTCCCCCCGTGATAATCCCTTTCCCGAGGCTGCATATTTGCAGAAAGTAATGGAAAACAAACCACTTTTAGAGGAGTTATTGCCTTTTGAAAAGTGCTAATTTCCTTGTGAAATTTATGCCTGCCAGCAGAGGCAGACGAGGAGCTCCGCAGGCAGCTCTAACGAGACAATTCATTAACTAGCGAGTGTACACACGCCATAAAAAACATTAATTCACAAAATGAAAAACTAATAGAGTGTTTAGCCTGTTCTTTATCACCGGTGACAGTCTGTGCTCTCCTCATCATTAGTGTTTACTGAACTGATGGGGACTGCAGCCCTGCCCGCTTATCACCACTCATCGCAAATGAGGTCGCGATGGTTTTTTCCAGCACGGCTGCTTTGTCCCTTCTCCCACACTGGAATTTTAACATGGAGTGAAGGGCAGAGAGGCATGGAAGGAAGCTCTCAGTGCCAGCCTTCGGTTTTGTCTTGCTTTTCATGGGACTTGGGCACAAATTCTCCTTCCTTCTCCATTTTCATCAGGACCTCAAGGTGATTTGCAAGGGAAAATCCCTTCCTTAAGGATCATAGAATCATAGAATGTGTTGGGTTGGAAGGGACCTTTAAAGGTCATCCAGTCCAACCCCCTGCAGTGAGCAGGGACATCTTCAACCGGATCAGATTGCTCAGATTGCAATTGGATCTTCCCATATGGTCCTGGTTGCCTCTACTGGAGTACAAGATTCATTAGTAGGAATTTACTATGAATAATATTAATGAGAAGCTCTCCCTGAGCTTGCTTTCTCTTGACTTCTGCTTGTCCTTTCGGTGTTGGTATAACTTTGCCCCTTCAGCACTGGTGAGTGGTTGATCCCAGTAGAAGGTGAGCCGGACCAGTGCTGAGTGTTTAGATAATTCCATCCTCCCATCTCTTGTTTGAAAGGTCCCGACCTCTTAAAGTCTGTCCTTTCTTGGTATTTGTTTGGTTTTAACAAGAATCCCTGCTCTCTCCTGTGTTTCGCAATCAATCGATATGGTCAGCTGTGCGCTCGGGCTGTACGCGCGTGGTAAATGTTCTCCATATCTCGGAGCTTTGCAGAGGCCAGGGTCAAGGAGGAGGGTTGAGGCCATTGCATGGGAGACTCGGTGCTTGGCTTAGGTAGGCGCTGACTGTCGTCACCTCTGCTCATCGGCGCCCGCGCTTGTCTGTAGAGACAAGTGTCTGCGGAGACATACCTCTGCAGAGACAAGCTTGTCTTGGAGTCGAAGAGTTAATCTTACCCATCGTTGTGGAAGTGAAGGTCAGAGCACTGATGTGCAGAGCCACCGTCCTTGCCAGCTGCATGGGCTAGGGGCCTGCCTTTCGGTTTCGAGACTGTGTGAAGAAGACAGCTGACATCAAAAATCGAAGTGTTAGCTGCCAGATACGTTGGAGGTTGGACTATTTGCCCTTTAAAGGTCCCTTCCAACCCAAACCGTTCTATTATTCTGTGATCTTGGAAGTCTTGGGAGATGTCATTGTTCTTATTCATCTTTTTCTCCATATTTAAAATCTACAAAGAGAACAATTTAGGTAAAAAGGAGCAATGCAGCAATACCTGCAGAAATATTTCAAGTATTCAGCCATATCTAAGAGGCCATATCAAAGGTTCACACTTCTGAAAAGGAGGGGGAAGATGACAAACCAAAATCTAGCTTTGGTTCCTGAATTCCTGTAACTCTGAAATGAATCTCGGTGAACTTCGGGAGAATCAAAATCCAGTTCCGGATTTTATGGCTCATTCCAGTCATTTTCTATAAAGCTGCAGCTCTGAGATCCCCAAACAGACCAATTTAGAGGAAGGCAGTGAGTGATCTATGCCTTAGAGCTTCAAATTGTACTCCTGCAGCCAGAACCCGGTCCAAGCGGCCATATGGGTTGCATATAGTTGTTGTCGTTCATTATTTCTCGAGCACCACAGGTGTGCAGAGCCCTTTGCAAGAGGATAAAAAGAGAAGGCCCCTGCTCCTCGGAGAGCTTATGCTCTAAATTAGATTGAGATGGCATCTCGAGAGTGAGAAGAGATCAAAGTGGGAGGAAAGATGCGTAACCACGAAAAGAAAAGCGGCTTGAGCGCAGAGTCCTGGTATTTATTCCCACAGAGAGAAAATCATCTGAGTTGATTTGCTTTGGCTGGTTCTCTTTGGTTGTTTAGGGTTTTTTTAATCTCCAGCAAGTCCTAAACGTATCTCCCAGCTCCTGCAGCCAAACATAGCCATCTCTGTGCAGCTACGTGGTGGCGATGCCCTGTGCCGCTTGTGTCACCTTTCGATGGGGCTGTGGGCATCTCAGCGACGTTCCTGACAAAGCCCTTGCTCACCAGCATCACCACGGTGGCAGCTTTCCTTTAGCCAGCTCTGGCCCAGATTGACAGACCATGGCTTAACAGAAACAGAGGTGATTTTTGAGCGGTGACATATTTTTTAAAAAAAATCAGTTTCCTTCTGCTGTTTGGCTTCAGAAGACAGAGGTCTCCTGGCATATGTCTTCCTTCAGAAATCTCACCAAAATAGGTCCTTGATGTTGCATGTAATGTGCATGCTGTACTCTTATCTCCTTTAAAAAAACCCCACATAATCACGTATCTCATTCCTCCCAACTTCACCCAATGCTTTTTCCTTTAAATAACCAGATATTCGTCTTTCTTATTGGTGTTAAAGTAGCGATTTTTATCTCCCAGTGGCACCGTCACCTCGTGACGCTAAAAGCTGTAGGAACAGGAGATGTGGAGACCTTAGAGTCAGCCTGAATGGCAGCGAAGGACAAAAACACGAAGGATATTCACATTATGAAGGATAAAACACACGCTGGGAACTAAAGCGTGGAAAGAGAAAGCGGTGCATGAGGTCCCCAGAAAAGTCTCCGGCAGAGAGAAGAGCTGAACCCTGAGTCCCCATGACAGATTTCCTTTTCTTTGTGCCTACTTGCAATTATTTTGGAGTTTCCTCTTCTGGAGAGGAAAGGGGTAAGAAATTCATATTTTAAAAGCTGTGAACTGGTCCCTGATGTTACCTGTGGGGCACAGCAAGCGTTTCGTACTGCATCTCTTTTCCAAATAAGAGGTCTTTTTCCCCGCAACAGGGTTGTAAAATTTCTCTGTGAGCCTTTCCCCTTCCCCCTGCAAAGCAAACGTGGGTCGTGCTATGTAAAGCCTGAGCACGTTGGAGGTTTATTCGTCAGGTTCAGGTTGCACCGGAGACGAGGCAGAGCCTGTAACCTTAGATTGATTTTTCTCCTTGCGCTATTAAGTCATTTAAATCTGTTAGCAGTCACTCTGCTCAAGCGGGGAGCGGGCAGGACGCGCTATTGTAGACCTTGATTGGGTACAGAGGTTTGTTTATGGGCAACCCGGCAGGTTTTGTTTAATATTCCAGAGGTCTGGTAATTTGCATCCATCGATTTACAAGGCACAATCTGTCAAGAGGCACCAGCGTCGCATTGAATTGCAAAATGATTGAAATCATTGGCGACAACGACTGTGTTGAGTTTATTTTTCTCAGGTTTGCTGGAATGAAACGTTCCTTCTCCATGGAGTGAGATATCTTGGCTGGGCTTACAGCAAGCTAGAAGAAATCCCAAACAGAACCGTAACTGTTTTCCGGCAGCACGGGAAGATGTCTTAAGACAAATGAAATTCATCTGTTTAGGCTGCAAGATGATAAGGGCCCATGGAGCAAGGTGTTGGCCACTGCTTACCCAACCGTTGGGTATTTTGTTGGCAGGAGGGCTCGTGTTCAAGCTGGTGTAAAGGGGTTATGAAGGTGAAGATGGGGAAGAAGAACTGGACGGCTGCTGATCTGCTGGTTTGCTTTTCCAGCATTTCAGTTGGAGATATCTCCCTCTTTAAGCAGAGAGCTCAAAGTGTGCTGTGGTGGGTTGAGTGTCCATGCCGTGCAGGGTCACCCTTTGCCCAAAGCACTGGCCAACTCCAAAGCCAGCTCCAAATTACATTTATTTTATTCAAGGGCCCTTAATAATTTAGGCTCTGATTATTTTTTGCTGCTACAGCTCCTCCTGTGGGTTCACGTGGCCGAGGATGATGGAGTAAAACTGTCTTGAGTGAGACTTAAAGAAATGGGACCACAGAAACACAGAATGACAGGGGTTGGAAGGGCCCTCTGGAGATCATCCCGTCCAACCCCCTGCCAGAGCAGGGTCACCCAGAGCAGGTGGCACAGGAACGCGTCCAGGCAGGTTTGGAATGTCTCCAGAGACGGAGACTCCCCCACCTCTCTGGGCAGCCTGTGCCAGGGCTCTGCCACCCTCAAAGGAAAGAAGTTCCTCCTCATGTTGAGATGGAACTTCCAATGCTCAAG